>NC_041382.1:345415919-345458875 GCF_002162155.2 Triticum dicoccoides
GAGAGAGAGAGAACATGAGTTCGGGAGAGGGGGAGGTCGCGTTTTATGCATCAAAGACTGATATAAACCATGTTTTGATATAAACTTGCATTCAAATATTTAAATTGGAGAACATGTTGTCTGCAATCCACACATGAACGGATATATGCGTATATCAAACAAGTTCATTAATTTGACTTTCAACATGTTCATGGAGTACTGTAATACTGTACAACATGCTACTCGATTGAGGTGTTCAATTTTGGATTTAGTTCACTATTTTGACCTACTGAATGAGATATTTCATTGAATCGAGATATTTCATTTTGGGTTTGATTCGCGTTTTTGAGTGGGTCAACTATTTATCATATAGTAAATCGCTAGAAGGAGCATGTAAAAACACATTACTCCCGAGCATCATCTCTCCATCTAAAAAAGAAATGGCAAGCTAATATTTCAAAATTTGATCCGAATCGACTTGGTAAGGTAGACGTAGATGCTCGTTCTCCCAAAATTTGAACGAACCGTTAAACATCCTCTTTGCTTAGTGGAATTCGCCCGAGCAAATAAATGGGAGACAGGGAATTACCGTCCTATGTGGGACACAAATCAATTGGCCCGTTGTTCATCGAGGGTAGGTTCGTAACTTCATCCAAGCGCGCCTTCTCCTCGGCCGATATGACATGTGCCGAATAATTCATAAACCATGGTCGGCAAAACACGCTCTCCTCGCCCGAAATAGCTCGCGCCCACTATTTGAAAACACGCTCTCCTCGCCCGAAATCGCTCGCGCCCACTATAGTTCAAAACACGTCCTCCTCGCTCCCGCCCAAAGAAGCAAAGTTACTCTACTATCCCCGACCCTCAGTACACAGACCCAAGCCGAGAAGCCTATAGGCAAGGGTAGAACTGTAACTCCCCCTCACATTTCAGACAAATGCGTCCGTAAGACATGGTTCCACTCCCCTCCCAATTTGCCCCGCCCGCCCCCATTCATACCTCGTGGGCGCCAAATCACCTTCTCCCCGGGAATGTCCCTTCTCCCGAGCCGCGAAACCTCAGCCCCACCTCCATGGCGCCCCCACCGCACCAGTTTCACAGCCGCCCTCCTCCCTAATGCCGAAGACGCTGTCGATTTGCCGTCGTGCACTGGGCCGTGTGCCTCTTACTCTGTGCTGCTGGTGCTGCCTCGACGACGGCCGCGTGAACCATACCGGAGCCGATTCACCCCCGCCGTTGTTCACGGCGCCGGAGCGGCTCCAACTTCAGATCCGTCCAGAGTCCTGGCGCTGCTTTGGCGTAGCCGTCGACCGTCGCGACATCGCTCTTTTCCTGCCGCCAGTCGCCACCGCAACCGCGCTGGCCTCACCGACTCGGCAACTGGACCTGCCTACTTCACCATGCCGCCAAATAGGTCACACCCTCATCTCAAATCACTTTATTTAGGCGTCAGTTGCAATGGGAAGCAGCACCCCTCGAGGCGGCGGAGCTCCTAGGCTGCCGGTTGGCTGGTGTCTAACGTAAGGGTGCGGGGCCGCAAAGTTCGTCGCGGAAGCAGCGCTTAGATGGCTATCTTTTAGAGTTGCGTGGGTTGAAGGTACTGCCACCGCCGGATCTAGATGACGGGGAGTCTTTGTGGATTGGCCCGGTGGCGGCGCAACCACGGCAGTGCGGTGGGGCAGGGAGCGGGGTTTTGGCCGGGGCCACGGACGGCAGAGGCAGGCTGCTCTGTCGTTGGTCGCTGGCTCTTCGGGGAAGATTCCGAACAGTGTCAGCCGGGAGGCACAAGACGGCCAGCCATCTGGCGTAGATCGGACAGTACCAAAATAAAATAAAATCATGTGACCCCAATTTAGTCTTCAGTCAACAGACGTGTGACCACTCTCGTACCTTGCTGTTGATCTCTTAGTGTATTTCTTCAGATCAAAGAGATATGTCGTTCTTAACATTATGTGTTATCTGCATCTTCAGATACACCGTCTTCTGACTCATTGCAACTTCTCCAACAAGGGAAGCATACACTAGAAGGGAGCTATAGTCCCCACTCAACAGTTCCCTGCATCGAATGCGCGTGCCCGACATGCACAGCCATAACAACTGCAGGGACATCGACAAGTCAGCACATGATGCTCACTCCTATGGATGGCAGCCAGATTGGTTGTACCCTCAGCTTACTTGTGTGTAACATTTATGGCTTTTTTATTCATCTAAGCATGGAAAATAGATCATCACATTTCACTATATATTCAAGCTGATCTCTTACGGGTCTTGTTCAGGAGTTAACGATGTTCCATAGTTCAGCTAAGATACTTGTTCTTTAGGTAACACTGTTCCATAGTTATCATCCATCAGCCAATGCTATCCCACAGGCTGGTGATTATAGTATTATACCACTTCTAGTATTTCCTATGTTGTTCTTTAATACTTTTGTGTGCCATCTAGTTAATCTCGAGTACAAACGATACATATTCTGTAGCTTTCATATGTGTTCTCCCTTTAGTTTATGAGACCTGTTGCTGCTAGTTAACCCAGTCCTACTATTTATGTTGTCTCCTGCAGGCACTCATTACATAAATCTACCTACTAGTTGTCTTCCATGCATGTCAGATATAATTGCACACACTGATATATCCAAAAGAACCTCACGGAGCAATGTAAAGGCCAATAAACTTGATGTCAATGATACCCAATATGATGGAACATGTAAAGGCAGTTCTTCAGAAGACTTGCAGAAAGATGATGAATCCTCTTCACCACACAAGGTCCTTGCTCTAACTTGGCCTGTGATATGGGTACAACATGCATATAATGTCCTGGAGTGTATCTACTCTGTTGCAATGCCATGTGCTTAGCATGATGATCATGCATGTAAATATGTCATGCCTTCCTGTTTTTCAGTACGTATTCCATTCATGATAACATGTTTTCAAATTCAAGTACTATCATTCTACTCTATCGCAATGCCATCTGCTTAATTTGGACATCATGCTTCTGAATATTGTATGCATTGTTATTCATTAGTATGTACTTCATCTGTCTACCATACCATGTTTTTTTACATTGAAGTGATGTTCTAGTGCTATGTTGCAATGCCATCTTATTTTCCCAATCATACATGTGTATGTTGCCTTAGTTATTTCTGTACATATTCTGCTAGCATACAGTTTTACATTTAACTAGTGCTTTTTTTGTTGTGTTGTCTTGTCGTATCCCTAGCTCTTACACCATACTCCCTCCGTCCGGATTACATGTTGCCGAAATGGATAAAAAAGGATGTATCTAGAGCTGAAATACGCCTAGACCCATCCATTTTTTCCGGATGGAGGGAATACATGTCAATATGTCATGCCTTTCTATTCTTCAGTACCTATTCCATCTCTCTGCTGCCGCATGTTTTATAATTAAAGCACCATTCTTCTATACAAGTCATGCCAGGGGAAGACGACTATGTTAGAATCTGAAGGGTTACAAACAAGGCCATTGCAAAAGATCCAAACGCCAGGAGATAATAAACCAACTCCAGTTTTTATAGATACTACTCCAGCACAGAGAAACCCAACTCCTACTGATAATAAGCAGATTCTAATGGCCAAAGAACTAGTTCGCTCCAGTCCAGCAAAAATATGTCAACTCAATTCTAAGAAGCGTGTGCGTATCCTTGCATCGTGAAATTTTATAGCATGCTGATCATATTTTCTACATGTTTCTTACTCATCTCTCTTTTAGAAAATAAGTTTAACAGATAGAAGATTTTCTGCAATGGTATCGTTTATGAGGAAAGATTCTTGCAGGAATTCTCTATGCTCCAATGTAGATGTAAGTACCTGTTGTATATCATTATATTTTTGTTAATCGTCGTGAATCCAACCTTTATCTGATCTAAATTTAGTTGTAGCAAAATGTATGATTAAAGGCCACAATGTTGATTTTTGCAAGGAAAACTGCCTGGTAGTTTTGCATCCTGAGCTGCATGAGTGTACTATCTCATATCAGTGGGTTTGAATACTTTGGTTCTGCATGGGTTTTTCAGTGTTTTTTACTGTGTTGTCCTGTTGTATCCCTAGCTCTTACATCATACTCCCTCCGTCCGGATTAAATGTCGCAGAAATGGATAAAACTGGATGTATCTAGAACTGAAATACGCCTAGACCCATCCATTTATTTCTGGATGGAGTGAATGTTGGGGAACGTAGCAGAATTTTAAATTTTTCTACGCATCACCAAGATCAATCTATGGAGTCATCTAGCAACGAGGGTAAGGGGAGTGCATCTACATACCCTTGTAGATCGCGAGCGGATGCGTTCAAGAGAACGGGGTTGATGGAGTCGTACTCGCCGTGATCCAAATCACCGATGACCAAGTGCCGAACGGACGGCACCTCCGCGTTCAACACACGTACGGTTGGGAATACGTCTCCTCCTTCTTGATCCAGCAAGGGGAAGGAGAGGTTGATGGAGATCCAGCAGCACGACAGCGTGGTGGTGGAAGCAGCAGTGATCTTGGCAGGGCTTCGCCAAGCTCCAACGAGAGAGACAGAGGTGTTACGAGGGGAGAGGGAGGGGCCAGGGACTTGGTGCGGCTGCCCTCCCTCCCCTCACTATATATAGGGCCCCTAGGGGGGCGCTGGCCCTAGGAGATGGGATCTCCAAGGGGGGCAGCAGCCAAGGGGGACTTGCCCCCCAAGCCAAGTGGGGCGCCCCCCACCCCTAGGGTTTCCAACCCTAGGCGCAGGGGGAGGCCCATGGAGGGGGCGCACCAGCCCACCAGGGGCTGGTTCCCCTCCCACTTCAGCCCATGGGGCTCTCCGGGATAGGTGGCCCCACCCGGTGGACCCCCGGGACCCTTCCGGTGCTCCCGGTACAATACTGATTACCCCCGAAACCTTCCCGATGGCCGAAAATGGACTTCCTATATATAAATCTTCACATCCGGACCATTCCAGAACTCCTCGTGACGTCCTGGATCTCATACAGGACTCCGAACAACTTTCGTGTCACCGCATACTAATATCTCTACAACCCTAGCGTCATCGAACCTTAAGTGTGTAGACCCTACGGGTTCGGGAGACATGCAGACATGACCGAGACGACTCTCCGGTCAATAACCAACAGCGGGATCTAGATACCCATGTTGGCTCCCACATGTTCCACGATGATCTCATCAGATGAACAATGATGTCAAGGATTCAATCAATCCCGTATTCAATTCCCTTTGTCAATCGGTACGTTACTTGCCCGAGATTCGATCATCGGTATCCCAATACCTCGTTCAATCTCGTTACCGGCAAGTCACTTTACTCGTGTCGTAATGCATGATCTCGTGACCAACTACTTAGTCATACTGAGCTCATTATGATGATGCATTACAAAGTGGGCCCAGAGATACCTCTATGTCATAGGGAGTGACAAATCCCAGTCTCGATTCATGCCAACCCAACAAACACTTTCATAGATACCTGTAGTGTACCTTTATAGCCACCCAGTTACGTTGTGACATTTGGCACACCCAAAGCACTCCTACGGTATCCGGGAGTTGCACAATCTCATGGTCTAAGGAAATGATACTTGACACTTAGAAAATCTCTAGTAAACGAACTACACGATCTTGTGCTATGCTTAGGATTGGGTCTTGTCCATCACATCATTCTCCTAATGATGTGATCCTGTTTTCAATGACATCCAATGTCCATGGTCAGGAAACCGTAACCATCTATTGACCAACGGGCTAGTTAACTAGAGGCTTACTAGGGACATGTTGTGGTCTATATATTCACACATGTATTACGATTTTCGGATAACACAATTATAGCATGAACAATAGACAATTATCATGCACAAGGAAATATAATAATAACCATTTTATTATTGCCTCTAGGGCATATTTCCAACAGTCTCCCACTTGCACTAGAGTCAATGATCTAGTTACATTGTGATGAATCAAACACCCATAGAGTTTTGGTGTTGATCATGTTTTGCTCGAGGGAGAGGTTTAGTCAACGGATCTACGACATTCAGGTCTGTATGCACTTTACAAATATCTATGTCTCCATTTTGAACATTTTCACGAATGGAGTTGAAGCGACGCTTGATATGCCTGGTCTTCCTTGAAACCTGGGCTCCTTGGCAAGGGCAATAGCTCCAGTGTTGTCACAGAAGAGAGTCATCAGGCCCGACGCATTGGGAATAACTCCTAGGTCGGTAATGAACTCCTTCACCCAGATTGCTTCTTGTGCTGCCACCGAGGCTGCCATGTACTCCACTTCACATGTAGATCCCGCCACGACGCTTTGCTTGCAACTGCACCAGCTGACTTCCCCACCATTCAAAATATACACGTATCCGGTTTGTGACTTGGAGTCATCCAGATCTGTGTCGAAGCTAGCATTGACGTAACCCTTTACGACGAGCTCTTCGTCACCTCCATAAATGAGAAACATATCCTTAGTCCTTTTCAGGTACTTCAGGATATTCTTGACCGTTGTCCAGTGTTCCATGCCGGGATTACTTTCGTACCTTCCTACCAAACTTACGGCAAGGTTTACATCAGGTCTGGTACATAGCATAGCATACATGATAGACCCTATCGCCGAGGCATAGGGGACGCCACTCATATTTTCTCTATCTTTTGTCGTGGTCGGGCATTGAGCCGTGCTCAATCTCGTACCTTGCAACACAGGCAAGAACCCCTTCTTTGACTGATCTATATTGAAGTTCTTCAATATCTTGTCAAGGTACGTACTCTATGAAAGACCAATGAGGCGTCTCGATCTATCTCTATAGATCTTGATGCCTAATATGTAAGCAGCTTCTCCAAGATCCTTCATTGAAAAACACTTGTTCAAGTAGGCCTTTATGCTTTCCAACAATTATATATCATTTCCCATCAATAGTATGTCATCCACATACAATATGAGAAATGCTACAGAGCTCCCACTCACTTTCTTGTAAACGCAAGCTTCTCCATAAGTCTGTGTAAACCCAAACGCTTTGATCATCTCATCAAAACGAATGTTCCAACTCCGAGATGCTTGCACCAGCCCATAGATCGAGCGTTGGAGCTTGCACACCTTGTCAGTATTCTTAGGATCAACAAAACCTTCCGGCTGCATCATATACAATTCTTCCTTAAGGAAACCATTAAGGAATGCCGTTTTGACGTCCATTTGCCATATCTCATAATCATAGAATGCGGCGATTGCTAACATGATTCGGACGGACTTCAGCTTCGCTACGGGTGAGAAAGTCTCATCGTAGTCAACCCCTTGAACTTGTCGATAACCCTTAGCGACAAGCCGAGCTTTATAGATGGTCACATTACCATCCGGGTCTGTCTTCTTCTTAAAGATCCATTTATTTTCTATGGCTCGCTGATCATCGGGCAAGTCAGTCAAAGTCCATACTTCATTTTCATACATGGATCCTATCTCGGATTTCATGGCTTCCAGCCATTTGTCGGAATCTGGGCCCACCATCGCTTCTTCATAGTTCGAAGGTTCACCATTGTCTAACAACATGATTTCCAGGACAGGGTTGCCGTACCACTCTGGTGCAGAACGTGTCCTTGTGGACCTACGAAGTTCAGTAGCAACTTGATCTGAAGTTTCATGATCATCATCATTAACTTTCTCTCTAGTCAGTGCAGGCACCTCAGGAACATTTTCTTGAGCTACACCACTCTCCGGTTCAAGAGGCAATACTTCATCAAGTTCTACTTTCCTCCCAGTTACTTCTTTCGAGAGAAACTCTTTCTCTAGAAAGGATCCATTCTTGGCAACAAAGATCTTGCCTTCGGATCTGAGGTAGAAGGTATACCCAATAGTTTCTTTAGGGTATCCTATGAAGACGCATTTTTCCGATTTGGGTTCGAGCTTTTCAGGTTGAAGTTTCTTCACATAAGCATCGCATCCCCAAACTTTTAGAAACGACAGCTTAGGTTTCTTCCCAAACCATAATTCATACGGTGTCGTCTCAACGGATTTTGACGGAGCCCTATTTAAAGTGAATGCGGCAGTCTCTAAAGCATAGCCCCAAAATGACAGCGGTAGATCGGTAAGAGACATCATAGATTGCACCATATCCAATAGAGTGTGATTACGACGTTCGGACACACCATTATGCTGAGGTGTTCCAGGCGGCGTGAGTTGTGAAACTATTCCACATTTCCTTAAGTGCATGCCAAATTCGTGACTCAAGTATTCTCCCCCATGATCTGATCACAAGAACTTGATTTTCCTGTCATGTTGATTCTCAACCTCACTCTGAAATTCCTTGAACTTTTCAAAAGTCTCAGACTTGTGTTTCATAAAGTAGACATACCCATATCTACTTAAGTCATCAGTGAGGGTGAGAACATAACGATAGCCACCGCAAGCCTCAACACTCATTGGACCACACACATCAGTATGTATGATTTCCAATAAGTTGGTTGCTCGCTCCATTGTTCCGGAGAATGGAGTCTTGGTCATTTTGCCCATGAGACATGGTTCGCACGTGTCAAGTGATTCATAATCAAGAGACTCCAAAAGTCCATCTGCATGGAGTTTCTTCATGCGTTTGACACCAATGTGACCAAGGCGGCAGTGCCACAAGTATGTGGGACTATCATTATCAACCTTACATCTTTTGGTATTCACACTATGAATATGTGTAACATTACATTCGAGATTAAATAAGAATAAACCATTGACTAGCGGGGCATGACCATAAAACATATCTCTCATATAAATAGAACAACCATTATTCTCGGATTTAAATGAGTAGCCATCTCGTACTAAACGAGATCTTGATACAATGTTCATGCTCAAAGTTGGCACTAAATAACAATTATTGAGGTTTAAAACTAATCAAGTAGGTAAATATAGAGGTAGCGTGCCGACGGCGATCACATCGACCTTGGAACCATTCTTGACAGGCATCGTCACCTCGTCCTTGGCCAGTCTCCGCTTATTCCGCAGCTCCTGTTTTGAGTTACAAATATGAGCAACCGCACCGGTATCAAATACCCAGGAGCTACTACGAGTACTGGTAAGGTACACATCAATAACATGTATATCACATATACCTTCGGTGTTGCCGGCCTTCTTGTCCGCTAAGTACTTGGGGCAGTTCCGCTTCCAGTGACCACTTCCCTTGCAATAAAAACACTTAGTCTCGGGCTTGGGTCCATTCTTTGGCTTCTTCCCGGTAGCTTGCTTACCAGGCGCGGCAACTCCCTTGCCGTCCTTCTTGAAGTTCATTTTACACTTGCCTTTCTTGAACTTAGTGGTTTTATTCACCATCAACACTTGATGTTCCTTTTTGATTTCCACCTCTGCTGATTTCAGCATTGAATATACCTCAGGAATGGTCTTTTCCATCCCCTGCATATTGAAGTTCATCACAAAGCTCTTGTAGCTAGGTGGGAGCGACTGAAGGATTCTGTCAACGACCGCATCATCCGGGAGATTAACTCCCAGCTGAGACAAGCGGTTGTGCAACCCAGACATTTTGAGTATGTGCTCACTGATGGAACTATTCTCCTCCATCTTACAACTATAGAACTTGTCGGATACTTCATATCTCTCAACCCGGCCATGAGCTTGGAAAACCATTTTCAGCTCTTGGAACATCTCATATGCTCCGTGTTGCTCAAAACACTTCTGGAGCCCTGGTTCTAAGCTGTAAAGCATGCCGCACTGAACCAAGGGTAATCATCAACACGGGACTGCCAAGCGTTCATAACGTCTTGGTTTGCTGGGGTGGTGCTTCACCTAGCGGTTCTTCATGGACATATGCTTTCTTGGCAGCTATGAGGATGACCCTCAAGTTCCGGACCTAGTCCGTATAGTTGCTACCATCGTCTTTCAGCTTGGTTTTCTCTTGGAACGTGTTGAAGTTGAGGACAACATTAGCGTGGGCCATTTGATCTACAAGACATATTGTAAAGATTTTAGACTAACTTCATGATAATTAAGTTCATCTAATCAAATTATTCAATGAACTCCCACTCAGATAGACATCCCTCTAGTCATCTAAGTGATACATGATCCAATGCAACTAGGCCGTGTCCGATCATCACGTGAGACGGGCTAGTCATCATCAGTGAACATCTTAGTGCGGAGCACGGAACACGGAAGACCGAAAGGTGTTACGAGGGGAGAGGGAGGTGCCAGGGACTTGGTGCGGCTGCCCTCCCTCCCCCCACTATATATAGGGCTCCTAGGGGGGCGCCGGCCCTAGGAGATGGGATCTCCAAGGGGGGGGGCGGCCAAGGGGGACTTGCCCCCCAAGCCAAGTGGGGCGCCCCCACCCCTAGGGTTTCCAACCCTAGGCCCAGGGGGAGGCCCATGGGGGGCGCACCAGCCCACCGGGGGCTGGTTCCCCTCCCACTTCAGCCCATGGGCCCCTCCGAGATAGGTGGCCCCACCCGGTGGACCCCCGGGACCCTTCCAGTGGTCCCGGTACAATACTGATTACCCCCGAAACCTTCCCGATGGCGGAAACTGGACTTCCTATATATAAATCTTCACCTCTGGACCATTTCGGAACTCCTCGTGATGTCCGGGATCTCATCCGGGACTCCGAACAACTTTAGGGTCACCGCATACTAATATCTCTACAACCCTAGCGTCACTGAACCTTAAGTGTGTAGACCCTACGGGTTTGGGAGACATGCAGACATGACCGAGACGACTCTCCGGTCAATAACCAACAGCGGGATCTGGATACCCATGTTAGCTCCCACATGTTCCACGATGATCTCTTCGGATGAACCACGATGTCAAGGGTTCAATCAATCCCGTATTCAATTCCCTTTGTCAATCTGTACATTACTTGCCCGAGATTCGATCGTCGGTATCCCAATACCTTGTTCAATCTCGTTACCGGCAAGTCACTTTACTCGCGCCGTAATGCATGATCCTGTGACCAACTACTTAGTCATACTGAGCTCATTATGATGATGCATTACCGAGTGGGCCCAGAGATACCTCTCCGTCATACGGAGTGACAAATCCCAGTCTCGATTCATGCCAACCCAACAGACACTTTCGGAGATACCTGTAGTGTACCTTTATGGACACCCAGTTACGTTGTGACGTTTGGCACACCCAAGGCACTCCTACGGTATCCGGGAGTTGCACAATCTCATGGTCTAAGGAAATGATACTTGACACTTAGAAAAGCTCTAGCAAACGAACTACACGATCTTGTCATATGCTTAGGATTGGGTCTTGTCCATCACATCATTCTCCTAATGATGTTATCCCGTTATCAATGACATCCAATGTCCATGGTCAGGAAACCGTAACCATCTATTGATCAACGAGCTAGTCAACTAGAGGCTTACTAGGGACATGTTGTGGTCTATATATTCACACATGTATTACGATTTCTGGATAACACAATTATAGCATGAACAATAGACGATTATCATGAACAAGGAAATATAATAATAACCATTTTATTATTGCCTCTAGGGCATATTTCCAAAAGTGAATACATGTCAATATGTCATGCCTTTCTATTCTTCAGTAGCTATTCCATCTCTGTTGTAGCATGTTTTATAACTGAATCACCATTCTTCTATATAAGGCATGCAAGGGGAAGATGGCTATGTTAGAATCTGAAGGGTTACAAACCGGGTGTTTGCAAAAGATCCAAATGCCAGGAGATAATAAACCAACTCCATTTTTCATACATACTGCTCCAACACAGAGTAACCCAACTCCCACTGATAATAAGCAGATTCCAGTGGCCAAAGAACTAGTTCGCTCTAGTCCAGCAAAAGAATGTCAACTCCATTCTAAGAAGCGTGTGCGTATCCTCGCATCATGAAATTTTATAGCATCCTGATCATATTTTCTACATGTTTCTTACTCGTCTCTCTTTTAGAAAATAAGGTTAAATAATACAAGACTTCCTCCATTGGGAGCGTTTCAAGGAAAATATCTTGCGGGAATTCTCTGTGCTCTAGTGCATATCACTATATTTTTACATCAGCATGTATTTTGTTAATCGGCCTAAATCTAACCTTTATCTGATCTAAAATTAGTTGTAGCAAAATGTTAAAGGAGCCAACGTTGATTTTTGTAAGGAAAATTGCCTGGTAGTTTTGTGTACTGAGCTGCATGAATGTGCTATCTCATATCATGCACATTACTGAATTGTAGTGCTTCTCTGGTTGCCCATTCATTCGTTGTGTCAATGTTGCTTTCGTATTACCTTACCTGGCTGATGATAGCTGTGCCATATTGTGTTAATTTGGTGTAGGCTAGTTGCCCAAACGTTCGTTGTGTCAATGTTGCTTTCCTATTATCTGACTTGGCCAATGCTAGCAATGCTAGTGTGTTAATTTTGTCCAGGTTGCTGAAGATAAGAAGACAAACTCTAAAAACAGCAAGGAAACCCCATTGTTTCTTTCCAGTAAATCTAGGCCAGGTAATATGGCAATAACTCATGATTAATCTGTTTGGTTCCCGTCCTAATTTATGTTATGATGCAGTGGTCAAGACACTCTCCACTATCAATAATACAAGCCTGCCAAAATCGCCATCTGAATCTGTTCAGTATCCTCTGTCTCGAATGCGACGGAATAAATGTATGTTTGTGAACCAATTAATGGTTGAAGCAATGATGGAAATGGTGGATGAATCAGAGGTGCAGAGTCATGCGACACAACAACTGATCAATGTTTTCAGAGACAGTGTGGCAAAGCAGCAAGAACTTGCCCACATGCTTATGGGCGTCATCTGTGCTGAGGTTGCAGATTGTGACGTTGTAGATGGTTAGGTTCTGCTCATTTATTTGCACTGGCATCAATCTTTGATTGCCCAGTGGATGTAATTTCCTGTAATATATTCTGGATGTGCAACGTTATTCCCTGTATGTCGTACCTTTGCTCGTCGTAATGGGCTCAAAATTTCTAATTTGGCCTAAAGACATGAACGAACTTTAGTGGGCCCATTAAGTTAATGGGCCGTTACTAGGCCGAAAGTTAATGGTCGGCCCTCTTACCTCCCGAGTCGTTAACAGGCCGACATCGAAGCGGGCAACAGGTGGCCCCAATTTATTTCACGGGCCGTTAACAGTCCGTTACTAAGTTTGGGCTACATATGGCCCAACTATACTATAGGCCTTTAGCAGGCAGAAAGAGACAGCGGGCTTGTATTGGACCATGAAGAGCATGGGCCTCTAAGTGGCCAAAAGTCAAGTCATATTGTAAACAGCCCAACTGTGTTGTGGGCCTTTAGCAGGCCGAAAGAGAAACTGGGCTGGTATTGGACCATGAAGGGCATGGGCCGTTAAGAGGCCAAAACTAAGGTCTGACTACAAATGGCCCAACTCATTTATGGTCCATTAACAGGCCGAAAGGCACACAGGGCCGAGAATTGGCCCAACACTTAAATGGGTCGCTAAAAGGCCAAAACTGATGTCCGACTACAATTGGCCCAACTGATTTATGGGTCGTCAACAAGCTGAAAGTGACACCGGGCCAGAAATTGGCCCAACACTTAAATGGGCCGCTAAAAGGCCGAAACTCAGGTCCGACTACAAATGACCCATCAGATTTATGGGCCGTCAACAGGCTGAAAGACACACCGGGCCGGAAATTAGCCGAACATTTAAATGGGTCGCTAAAAGGCCGAAAGATGTACATCCTGGACTTTGGCCCATCCATTAAATGGGCCGTTAACAGGCCGAAATCTGATCGGGCCGATATTGAGCCCAAATATATAGCGGGCTGTTAACCGGCTCGAACTGACGATGGGCTGCAATGGTGTCAAATCTTTAACGGGCCAAATTGGCACATCTCGTATGGGCCGTGGTCTTAAATGGACCTGACTGTTGGGTTGTGCTACGTGTCGACCTATCATAGGTGCCTCCTGTCCAATGAGTGGATGACATCTGTCCCAACGATGAGCCGACACGTGTTTCCTCTAGCCAATGATGATTTTACACGTGGAAAATGCCCATTGGTCGGTGCTGTTAACGGGTTATCGGATCCAAAACCCGACCCGATAGCTTAACGGTGTTCCGTTACGGTGGATGCCACATGTCGGTCACCCTTGATGAAAGCACTGCTGTGATGCGCGATTTATCATCATGGAAGTGGACACTTCCGTGATGACAATTTTGGTAATGTCATGGAACACTTCTACGACAGCACATGTATGACTATCTTGATTCTGTCATATATTTGTCATGGATGTACATGCATGACAAAAAACGCGACCTACTTTGACAAACACGTATCATCACGGAAGTGTATTTTTTTGTAGTGTAGCATCAACTACAAGGAGTAATTAACACTACTAGCAACCTACTAGAACCAATCCCGGACATGGAGACAAGAATTGAATACAAGAGATGAACTAGGGTTTTGAGATGAGATGGTGTTGATGAAGATGTTGATGGAGATTGCCCTCTCCCGATGAGGGGAGCGTTGGTGATGACGATGGCGATGATTTCCCCCTCCGGGAGGGAAGTTTCCCCGGCAGAACAACTCTGTCGGAGCTCTAGATTGGATCCGCCAAGATTCCGCCGCGTGGCGGCGGAGTTTCGTCCCGAAAGGTTGCTTCTTATTTTTTTCTCGACGAAAGACTTCATATAAGAGAAGATGGTCATCGGAGAGACACCAGGGGGCCCACGAGGCAGGGGTGCGCCCTAGGGGGGGCGCCCTCCACCCTCGTGAGAAGGGTGTGGGCCCCCTGGTCTTCATCTTTGGAGAGGATTTTTCATTATTTATTATAAGGTGTTCTGTGGAGTTTCAGGACTTTTGGAGTTGTGCAGAATAGGTCTCTAATATTTGCTCCTTTTCCAGCCCAGAATTCCAGCTGCCGGCATTCTCCCTCCTTATGTAAACCATGTAAAATAAGAGAGAATAGCCATAAGTATTGTGACATAATGTGAAATAACACCCCATAATGCAATAAATATTGATATAAAAGCATGATGCAAAATGGAAGTATCAACACCCCCAAGCTTAGACCTCGCTTGTCCTTAAGCGAAAAGCCGAAATTGAAAAATATGTCCACAAGTTTAGAGATGAAGGTGTTGATAAAAATAAAATACGGACACGAGGGAATCATGATCATTCTTATAACAACAACTTATATAATTTTTGTCATATGATCACTAATGCTAGAGTAATAATTCAGTCACAATATCAAGTATGAATCGTAAACTTCATTGAAAACTAACAAACTACAATCTCGGTCACTAAAGCAATTGCAATTTATCATAACATAGGAAAGAGTCAATGTATAAGATCCTTTCAGCAAGTCCACATACTCAACTATCATATAATCTTTCACAATTGCTGACACTCACGCAATACTTATGGGAAAGATAGGGGCTTATAGTTTTGCCTCCCAACATTTTACCTCAAGGGTAATGTCAACAGTAATAGTTCATGAAAACTCACATCCAATTAGCCATATATACCAGGATCTTTCCAACACACTGGGCTTGCCAAAGGATAAAATGTAAAAAGGAAAGGTGAAGATCACCATGACACTTGCATAAGGTAGAAGATAATGATAAAAGATAGGCCCTTCGCAGAGGGAAGCAGAGGTTGTCATGCGCTTTTATGGTTGGATGCACAAAATCTTAATGCGAAAGAACGTCACTTTATATTGCCCCTTGTGATATGAACCTTTATTATGCAGTCCGTCTTTATTACTTCCACATCACAAGATCGTATAAAGCTTATTTCTCCCACACCAATCAATCATACATATTTAGAGAGCAATTTTTATTGCTTTACACTGATGACAACTTCCTTGAAGGATCTTATTCAATCCATAGGTAGATATGGTGGACTCTCATGGCAAAAGTAGTTTAAGGGTATTTGGAAGCACAAGTAGTATCTCTACTTGGTGCAATGAATTTGGCTAGCATGAGGGGGAAAGGCAAGATCAACATGTTGGAGGATCCAAGACAATATAATTTATCTCAGATGTAAGAAAACATAACCCATTACATTGTGTTCCTTGTCCAATGTCAACTCTTTAGCATGTCATATTTTAATGAGTGCTCACAATCATAAAAGATTTCCAAGATAGTATATCTATATGTGAAGACCTCTCTTTCTTTATTACTTCCTATTAATTGCAACGATGACCAAAACCATGCTTGTCAACTCTCAACAACTTTTATTCATCATACTTTTTCTATGTGAGCTCATTACTCTCCAGGAGATCCATACGATCTCTTTGTTTCTTTTTATTTCTTTCTCCTTCCTTTTATTCACTTAGGATCATGGAAAAATGATCAAGCCCTTGACTCAACTCTAATCTTTATTATATAGCTCACGGACTCGATTACATAGAAGGATAATAAAGCAAAACTCACAACTAGATCATGCCATAAACTTTATTCTACTAGATCAAAATACTACTAATAAGATCGAACTAAGGAAAACGGTAAAGATAAAAGTGATGGTGATACGATACCGGGGCACCTCCCCCAAGCTTGGCAGTTGCCAAGGGGAGTGCCCATACCCATGTGATTATATCTCCTTTGTTGGTGAAGAAGGTGGGGTTGTTGTTGATGATGCGGGCTTGTCATCCATCTTCCAAGGCATAGGTTCACCATCATAGAAGGATGATCGAGTCTCCGAAATCCTCGAACCTGCGGCCAAACTCATTCTTTTGAATCTATATTCATACTCACAGTTTTGGTTTTGCAGGTCATAGATTTGGGCTTGGAGGTGCTCGGTCTTCTCATGTAGCTTGAAGATGGCCTACTCGGTGTTCTTGGCATCCGGCTTGTAGTTGTTAGTGAACTCCGTGAGCATCATGTGGCTAGCGTTGATTCCACGCTCCACCATCCCCTGGCACTTGAAAACTTGTTGCTCCATTGCTTCGAGCCTCGTCTCCACGCTTCCGATTCCCTTTGGTCCCTCAGCATCGTGGATGTGCAGCAACCCATCACGCATCTCAATGGTTTGAGGGTCTCGCAACACCTTCGCGAGGTAAGGGTTGATGACCTTCTCGAAGAACTTGTCCTTGGAAGCACTTGGGGACGTCATGATAATCTAGATCTGTCAAAAAAACAGCTCGAAACAAAAACAGGAGATTTTCGCATGATATGGGAGTCCAAACCCCCGGGAGATTATATAATGAATTTTTACCGACCAAAATACGTATTGTGCAAGAAAACAGAGTCCGGAAGAGACATGAGGTGCTCACGAGGTAGGGGGGCGCGCCCAAGGGGGTAGGGCGCGCCCAAGGGGGTAGGGCGCGCCCTCCACCCTCGTGAGGCCCTCGTGTCCTTCCCGGACTGCTACTTAATTTTCTATTTTTCTAAATATTCCAAAAAAGAGAAATACTGCCTTAGAAATTGTTTTGGAGTCGGTTTACTTACCGTACCACATACCTATTCCTTTTCGGAGTCTAAAACGTTCTGGAAAGTGTCCCTTATGTATTCCTCCGGGGTTACGGTTTCAATAATATTGGTTTCAACATTTATGGGATTACCTGAGATATAGTGTTTGATTCTTTGACTGTTTACCACCTTCGGATTTGTGCCTTCGAAGTTGTTGATTTTTATGGCACCGGAATGATAGACCTCCTCGATAACATAGGGGCCTTCCCATTTAGAGAGAAGTTTCCCTGCAAAAAATCTTAAATGAGAGTTGTATAGCAATACATAATCACCTACATTAAACTCACGCTTTTGTATCCTTTTGTCATGCCATCTTTTAACCTTTTCTTTAAACAACTTGGCATTTTCATAAGCTTGGGTTCTCCATTCATCAAGTGAGCTAATATCAAATAACCTCTTTTCACCGGCAAGTTTTAAATCATAGTTGAGCTCTTTAATAGCCCAATATGCCTTATATTCTAGTTCGAGAGGTAAGTAACATGCTTTTCCATATACCATTTTATACGGAGACATACCCATAGGATTTTTATATGCAGTTCTATAGGCCCATAATGCATCATCAAGTTTCTTGGACCACTTCTTTCTAGACCTATTGACAGTCTTTTGCAAAGTTAATTTGAGTTCTCTATTACTCAATTCTACTTGACCACTAAACTGTGGGTGATACGGAGATGCAATTCTATGATTGACGTCATATTTAGCAAGCATTTTACGGAAAGCACCATGAATAAAATGTGAACCACCATCAGTCATTAAATATCTAGGGACTCCAAACCTCGGAAAAATAACTTCTTTAAGAATTTTAATAGAAGTGTTATGATCAACACTACTAGTTGGAATAGCTTCTACCCACTTAGTAACGTAATCAACAGCAACTAAAATATGTGTATATCCATTAGAGGCAGGAAAAGGTCCCATATAATCAAAGCCCCAAACATCAAACGGTTCAATAACAAGTGAATAATTCATAGGCATTTCTTGATGTCTACTAATATTACCAATTCTTTGACATTCATCACAACAAAGGACAAACTTACGGGCATCCTTGAAGAGAGTAGGCCAATAAAAACCGGATTGCAATACCTTATGTGCAGTTCTATCTCTTGCGTGGTGTCCTCCATAAGTTTCAGAGTGGCATTTGCGTAGGATCTGTTCCTATTCATGCTCAGGTACACAACGTCTAATAACACCATCTACTCCTTCCTTATAAAGATGTGGGTCATCCCAAAAGTAATGTCTCAAATCATAGAAGAATTTTTTCTTTTGTTGGTATGTGAAGCTAGGTGGTATAAATTTAGCAACTATGTAATTAGCATAATCAGCATACCAAGGGGTACTACGAGAAGTACTTATGACATTTAATTGTTCATCAGGAAAGCTATCATCAATAGGTAGTGGGTCATCAAGAACATTCTCTAACCTAGATAAGTTGTGTGCAACGGGGTTCTCAGCTCCTTTTCTATCAACAATATGCAAATCAAATTCTTGTAGCAAGAGAACCCATCTAATAAGTCTAGGTTTAGCATCTTTCTTCTCCATAAGATATTTAATAGCAGCATGATCAGTGTGGATAGTTACTTTAGAATCAACAATATAAGGTCTGAACTTATCACAAGCAAATACAACTGCTAAAAGTTCTTTTTCAGTAGTAGCATAATTTCTTTGAGCATTGTCTAGGGTCTTACTAGCATAATGGATAACATTTAATTTCTTATCAACTCTTTGTCCTAGAACAGCACCTACAGCATAATCGCTAGCATCACACATAATTTCAAAGGGTAAATTCCAATCAGGTGGCTGAACAATAGGTGCAGAGACTAATGCTTTCTTAAGTATTTCAAATGCTGCTACACAATCATCATCAAAGACAAATGGTATATCTTTTTGTAATAAATTAGTCAGAGGCCGAGAAATTTTTGAGAAGTCCTTAATGAACCTCCTATAAAATCCGGCGTGACCAAGGAAACTTCTTATACCTTTGATGTCCTTGGTACATGGCATCTTTTCAATAGCATCAACCTTGGCTTTATCAACTTCAATACCTCTTTCAGAAACTTTATGCCCCAAGACAATACCCTCATTAACCATAAAGTGGCACTTTTCCCAATTCAAGACAAGATTAGTTTTTTCACATCTCTGCAAAACTCGATCAAGATTGCTCAAGCAATCATCAAAAGAGGATCCATAGACGGAAAATTCGTCCATGAAAACCTCACAAATCTTTTCACAAAAGTCAGAGAATATAGCCATCATGCATCTTTGAAAGGTAGCAGGTGCATTACATAAACCAAAAGGCATATGTCTATAAGCAAAAGTACCAAAAGGGCACGTAAAAGTAGTCTTTGATTGATCCTTAGCCGACACAGGTATTTGAGAGAAACTAGAATAACCTCTAGAAAGCAGTAATGTGTATGTTTGCATAATCTTTCTAGCATTTGATCAATAAAAGGTAAGGGGTAATGATCTTTCTTAGTAGCCTTATTTAATTTGCAGAAATCAATTACCATCCTATAACCTGTAATAATTCTTTGTGGAATCAATTCATCTTTATCATTAGGAACAAAAGTAATACCTCCCTTCTTAGGGACACAATGAACAGGACTTACCCATTGAATATCAGCAACGGGATAAATTATACCTTCCTCCAGAAGCTTTAGTATTTCTTTTCTTACCACTTCTTTCATTTTAGGATTCAGACGTTGTTCAGGATCACAAACTGGTTTGGCATCTGCTTCCAAATTTATTTTATGTTGACATAGAGTGGGACTAATGCCCTTAAGATCATCAAGAGTATATCCAATAGCAGCACGGTGCTTCTTCAGAGTTCTCAATAATCTTTCTTCTTCATGCTCTGAAAGGTTAGCACTAATAATAACAGGATATATCTTCTTTTCATGAAGATAAGCATATTTAAGATTATTAGGCAACGTTTTAAGCTCAAACACGAGATCACCCTTAGGTGGAGGGGGATCCCCTTGGATTTCAACATGAAAATTGTGTTTCAGAATAGGTTCATGTTTAAAGAATATTTCATCTATTTCCCTTCTTTCATTCATAAACATATCATTCTCATGGTGTAGCAAATATTGTTCGAAGGATCATTAGGAGGTATAGCAACAGAAGCAAGACCAATAATTTCATCCTTACTAGGCAATTCTTCTTCACGGTGTTGTTTACTAAATTTTGAGAAATTAAACTCATGAGTCATATCATCTAAGCCGATAGTAACAACATCCCTTGTGCAATCTATGGTAGCATTAACAGTATTTAAGAAGGTCCTACCAAATATAATGGGACAAAAGCTATCTTGTGGGGAACCAAGAACAAGAAAATCAGCAGGATATTTAGTTTTCCCACACAAGACTTCAACATCTCTAACAATTCCCATTGGTGAAATAGTATCTCTATTAGCAAGTTTAATTGTGACATCAATTTCTTCTAACTCAACAGGTGCAATGTCATGCATAATTTCTTTGTATAAGTCAATAGGTATTGCACTAGCACTAGCACCCATATCACATAAGCCATGATAACAATGATCTCCTATTTTAACAGAAATAACAGGCAGGCCTACCATAGTTCTATGTTTATCTTTAGCACAAGGTTTAGCAATTCTAGTAGTTTCACCACAGAACTGAATAACATGCCCATCAATATTATCAGACAAGAGCTCTTTAACAATAGCAATATTAGGTTCAACTTTAACTTGCTCAGGAGGTGTATATGTTTTAATATTGCTTGTACGAACCACAGTTGAAGCTTTAGCATGATCCTTTATCCTAACAGGGAAAGGTGGCTTCTCAACATAAGAAGTAGGAACAATAGGATCATTATAAGTGACAGTCTTTTCTTCAACTTTAATAGGTGCAGCTACTTTTACTTCTATGGTAGGATGATATTTAAACCACTTCTCCTTAGGGAGATCAACATAAGTAGCAAAAGATTCACAGAAAGAAGCTACTATCTCAGAATCAAGTCCATATTTAGTGCTAAACAAACGGAAAATATCGGTATCCATAAAAGATTTAACACAATCAAACTTAGGTGTCATACCTGACTCCTTACCATTGTCGAGGTCCCAATCTTCAGAGTTGCATTTAATTCTATCCAATAAATCCCATTTGAATACAATAGTCTCCATCATAAAAGAGCCAGCACAAGAAGTATCAAGCATGGTGCGATTGTTATCAGAAAGCCGAGCATAAAATTTTTGAGTAATTGTTTCTCTTGGAAGCTCATGATTGGGGCATGAATATAACATTGATTTAAGCCTCCCCCAAGCTTGAGTGATGCTTTCTCCTTCGCGAGGCCAAAAATTATATATATAATTGCGATCACGATGAACAAGGTGCATAGGATAAAACTTCTGATGAAATTCCAATTTCAATCGTTTGTAATTCCAAGACCTCATATCATCACATAGCCTGTACCATGTCGATGATTCTCCCCACAAAGATAAGGGGAAGACCTTCTTCTTAACAACATCTCCGGATACACCTGCAAGCTTAAATAATATACAAACTTCATCCACAAATATTAGATGTTCATCAGGATGTTTTGTTCCATCTCCTTAAAAAGGATTAGGTAGCAATTTTTCTATTATACCCGAAGGAACTTCATAAGGAATTTCATTTTCAATAGGTTCAGTAGGTTGAGGAGCAACTCTTTGCTCTACTGCTCGGGGTGAAGATACCCCGAACAAGCCCCTCAGAGGATTACTTTCCATAATAACAAGTGACAGTAAATTTCAGCACACTATATAAATTTTTCCTTACCAAATTCCACCTACCAAAGGCGCTTCACTCCCCGGCAACGGCACCAGAAAAGAGTCTTGATGACCCACAAGTATAGGGGATCTATCGTAGTCCTTTTGATAAGTAAGAGTGTCGAACCCAACGAGGAGCAAAAGGAAATGATAAATGGTTTTCAGCAAGGTATTCTCTGCAAGTACTAAAATAAGTGGTAACAGATAGTTTTGTGATGAGATACTTTGTAACGAGCAACAAGTAACAAAAGTAAATAAAGTGCATAAAGGTGGCCCAATCCTTTTTGTAGCAAAGGACAGGCCTGGACAAACTCTTATATAAGGAAAAGCGCTCACGAGGACACATGGGAATATCGTCAAGCTAGTTTTCATCACGCTCATATGATTCATGTTCGGTACTTTGATAATTTGACATGTGGGTGGACCGGTGCTTGGGTGCTGTTCTTACTTGAACAAGCATCCCACTTATGATTAACCTATATTGCAAGCATCCGCAACTACAACAAAAGTATTAAGGTAAACCTAACCATAGCATGAAACATAAGGATCCAAATCAGCCCCTTACGAAGCAACGCATAAACTAGGGTTTAAGCTTCTGTCACTCTAGCAACCCATCATCTACTTATTACTTCCCAATGCCTCCCTCTAGGCCCAAATAATGGTGAAGTGTTATGTAGTAGATGTTCACATAACACCACTAGAGGCTAGACAATATACATCTCATCAAAATATCGAATGAATACCAAATTCACATGGCTACTAATAGCAAGACTTCTCCCTTGTCCTCAGGAACAAACGTAACTACTCACAAAGCATAAACATGTTCATAATCAGAGGGGTATTAATATGCATATAGGATCTGAACATATGATCTTCCACCATTTAAACCAACTAGAATCAACTACAAGGAGTAATTAACACTACTAGCAACCTACTAGCACCAATCCCAGACTTGGAGCCAAGAATTGGATACAAGAGATGAACTAGGGTTTTGAGATGAGATGGTGCTGATGAAGATGTTGATGGAGATTGCCCTCTCCCGATGAGAGGAGCGTTGGTCATGACGATGGCGATGATTTCCCCCTCTAGGAGGGAAGTTTCCCTGGCAGAACAACTCTGCCGGAGCTCTAGATTGGATCCGCCATGGTTCCGCCTCGTGGCAGCGGAGTTTCGTCCTGAAAGGTTGCTTCTTTTTTTTATTGACGAAAGACTTCATATAGGAGAAGATGGTCATCGGAGAGCCACCAGGGGGCCCACGAGGCAGGGGGTGCGCTCTAGGGGGGGGCCCCCCACCCTCGTGAGAAGGGTGTGGCCCCCCTAGTCTTCATCTTTGGCGAGGATTTTTCATTATTTATTATAAGGTGTTCCGTGGAGTTTCAGGACTTTTGGAGTTGTGCAGAATAGGTATCTAATATTTGCTCCTTTTCCAGCCCATAATTCCAACTGTCGGCATTCTCCCTCCTTATGGAAACCTTGTAAAATAAGAGAGAATAGCCATAAGTATTGTGACATAATGTGAAATAACAGCCCGTAATGCAATAAATATTGATATAAAAGCATAATGCAAAATGGACGTATCAACCGGCCTCATCTGATTTGGCAGATGAGCGGGCACCGTGACCCGAGCCGGATGTGCACTAGGGACATGCCGACTGCCGAGGTTGCCCGTGTGGTGAACGAGATCTCCAACTTCAAGCTGTCGGAAGGGTCTTGGCATCGGCAAGCGGCCATACTCCCACGCCAACTCGCCGCCGCCTATAAGTTTTTCAACTCCTTTCTTTTCAGTACCTCTTCTTGGTCTTGGTCCTGCTGTCTTTGAATGGTTGATTTTCGGAACGCAGATCTTCATGTCTACGGTGACAGCCACCATCGTAGGGTCGGGTGGAGACTACCTGCCGGACAGGGAGGTGAGCGATGTGGATGACCCCGACATGGGAGCGGCCGCCCTGGAGGAGGACGCCATAGGCGGCGGTGATGGACCAAGCGGCTCCGAAGACGTAGGAGGCCTCGAGACATGGCTTGACGATGATGAGGATGAGGATGAGCCATGTCATGCGCGAGGCGCCTGCAGGGCGGGTATGGGCCCTTCCGCCGAGCCGGCTACACACGGCGGCGCGCGTAAGCGCAAACAAGGCGCCGTCTTGTTTGGCAGCGCGCCGAAGAAGACCAAGAACCCGACCGCCGCAACCAAAAGGAAGGAGGCCGCCATGAAGGCGACCAAGTTCCAAAAGCTTTCGAAGATGCCTCCTATGGTGTCAGTGTAAGTATCATTTTCTTGTGCTTTCCTTTCTTGTCGATTCTATCTGAGCTTCTTCTCTTCTTTATTTTTCTTGACTTAGGGCCCCGCTCTCTCTTGACAAGTCGGGCGCCGCCTCCGTCATTGGGTCGGTGGAGACCTCCACCACCACCCGGTAAATCGACCATGCAGCCGACCTCCGAGATGCGCAGGAACGAAACACACGGGGAGCACGTTAGGAGCGGGAAGCCGCCCGTAAGGAGAGGGCGGAGGCGGATGATACGTCTCCAACATATCTATAATTTTTGATTGCTCCATGCTATATTATTTACTGTTTTGAATGTTTATGGGATTTATTATACACTTTTATATCATTTTTGGGACTAACCTATTAACCCAACGCCCAGTGCCAATTTCTGTTTTTACCCTGTTTTAGGGTTTCGAAGAAAAGGAAAACCAAACGGAGTCCAATTGACCTGAAACTTCACGGAACTCATTTTTGGAAGGAAAGAAGCCCAGAAGACTTGGAGTGCACGTCGGGGGATCTGCGAGGAGGTCACGAGGCAGGGGCGTGCCTTCCACCCTCGTGAGCCCCCCTGACGTACTTCTTCCTCCTATATATCTCCATATACCCTAAAAACACCCGTGGCGACAATAGATCGGGAGTTCCGCCGCCAAAAGCCTCCGTAGCCACCGAAAGCCAATCTAGACCCGGTTCGGCACCCTGCCGGAGGGGGCAATCTCTCTCCGGTGGCCATCTTCATCATCCCGGTGCTCTCCATGACGAGGAGGGAGTAGTTCTCCCTCGGGGCTGAGGGTATGTACCAGTAGCTATGTGTTTGATCTCTCTCTCTCTCTCTCTCTCTCGTGTTCTTGAGGTGATACGATCTTGATGTATCGCGAGCTTTGCTATTATATTTGGATCCTATGATATTTCTTCCCCCCTCTACTCTCTTGTAATGAATTGAGTTTCCCCTTTGGAGTTATCTTATCGGACTGAGTCTTTAAAGATTTGAGAACACTTGATGTATGTCTTGCCGTGGATATATGTGGTGACAATGGGATATCACGTGATTCACTTGATGTATGTTTTGGTTACCAACTTGCGGGTTCCTCCCATGAACCTATGCATAGGGGTTGGCACATGTTTTCGTCGTGATTCTCCGGTACAACTTTGGGGCACTCTTTGAGGTCCTTTGTGTTGGTTTGAATAGATGAATCTGAGATTGTGTGATGCATATCATATAATCATACCCACGGATACTTGAGGTGACATTGGAGTATCTAGGTGACATTAGGGTTTTGGTTGATTTGTGTCTTAAGGTGTTACTCTAGTACGAACTCTAGAGCTGTTTGTGACACTTATAGGAATAGCCCAACGGATTGATTGGAAAGAATAACTTTGAGGTAGTTTCGTACCCTACCATAATCTCTTCGTTTGTTCTCCGCTATTAGTGACTTTGGAGTGACTCTTTGTTGCATTTTGAGGGATAGTTATGTGATCCAATTATGTTAGTATTGTTGAGGGAACTTGCACTAGTGAAAGTATGAACCCTAGGCCTTATTTCCTATCATTGCAATACCGTTTACGCTCACTTTTATCATTAGTTACCTTGCTGTTTTTATATTTTCAGATTACAAAAACCATTATCTACTATCCATATACCACTTGTATCTCCATCTCTTCGCCGAACTAGTGCACCTATACAATTTACCATTGTATTGGGTGTGTTGGGGACCCAAGAGACTCTTTGTTATTTGGTTGCAGGGTTGCTTGAGAGAGACCATCTTCATCCTACGCCTCCTACGAATTGATAAACCTTAGGTCATCCACTTGAGGGAAATTTTCTACTGTCTTACAAACCGCTGCACTTGGAGGCCCAACAACGTCTACAGGAAGAAGGTTGTGTAGTAGACATCAATGTCGGGACCCCGATCCTAAGTCACACCGATCTGGCATGTAACACTTCATATCACTTTGCGGCCTCACGCATGGTATTCCCACGGGTGCCACCTTACCTGGCCCGGGACCGTTTGCGCCTTTTGGCTCACGTATATGATAGTGTCGCTAGCATCCATATGACAGAGAACCCGGGCCGACATGACTAGTCGTGAACCCAAAGTAGCACTAACTTACAGGGACAGGCATACATGAATCAACCTTGAGCATGTCGGTCAACAACGTATGAATCCGGGCTGTAGCACTGGGCTAACAGGACTCCGGGAACCCGGGCTGTAGCAGGCTAGACAGGACTCTGTATGTCACCACGTGACATTTCCCCGAAGGGACAGACACAGGAACAAAGTGAATCACATGCCGGCCAGTCAAGTGTTCCGGAGCAGTAGTGCTGGTCTAGCAGGACTCCGGTGAACCAGGCTGTAGCGGACTACTATGGTACATGGAAGCACAAGACTACATTTCCCCATAAGAGAGGCTATCAGAGGTAAAAAACTAGGTTGTCAGATCCCACACATAGCAATACACGTTACACGTACGCATAACATGCAAGTATGTGCTGTACATCATGGCATCACAACATAACTTAAACTCGTATAGATAAAGGCCCAGAAGAGCCACATAGCATTCAATACAAACAGGGGTCTCATTACCCATCATTCAGAGCATACAATCAACGGAAACATTACATGTCTGAGTACAGACAACTAGAAAGGAAAATACTAAGAAGCCGGACTAAACACGACCCTCCCAAGGGTACAAGATCGTAGCTGGGATACAAGCTACTCGTCGAAGCCACTAGTGTAACCAACTGCAAAACATAAATAAGCAAACCTGAGTACAAAGGTACCTAGCAAGTCTTACATCAGAGCTATCTACATATGCAACATTATCAACAAAGGGGGTGGTGGAGTTTAAGAGCAGCAAGCCAGTGTTGACTTAGTGGCTAACCTATACTATGAGTATCAGAAACTTCTTTGAGGTAAGAAGACGCACACGAGTCCACATGTTCACCATATCAATACTCCACTATGGATCCGTTCCCGTCTTCCTACGAGAAGGCCATCCATAGCACTCATGCTTATCTTGCAGATTTTAGAGTATCCACTTCAAGTTGTCTATGTACTACATAAGTCCTCCAAGTTTCCATATCCAAGGAAAACGGCTATTCGAATAGATGATATTGACCCTGCAGGGGTGTACTTATTCACACACGCTCCCGCCACTTATAGCCCTGTACACGTCATGTACCTCGCCAACCTTCAAGTGGAAGCTGGGCGAGGGAGTCGGCCACAAACTGACTAACCACACAAGTCTCTCGTCCAGGTTTATCGCCTATTCGGGTTCCATCCGCAAGGAGATCCGGCCGGGGTGTCACTCACGGCCCCAAACGATGTGTGCAGGGTTCCCAAGCCCACCATCCGGGTGCCACTTGGTACACCGTGCCATGGTGCCTAGTGTGTCCCAAGCCCGTCCCGTCGAACACCACCTGGTAGACAAGTAGCACTACCTACAAATGCCAGAAACTAGTTGCAACTCCTGGACAAAGATCAAGCGGAATAATAAGCCGAGAGGGGCCGGATAACCAGAACCCAATGTGTGGTAGTAACTGGACTTGGATAACATACACGGAACTCAGTGCTTAAGGACGGTTCCAATGAGACAACCCACCATGTACTCCTACATGGCCTCTCATCGCTACCTTTACCAAAACGTGTGCACACACTTAGCCTTTACCGGTAGGACATGTTCACCACTCCGATTCATTCCCGATGAATCAGACCTGACACAACTCTAAGCATAGCTGGCATAAAGAAAAACAAGCATGGATGAGCAGGCACATCAAGGCTCAAGCAACTCCTACACATGCTAGTGGGTTTCAACTATTTACTGTGGCAATGACAGGTCATGCAGAGGAATGGGTTCAGCTACCGCAGCAGAAAGTAGCAGTTTGAATCGTTGTTGTCCTAATGCAGTAAAAGGAGCAGGAGCGAGAGAGTGGGATTTATCGAGATGCTCAAGGGGGTTTGCTTGCCTGATAGACCCACGAAGAAACACTGCCCCTCAGACAGGTACTCGGGACACCTTCCGGAGTAGAACCTATCGAGAGGGGACGGTGCCGACAATCAATAAACAACCATATACAACAATATGATGCATGAAGATGACCTTTCAAAGATGCTATGATTTGCCCTAATGCATCTAGCATCAATTTGGTTGAAGTCCATATGAACCAAGGGTTCATATGTAAACCCCAAATTAAGTATATAACATGCCATTATTACGTTTTCACTTATACAGCAAGTATAAGTTGGTTTTTCATGCATGAAACTAGCATAAATGGATTCCTTGCATTTTTCTGATGATTTTTCATATATAAATTATTTCATTCTGAGCTACGGTTTAATTGCTATGATTTTAAGAAGTTTTAACTATTTTCTGGAATTCTCTGAATTATTTAAAATCCAGAAATCAATTACTGGGTCAGCTTGATGTCACAGAGGCGTCAGCAGGTCAACGGCTCAGTCCAGGTCAAACCTGGACGGTGGGGCCCACATGTTAGTGTCACAGGGCTAATCCTATTTTAGTTAACCCTAAACTAGGTAATTAGATGGGGCTAGCCCCACATGTCAATGGCCCAGGGGAGGTCAAACCCCTGGTCAACAGGCCCAACACACCGGCGGCTCGTCGCTGGCAACAGCACGCACGACGGAGGCTCGGGTTTCGCCCTCTGGCGACCAAAAGGACGGCGGAGGGGCTCTGCGTGGAGCTGGGCGTGCGCCGCATCCAGGGAAGCACACGAGAGGGGCTGGGGTGGCCGGAGTCGACGGCACCGATGAGCGAAGCGACGCCGGAGTTTGGGCGCACTCGGGAATGGGGCTGCGGTGGCCGTGGAGTGGCGTTCTTAGCTCCTACGGCACCTACGCGGTGCGGTGAGCACGTGGGTGTGCTCGGTTGGGAGCTACGACGGCTGTGGCCACAGAGGTGAGAAGCTCGGGGGGCGGCGCGGTTCGGTCTCCGGCGGAGCGACGACTACAACGTGCAAACGGAGCGCAAAGAAGGGGGGTTCGGGTCAGTGGCTCACGGCGAGTCGGACGAGCAGGTCGGTGAGGCCGGAGGAGCGTCAGAGCGAGCGGGGCGGCGAGGCGGATCTCCGGCGACCCGAGGAGGATGAAGGATTCGGGGACGATGCTTCGAGGCGTCCGGCACCGCGTGGCCCGGTGGAGAGGACTAGGGCGACGAGGCGGACCTCATGGGCATGTCGGAGAGGCGAGGGGAAGGCGGTGGTCGCGGTGGTGCACGGCGGTGCTCTCTGCTGCGCTGGGGACAGAGGGGGAGAGCGAGACAGAGGATGGGGAGGAGCTCGGGGAGAATGGAGAGAGACAAGGGGGGCTCGGTGGAGCTCTCGGGGGTGGACAGCGCCGAGGAGGGAGAGGAGGCAGCAAGCAGCTGCCTGGCGGGCATGCACGCTCGCCGTGCTCCCTTTCGCCGCTGCCTCCTGGCGAGGGAGACGACTGGCAACGCCCAGTTGGGCCGGGCCACTACTGGGCCGTGGTGGGGCACCAGGTAAGTCAGGTAAATCCTTTTCCTGTTTTCTTTTTCTATTTCTGACATTTGTTTTGTATCCAAAAGAAATGTTAAATCACTTTCATAAATGCTGAAAATATTTGTGGCATCTAGATATAATATTCCAGAGGCCCTTCCCAATTCCCAACATTTTTGGAGCCATTAAAATATTTATATAATTTAAACAGCTCCAAATCAAATATTTATGCATTGATTCAAAAATCCAAAATGTGTAGCAAAAATGTGCATCACTTCTGGTTGTTGTTCCCAACATTATCCAAAGAGCATGAACATTTTTGAATAGCATTTTGGGTTCATTGAAAATCCATTTTAAAGTTGAACCTATTTGAATTTGCTTTGGTGCTAGGGTTTGCAACTTTCCCCATTTCAAATTTATTTGAAATTTAAACATGATGCACAAGCAAGCCTAGGATCATACCAGAACTAGGGATGTGACAGCTCGCCCCTAGTCGAAGAAATCTCGTCCCGAGATTCAGGAGTTGGCGGAAAGAAAGCGGGGTACTCAAGTCGAAGACGATCTTCTCGCTCCCAAGTAGCTTCTCTCTCGGAATGATGAGACCATTGAACCTTGAGAAACTTGATGTTATGACGTCGAGTGGCACGCTCTGCTTGATCCAGAATGCTAACAGGGAACTCTCGATAAGTAAGGTTATCTTGGAGATCAAGCGTTTCGTGGTCCACTCCGCGGATGGGATCCAAGAAGCAACGCCTGAGTTGAGAGACGTAGAAGACATCATGAACTCGAGAAAGATATGGGGGTAGTTCCAACTGGTAGGCAACCTCTCCTCGTTTGGCGAGAATGCGAAAAGGACCGATGTAACGAGGAGCCAACTTGCCCTTGATACCGAAACGATGGATACCCTTCAAAGGAGTAACCCGAAGGTAAGCCTTGTCGTCAACTTCACAAGCCACTTCCTTATGACGACGGTCATACTGGCTCTTTTGAAGAGATTGGGCTGTTTTCAAATTCTCACGAATGATGCGAACTTGCTCTTCTTCCTCATGGATCATATCCGGTCCAAAGAATTGTCTTTCACCGGTTTCTGACCAGTTCAAAGGTGTTCGACATCTTCGTCCATAGAGAATCTCAAAAGGAGCTTTCTTAAGACTGGATTGGTAGCTATTGTTATAAGCAAACTCGGCAAAGGGAAGAAATTTCTCCCAATCCATACCAAATGTGATAACGCAAGCTCTAAGCATGTCTTCAAGAATTTGGTTGACCCTTTCCACCTGACCACTTGATTGAGGGTGGAAAGCGGTACTGAAGGAAAGATGGGTGCCCATGGCAGTTTGAAAACTTTCCCAGAAATGAGAGGTGAAAAGACTGCCACGGTCTGAATTGATCTCTAGTGGAACACCATGGAGTGACACTATTCGGGAGATATATAAGTCAGCGAGCTGACTAGCAGTGATACTCTCTCGAACAGGTAGGAAGTGAGCCACTTTGGAAAGACGGTCAATGACTATGAAGATAGCATTATTTCCTTTCTTAGTCCTGGGAAAGCCGGTGATGAAGTCCATACCAACTTTGTACCATTTCCACTCGGGAATACCTAAGGGTTGAAGGGTGCCAGCAGGTCTTTGATGCTCTGCCTTAACGCGACGACAAACGTCACAGTTGGCAATATACTGAGCGATTTCTCTCTTCATCCTAGTCCACCAGAACCTCTGGCGTAGGTCCTGATACATCTTTGTACTACCGGGATGAATCGTGAGAGGGGATTCATGGGCCTCCTTAAGGATCAGTTGCGGCATCTGTTGACATTTGGGAACCACCAAACGGTTTCCAAAGTAAACAACACCTCGTTCATCCATAGAGAAACAGTTGGCAACTCCCTTGGAAATATTCTTCTTGATTCGGGAGATTCCCGTATCATGCTTCTGAGCCTCTATGATCTAATCCGTAAGGGTAGGTTTCGCCACCAAGGTAGAAAGAGAACCACGAGGAGCTATGTGATGGTTAAGCTTACAAAATTCCTCATGGAGGGGTGGTTGACATTGTTGCAACATGAGGTTGTTGCAATAGGATTTACGACTTAAAGCATCAGCCATGACATTGGCTTTGCCTGGGGTGTAGGTGATTCCTAAGTCGTAATCCGAGATCAACTCCAACCAACGTCTCTGTCTGAGATTCAGATCCGGTTGGGTGAAGATATACTTGAGACTTTGATGGTTAGTGTAGATTTCGCAACGGTTACCAAGAAGGTAATGTTGCCAAGTCTTAAGTGCATAGACTACGGCTGCAAGTTCCAGATCATGTAGGATAATTTTCCTCATGTGGATGCAACTGTCGAGATGCATAGGCAATCACATGACGATCCTGCATAAGAATGCAACCTAGTCCTTGACGTGAAGCGTCGCAATAGATAACAAAGTCTTTAATGAAATCCGGTGGCACGAGTATGGGCGCAGAAGTCAGGCGTCTTTTCAGTTCCTGAAAACTGTGCTCACACTGTGGGGTCCACTCAAACCTTTTATCTTTCTTGAGAAGCTCCGTGAGGGGTTTAGCCACTTTGGAGAAGTTTTCAACGAAGCGGCGACAATAACTGGCTAGACCAAGGAAACTCCTAACTTGTTTGACCGTTTCGGGTGGAGTCCAATCGAGAACGGCTTTGACTCTCTCGGGATTGACAGCAATGCCCTTACCAGAGATCATGTGGCCCAAATAGGTTACTTCTGGCAACCAAAATTCACACTTGGAGAACTTGGCATAAAGGCGGTGCTCTCTGAGTTTTTCTAACACGAGTCTAAGATGTTCGGCATGCTCTTCCTCGTTCTTCGAGTAAATAAGAATATCATCGAGATAAACCATGACGAACTTATCTAAGTACTCCATAAAGATCGAGTTCATCAAGCAGGAGAAAGTAGCTGGAGTATTGGTTAGGCCGAAAGACATCACGGTGTACTCGTATTGACCATAACGAGTGACAAAGGCCGTTTTGGGAATGTCCCCGTTTCTGATCTTGATTTGGTGGTAGCCTAACCTCAAATCCATCTTGGAAAAGATTGAGGATCCAGCGAGCTGATCATACAGGTCGTTGATCCTAGGGAGCGGGTACTTGTTCTTTATCGTGACCAAATTAACGGGATGATAATCTACAACCATCCGATCCGTACCATTCTTCTTCTTGACAAAGAGGGTAGGACAAGCCCAAGGAGAAGAACTGGGATAGATGAAACCCTTTTGCAAGGACTCATCAAGTTGTAACTTAAGCTCGGCTAACTCCAAAGGTGCCATCTTGTATGGTCTCTTAGAGATTGGAACAGTTCCTGGGATAAGTTCTATGAAAAACTCTACATCTTTGTCAGGTGGGACACCTGGCAGTTCTTCTGGAAAGACATCCGGGAAGTCACGGACTACTGGAATATCTTCAAGGTCTGGAAGAGGACTGGCATTAACAGAATAGAGTTGATGCCTTGCAACTCTAGTGGAGACAGTGACTATTTTGCCAGATGGATGTGTAAGTTGAACAGATCTAGTGTAACAATCGATCTTGGCATGATGAGCTGTCATCCAGTCCATACCCAAGATGATGTTAATATCTGAGGACTTTAGAGATATCAAAGAAGCTAGGAATACCAGTCTGTCAACAAGGATTTCATTACCATGGCTTACCTTGGAGGTTTGCCATTTGGAACCAAGAGTCTGGATTATTAGTGGAGTCGGCATATCACAAAATGACATGTCGTGCAACCGAGCATAACCTTCGGATATGAAGGAGTGGGATGCTCCAGTATCGAACAGAACTAGAGCTGGGTGACAATTGACAAGAAGCGTACCCAGTACAACGTCGGGATCATCTTGAGCTCCTGTAGCTGAGACATGGTGCACACATGCTCGTTCAATGGAGGCTGGCTTGGTACTGATCATCTTGACTGATGGCTTTTCACGGCCAACAGACCTCTCAGACTGGGGTGGAGCATAACTGGACTGAGGGCAGTCACGTGCATAGTGTCCTGGTTCTCCGCAGGTAAAGCAAGTTCCTGGGGTAGGACGTGGACCTACATTGGCAAGTGGTCCACTAATAGGCCTGGGTGAAGCACGTTGCTGAGTTGGGTGAGGCGCCACATCGGATGGCCTCGGTGCATATCCAGGTGGGAGAGCCGAGTTCGGAATCCAAATCCGTCGCTTTTGAGAGCCAGAGCGGGAGGAAGAACCCAGATCACGGTTGTGCTTTCGAGACTCCTCGTAAGTGAGTTGAGCTGTCTCTGCATTAATGGCCTTGTTCACAAGAGCCTGGAAAGTATCACAATGATGCAGGTGGAGATCACGACGCAACTTAGGGTTGAGACCCTTCCGGAACCTAGCCTGCTTCTTAGCATCCGTGGACACTTCTTCTGTAGCATAGCGGGCAAGGTTTCCAAACTCTCTACTGTAAGCATCAACAGGCAGCTTACCCTGGGTAAAACTACAGAACTCTTCCCTCTTGCGGTCAATGAGAGCCTGAGGAATGTGGTGCTCACGAAAAGCCTCGGTGAAATCTTTCCATGTAGGAAACTGGCCAGCTGGAAGCATAGCCTCATAGCTCTGCCACCAAATACTAGCAGGACCTTCCAGGTGATAGGTAGCATAGGTGACCTTGTCACCTTCAGCTACGTTCGCAGAATGCAACTTGTGAGTGATGCTCCGGAGCCAGTAATCTGCATCGAGTGGCTCAATGGAATGATGGAAGGTGGGTGGTTTCAGACCAATGAAGTCGGTGATGGAAACCAACTTCTTACGCTGATGTGCGGTGTTTTGCCCAATCTGTGCCGGCAAGCGGTTAGTCTCACGCTTGTTCCTCTCGGATGCTAACAAGAACTCTGCCATCAAAGGCTGGTCAGGAGGATCCTCGTCCCTACCATCTCCGTGATTCTTGCTATGAGCAACTGAACCTCGGTTAGCAGACGACATCCTGGCACAGGAACCAAGGAAACAAGGATGGAATTAGCATCGACATAAGGATGCGAAATGTAATGCAAAAGCATTAGAAACTCTTGAAATCCTAGGACAATATCGGCAGCATAACGGCTGTAAATGCTCAAAAGGGATTTTTAGACATTCATCAAAGGAATAGCATAATCAATCAGCATCATAATATCAAGGTTCTGGGTCAAACTGAGGACACACGGAAGTAGTAGAACTATACGGTGACACAACCAAACAATCCTAAGACTTTACAGTTTAGTAACACATCATCCTGAGAGATAGAGGAGAAGCCTAGGCCTTAACCCTCGTAGAAAAGAAGAGGCTGACTCAGAAAGAATGACATGAGGTAAAGGAGTAAAAAGAGCCTTACGTTCCCTTCCACAATCAATTCCCTTATATAACTAAAGCATTACTAGACTCAACTTCACCCAGTGTGGCTTGGTAATCCTACAGTCAGTCAGGCTCTAATACCAACGCTGTCGGGACCCCGATCCTAAGTCACACCGATCTAGCATGTAACACTTCATATCACTTTGCGGCCTCACGCACGGTATTCCCACGGGTGCCACCTTACCTGGACTGGGACCGTTTGCGCCTTTTGCCTCACGTATATGATAGTGTCGCTAGCATCCATATGACAGAGAACCCAGGCCGACATGACTAGTCGTGAACCCAAAGTAGCACTAACTTACAGGGACATGCATACATGAATCAACCTCGAGCATGTCGGTCAACAGCGTATGAATCCGGGCTGTAGCACTGGGCTAACAGGACTCCGGGAACCCGGGCTATAGCAGGCTAGACAGGACTCCGGATGTCACCGCGTGACATTTCCCCGAAGGGACAGACACAGGAACGAAGTGAATCACATGCCGGCCAGTCAAGTGTTCCGGAGCAGTAGTGCTGGGCTAGGAGGACTCCGGTGAACCGGGCTGTAGCGGACTACTATGGCACATGGAAGCATAAGACTACATTTCCCCATAAGAGAGGCTATCAGAGGTAAACAACTAGGTTGTCGGATCCCACACATAGCAATACACGTTACACGTACGCATAACATGCAAGTATGTGTTGTACATCATGGCATCACAACATAACTTAAACTCATATAGATAAAGGCCTAGAAGAGCCACATAGCATTCAATACAAACAGGGGTCTCATGACCCATCATTCAGAGCATACAAGCAACGGAAACATTACATGTCTGAGTACAGACAACTACAAAGGAAAAGACTAAGAAGCCTGACTAAACACGACCCTCCCAAGGGTACAAGATCGTAGCTGGGATACAAGCTACTCGTCGAAGCCACTAGTGTAACCAACTACAAAAAATAAATAAGAAAACATGAGTACAAAGGTACCTAGCAAGTCTTACATCAGAGCTATCTACATATGCAACATTATCAACAAAGGGGGTGGTGGAGTTTAACAGCAGCAAACCAGCTTTGCATTAGTGGCTAACCTATACTACGAGTATCAGAAACTTCTTTGAGGTAAGAAGACGCACACGAGTCCACATGTTCACCATATCAATACTCCACTATGGATCCGTTCCCGTCTTCCTACGAGAAGGCCATCCATAGCACTCACGCTTATCTTGCGGATTTTAGAGTATCCACTTCAAGTTGTCTATGTACTACATAAGTCCTCCAAGTTTCCATATCCGAGGAAAATGGCTATTCGAATAGATGATATTGACCCTGCAGGGGTGTACTTCTTCACACACGCTCCCGCCACTTATAGCCTTGTACACGTCATGTACCTCGGTAACCTTCAAGCGGAAGTCGAGCGAGGGAGTCGGCCATGACCTGACTAACCACACAAGTCTCTCGTCCAGGTTTATCGCCTATTCGGGTTCCAGCCGCAAGGAGATCCGGCCGGGGTGTCGCTCACGGCTGCAAACAATGTGTGCAGGGTTCCCAGGCCCACCATCCGGGTGTCACTTGGTACACCGTGCCATGGTGCCTGGTCTGTCCCAAGCCCGTCCCATCGAACACCACCTGGTAGACAAGTAGCACTACCTACAAATGCCAGAAACTAGTTGCAACTCCTGGACAGAGATCAAGCGAATTAATAAGCCGAGAGGGGCCGGATAACCGGAACCCAATGTGTGGTAGTAACTGGACTTGGATAACATATACAGAACTCAGTGCTTAAGGACGGTTCCAATGAGACAACCCACCATGTACTCCTACATGGCCTCTCATCGCTACCTTTACCAAACCATGTTCACACACTTAGCCTTTACCGGTCGGACATGTTCACCACTCCGATTCATTCCCGATGAATCAGACCTGACACAACTCTAAGCATAGCTGGCATAAAGAAAAGCAAGCATGGATGAGCAGGCACATCAAGGCTCAAGCAACTCCTACACATGCTAGTGGGTTTCAACTATTTACTGTGGCAAATGACAGGTCATGCAGAGGAATGGGTTCAGCTACCACAGCAGAAAGTAGCAGTTTGAATCGTTGTTGTCCTAATGCAGTAAAAGGAGCAGGAGCGAGAGAGTGGGATTTATCGAGATGCTGAAGAGGGTTTGCTTGCCTGTTAGATCCACGAAGAAACACTGCTCCTCAGACAGGTACTCGGGACACCTTCCGGAGTAGAACCTATTGAGAGGGGACGGTGCCGGCAATCAATAAACAACCATATGCAACAATATGATGCATGAAGATGACCTTTCAAAGATGCTATGATTTGCCCTAATGCATCTAGCATCAATTTGGTTGAAGTCCATATGAACCAAGGGTTCATATGCAAACCCCAAATTAAGTATATAACATGCCATTATTACGTTTTCACTTATACAGCAAGTATAAGTTGGTTTTTCATGCATGAAACTAGCATAAATGGATTCCTTGCATTTTTCTGATGATTTTTCATATATAAATTATTTCATTCTGAGCTACGGTTTAATTCCTATGATTTTTAGAAGTTTTAACTATTTTCTAGAATTCTCTGAATTATTTAAAATCCAGAAATCAATTACTGCATCAGCGTGACGTCACAGAGGCGTCAGCAGGTCAACGACTCAGTCCAGGTCAAACCTGGGCGGTGGGGCCCGCATGTTAGTGTCACAGGGCTAATCCTATTTTAGTTAACCCTAAACTAGGTAATTAGATGGGGCTGGCCCCACATGTCAATGGCCCAGGGGAGGTCAAACCCCTGGTCAACAGGCCCAACACGCCGGCGGCTCATCGCCGGCGACAGCACGCACGGCGGGGGCTCGGGTTTTGCCCTCAGGCGACCAAAAGGACGGCGGAGGGGCTCTGCGTGGAGCTGGGCGTGCGCCGCATCCAAGGAAGCACACGAGAGGGGCTGGGGTGGCCGGAGTCGACGGCACCGATGAGCGGAGCGACGCCGGAGTTCGGGCGCACTCGGGAATGGGGCTGCGGTGGCCGTGGAGTGGCGTGCTTAGCTCCTACGGCACCTACGCAGCGCGGTGAGCACGTGGGTGTGCTCGGTTGGGAGCTACGACGGCTGTGGCCACGGAGGCGAGCAGCTCGGGCAGCGGCGCAGTTCGGTCTCCGGCGGAGCGACGGCTACAACGTGCAAACGGAGCGCAAAGGAGGGGGTTCGGGTCAGTGGATCACGGCGAGTCGGACGAGTAGGTCGGTGAGGCCGGAGGAGCGTCAGAGCGAGCGGGGCAGCGAGGCGGATCTCCGGAGACCCGAGGAGGATGAAGGGGTCGGGGACGATGCTTCGAGGCGTCCGGCGCCGCGTGGCCCGGTGGAGAGGACTAGGGCGACGAGGTGGACCTCGTGGGCACGTCGGAGAGGCGAGGGGAAGGCGGTGGTCGTGGTGGCGCATGGCGGTGCTCTCCGCTGCGCTCGGGACAGAGGGGGAGAGCGAGATAGAGGATGGGGAGGAGCTCGGGGAGAATGGAGAGAGACCAGGGGGGCTCGGTGGAGCTCTCGTGGGTGGACAGCGCTGAGGAGGGAGAGGAGGCAGCAAGCAGCTGCCTGGCGGGCATGCACGCTCGCCGTGCTCCCTTTCACGGCTGCCTCCTGGCGAGGGAGATGACTGGCAACGGCCAGTTGGGCCGGGCCATTGCTGGGCTGTGGTGGGGCGCCAGGTAAGTCAGGTAAATCCTTTTCCTGTTTTCTTTTTCTATTTCTAACATTTGTTTTGTATCCAAAAGAAATGTTAAAACACTTTCATAAATGCTGAAAATATTTGTGGCATCTAGATATAATATTCCAGAGGCCCTTACCAATTCCCAACATTTTTGGAGCCATTAAAATATTTATATAGTTTAAACAGCTGCAAATCAAATATTTATGCATTGATTCAAAAATCCAAAATGTGTAGCAAAATGTGCATCACTTCTGGTTGTTGTTCCCAACATTATCCAAAGAGCATGAACATTTTTGAATAGCATTTTGGGTTCATTGAAAATCCATTTTAAAGTTGAACCTATTTGAATTTGCTTTGGTGCTAGGGTTTGCAACTTTCCCCATTTCAAATTTATTTGAAATTTAAACATGATGCACAAGCAAGCCTAGGATCATACCAGAACTAGGGATGTGACAATCAAGCTTTTTTCTGGCGCCGTTGCCGGGGAGGTTAGCGCTTGAAGGTATATCTTTAGATCTTGCAATCGAGTCTTTTAGTTTCTTGTTTTAATCACTAGTTTAGTTTATAAAAGAAAACTATAAAAAAATGGAATTGAGTTTGTCTCATACGCTTCACCTTTTTAATATCTTTCGTGAGTATGATGGAAAGGATAATTTTGCTCAAGTGCTATAAGAAGAAATCTATAAAATGTTTGGCACTAAGTATTTGAATGATGAGCATGATTGCAATGTTGTTAGTATGAATTCCTTGAATATCCATGATGCTAATGATATGCAAAGCCACAAGCTTGGGGAAGCTATGTTTGATGAAGATGATATTTTTTGTCCCCCAAGCTTTGATGAGCAAATTTACTATGATGAAAGCATGCCTCCTATCTCTGATGATTATTGTGATGACACGTATGTTTTAAAGAATAATAATAACAATGAACCTTGTCATCTTGATCTTAATTTTCAATCACATGATAATTATTTTGTTGAGTTTGCTCCCACCATTATTCATGAGAAGAATTTTGCTTGTGTGGAGAGTAATAAAATTTCTATGCTTATATATCATGAAAAGAATGCTTTATGTGCTGGTTATATTGTTGAATTCATTCATGATGCTACTGAAAATTATTATGAGGGAGGAACATATGATTGTAGGAATTGCAATAATATCAAGTTTCCTCTCTCTATGTGCTTAAAATTTTGAAATTTTGCTTGCTTTACCTTCCTATGCAAGTTGATTCTTGTTCCCATAAGTTGTTTTCTCACAAAATCCTTATGCATAGGAAGTGGGTTAGAATTAAATGTGCTAGTTATATTCTTCATGATGCTATCTTTATGTTTCAATTCTTATACTTTATGTGAGCATCATTGAAATCATCATGCCTAGCTAGGGGCGTTAAACGATAGCGCTTGTTGGGAGGCAACCCAATTTTATTTTAGTTCCTTGCTTTTTGTTCCTGTTTAGTAATAAATAATTCATCTAGCCTCTGTTTAGATGTGGTTTAATTAGTGTTTGTGCCAAGTAGAACCTTTGGGAAGACTTGGGAGAAGTCTTGTTGATCATGCTGTAAAAAACAGAAACTTTAGCTCTCACGAGAATTGCTGCCATTTTTATTTAGAGAGTTCTACTTAGTTAATGATTTTTGCAGATAATTAATAGATAAATTCCTCAGGTCCAGCAATTTATTTGAGAATTTTATGAGTTCCAGAAGTATACGTTTGATCCAGATTACTACAGACTGTTCTGTTTTTGACAGATTCTGTTTTTCATGTGTTGTTTACTTATTTTGATAAATCTATGGCTAGTAAAAGAGTTTATAAACCATATAGAAGTTGGAATACAGTAGATTTAACACCAATATAAATAAATAATGAGTTAATTACAGTACCTTGAAGTGGTGATTTATTTTCTTATACTAACGGAGCTTACGAGTTTTCTGTTAAGTTTTGTGTTGTGAAGTTTTCATGTTTTGGGTAAGGATTCGATGGACTATGGAATAATGAGTGGCAAGAGCCTAATCTTGGGGATTACCAAGGCACCCCAAGGTAATATTCAAGGACAACCAAGATCCTAAGCTTGGGGATGCCCCGGAAGGCATCCCCTCTTTCGTCTTCGTTCATTGGTAACTTTACTTGGAGCTATATTTTTATTTACCACATGATATGTGTTTTGCTTGGAGCGTCAATTTATTTTGTTAGGATTTTCTTGCTGTTATTTAGAACAATTTTTTGCATATTTTGTTTCAATAAAAGTGGCGTTGATAGCCTTTACTATGCCTATTTTAGAAGTCCACATGTTGCTGTTTGAAAACAGAAAGTTTACCGCTGTTGCAATAATTCCCTAGAAAATTCAGAATGTGATAAAATATTGAAACCTTTTGCATATTAAGCTCTGATAAATTTATTACAGTGGGAATTTTCTTTCATAATTTTTGGAGCTAGGGAAGTATGGATGTTGCTGCATTCTTTATAGACTATCCTGTTTAGGGAGATTGCTGTTATGTTTGCCTTGTTTGCATATGTTTTCTTCTTTAATTATTCTATTTGAGGATAGGACTATTAAATATACAGAGGCATTTAGTATGAAATGTTGAATAATAATTTTAGTGATTTGCTACAGTACAGTATGATAAGGTTCTGGCAATGGTTTATACTAACTTATCTCACGAGTCCTTGTTGAGTTTTGTGTGGATGAAGCTTTTGAGATTTAGGGAGACCGCGATATGAGAGGAATTAAGGAGACACAAAAGCTCAAGCTTGGGGATGCCCAAGGCATGCCAAGATAATATTTCAAGAAGTCTCAAGCGTCTAAGCTTGGGGATGCCCCGGTTGGCATCCCATCTTTCTTCTTCAACAACTATCGGTTAGTATCGCTTGATCCTAAGTTTTTGCTTCTTCACATGATGTTTGCTATTCTTAGATGTCATTTTATTTTGCTTTGCTTGCTGTTTGAATAGATTACCAAGATCTGAAATTATTAAATGTTAGAGAGTCTTCACATAGTTGCATGATTATTTGACTACTCATTGATCTTCACTTATATCTTTCGGAGTAGTTTGTCATTTGATCTAGTGCTTCACTTATATCTTTTAGAGCATGGTGGTAGTTTTATTTTGAAGAAATAGATGAACTCTCATGCTTCACTTAGATTATTTTGAGAGTCTTAATAGCATGGTAATTTGCTTAAAACCCTAATATGCTCGGTATTCAAGAATAATAAAACTTTCTTGTGAGTGTGTTGAGATATGGGGGTTTGATGAATACTAAGAGAAGTTTGATGCTTGATGATTGTTTTGAGATATGGGGGTAATAATATCAAAGTCGTGCTAGTTGAGTAGTTGTGAAATTGATAAATGCTTGTGTTGAAGTTTGCAAGTCCCGTAACATGCACCTATGGTAAACGTTGTGTAACAAACTTGAAACATGAGGTGTTATTTGATTGTCCTCCTCATGAGTGGCGGTCGGGAACGAGCGATGGTCTTTTCCTACCAATCTATCCCCCTAGGAGCATGAGCGTAGTGCTGAGGTTTTTGATTACTTGTAGATTTTTGCAATAAGTATGTGAGTTCCTTATGACTAATGTAGAGACCATGGATTATACGCACTCTCACCCTTCCATCATTGCTAGCCTCTTCGGTACCGTGCATTGCCCTTTCTCACATTGAGAGTTGGTGCAAACTTCGTTGGTGCATCCAAACCCCGTGATATGATACGCTCTTTCACACATAAACCTCCTTATATCTTCCTCAAAACAGCCACCATACCTACCTATTATGGCATTTCCATAGCCATTCCGAGATATATTGCCATGCAACTTTCCATCGTTCCATTTATCATGACACATTCATCATTGTCATATTGCTTAGCATGATCATGTAGTTGACATAGTATTTCTGGCAAAGCCACAGTTCATAATTCTTTCATACATGTCACTCTTGGTTCATTGCATATCCCGGTACACCACCGGAGGCATTCATATAGAGTCATCTTTGTTCTAGTATCGAGTTGTAATCATTGAGTTGTAAATAAATAGAAGTGTGATGATCATCATTATTAGAGCATTGTCCCAAGTGAGGATAAAAAA
>NC_041382.1:345459210-345551423 GCF_002162155.2 Triticum dicoccoides
GAGAAAAAAGAGAGAAGGGACAATGTTACTATCCTTTTACCACACTTGTGCTTCAAAGTAGCACCACGATTTTCATAGTAGAGAGTCTCTCATGTTATCACTTTCATATACTAGTGGGAATTTTTCAATATAGAACTTGGCTCGTATATTCCAACAATGGGCTTCCTCAAATGCCCTAGGTCTTCGTGAGAAAGCAAGTTGGATGCACACCCACTAGTTTCTTTTGTTGAGATTTCATACATTTATAGCTCTAGTGCATCCGTTGCATGGCAATCCCTACTCCTTGCATTAACATCAATCGGTGGGCATCTCCATAGCCCATTGATTAGCCTCGTTGATGTGAGACTTTCTCCTTTTTGTCTTCTCCACATAACCCTCCTCATTATATTCTATTCCACCCATAGTGCTATATCCATGGCTCGCGCTCATGTATTGCGTGAAACTTTATAGGTTTGAGATTACTAAAGTATGAAACAATTGCTTGGCTTGTCATCGGGGTTGTGCATGATGAGAGCATTCTTGTGTGACGAAAATGAAACATGACTAAACTATATGATTTTGTAGGGATGAACTTTCTTTGGCCATGTTATTTTGAGAGACATAATTGCTTAGTTAGTATGCTTGAAGTATTATCATTTTTATGTCAATATGAACTTTTGTCTTCAATCTTTCGCATCTGAATATTCATACCACAATTAAGAAGAATCACATTGAAATTATGCCAAGTAGCACTCCGCATAAAAAATTCTGTTTTTGTCATTTACCTACTCAAGGACGAGCAGGAATTAAGCTTGGGGATGCTGATACATCTCCAACGTATCTATAATTTTTGATTGCTCCATGCTATATTATTTACTGTTTTGACTGTTTATGGGCTTTATTATATACTTCTATATCATTTTTGGGACTAACCTATTAACCCAAAGCCCAGTGCAAGTTTCTGTTTTTACCCTGTTTTAGGGTTTCGAAGAAAAGGAAAACCAAATGGAGTCCAATTGACCTGAAACTTCACGCAACTCATTTTTGGAAGGAAAGAAGCCCAGAAGATTTGGAGTGCACGTCGGGGGATCTGCGAGGAGGTCACGAGGCAGGGGGCGCGCCCACCCCCCCTGGGCGCGCCCTCCACCCTCGTGAGCCCCTCGTGGCCCCCCTGACGTACTTCTTTCACCTATATATCTCCATATACCCTAAAAACACCCGTGGTGACAATAGATCGGGAGTTCTGCCGCCAGAAGCCTCCGTAGCCACCGAAAGCCAATCTAGACCCGTTCCGGCACCCTGCCGGAGGGGGCAATCTCTCTCCGGTGGTCATCTTCATCATCCCGGTGCTCTCCATGACGAGGAGGGAGTAGTTCTCCCTCGGGGCTGAGGGTATGTACCAGTAGCTATGTGTTTGATCTCTCTCTCTCTCGTATTCTTGAGGTGATACGATCTTGATGTATCGCGAGGTTTGCTACTATATTTGGATCCTATGATATTTCTTCCCCCCTCTACTCTCTTGTAATGAATTGAGTTTCCCCTTTGGAGTTATCTTATCGGATTGAGTCTTTAAAGATTTCAGAACACTTGATGTATGTCCTACCGTGGATATCTGTGGTGACAATGGGATATCACGTGATTCACTTGATGTATGTTTTGGTGACCAACTTGCGGGTTCCGCCCATGAACCTATGCATAGGGGTTGGCACACGTTTTCGTCGTGATTCTCTGGTAGAACATTGGGGCACTCTTTGAGGTCCTTTGTGTTGGTTTGAATAGATGAATCTGAGATTGTGTGATGCATATCGTATAATCATACCCACGGATACTTGAGGTGACATTGGAGTATCTAGGTGACATCAGGGTTTTGGTTGATTTGTGTCTTAAGGTGTTATTCTAGTACGAACTCTAGGGCTATTTGTGACACTTATAGGAATAGCCCAACGGATTGATTGGAAAGAATAACTTTGAGGTGGTTTCGTACCCTACCATAATCTCTTCGTTCGTTCTCCGCTATTAGTGACTTTGGAGTGACTCTTTGTTGCATGTTGAGGGATAGTTATGTGATCCAATTATGTTAGTATTGTTGAGGGAACTTGCACTAGTGAAAGTATGAACCCTAGGCCTTATTTCCTATCACTCCAATATCGTTTACGCTCACTTTTATCATTAGTTACCTTGCTGTTTCTATATTTTCAGATTACGAAAACCATTATCTACTATCCATATACCACTTGTATCACCATCTCTTCGCCGAACTAGTGCACCTATACAATTTACCATTGTATTGGGTGTGTTGGGGACACAAGAGACACTTTGTTATTTGGTTGCAGGGTTGCTTGAGAGAGACCATCTTCATCCTACGCCTCCTACGGATTGATAAACCTTAGGTCATCCACTTGAGGGAAATTTGGTACTGTCCTACAAACCTCTACACTTGGAGGCCCAACAACGTCTACAAGAAGAATGTTGTGTAGTAGACATCAGCGGACAAGGCGGAGGCCGCTGTGTTGAAGAAGCTGGCGGAGGCTGAGGCCGATGCCGCGGCGAAGAAGATGGCAAAGGAAGCCGCGCGCCGTCAGGCGCCGCTGTTCGTCATCCCGCTATATTCCGCGCCGCTGCCACCAGAGTTCACGGCGCCGACTGGGGGAGCCAGCGACGAATAGCCGGTCATGGAGAGGGGAAGCGGCGACGTCGTCACGCCGGAGCTAGCCGTGCCCCCGCCACCGCCTTCTGAAGGAGCGCGGGACAAACAGCCAACTGCCCCACCAATGCCACCAGCTGGAAACGAGGTAGTGACAGGCCCGACTCCTGAGGCACGCACACCATCGCACCACCGAGGCGCAAATGCGACTTCGGCGCCACAACCGCTGGCACTCGGCGCTGCGAGCTCGTCCGTCCCGGATGCCGAAGCAACCAGCACCGCGCCCCCTAAGTGGGTGCGTGGAGGCGGAATGGGCGCTTTAAACCAAGCGATCCTGGACGTCTAGGCCAAACTCCGAGCTGAGGCCACTGCTCTTCAGCAGTGCAACAGGGCATTATTGGATTCGCGAGCGGCCATTCGGATATATTTCTTACTTCTTCGTCTTTTGATTCTTGTATTGCTCTGTGGCGGCGCGCCAGCGCACCCACTGGGTGTATCCCCCAAGTTTTGGGCCGGCTGCTGAGCAGGCGGCTCGGAACTTTAATTGGCAAGCTCCGAGTGCTAACTTTTTCTGCTATCTTCACTGTAGGATTATCATAACCATCGCGTGAACACCTTCAACTCCAACGTCTCAGATTTGGACCGACGGACCGCCGACTTGTCGGAAAGTCGGAGTAAGTCCTTGTTTTCTTTCTCTGTGGGGGCGCGATAGCACACCCGCGGGCTGTAGTCCTCGAGATTTGGGCCGACTACTGAGCAGTCGGGCCAGATCTCCCCGACAACCGCACTTCTTCTTTGTTGATCACTGATGTATTTTTCTTTCTCTATTCTTGCAGATGCCAATGCCGCCCTACAGCAGCAGCTGGGTGAAGCCGACACCGGGGTGCGCACTAAGGAGTCAGAGTGCAACGAGCTGGCCCAGGAGTGTGAGCGACTGGCCAAGCAACTGGTGGAGCAGGCGGAGCTTCTCCAGAAGGCCCGGAGGGAGGCGGAGGTGAAAGAGTCCAATCTTCTCGCCGAGTTCGAGACCGAATGCTCCACCCGGTCCAACAAGGAGGCGCTGCTAAAATCCGGCTTCGGCAGGATTGAAGGCATGGTTGATGGTAAGCTTTCTTCTTTTTCTTTCTTTGGGCAACCGGCTGCCGATCAAGCCAGGTTCTAGCTTCTGACTTCTGACTTTTGATTTCTTTGCTTTTTTCTTGAGCAGACTTCTTTCCTGGCCATTCTGACGCCGCCAACCAGGCTATTGGGGCTTATCTTGAAGAACAGAGGGCAGAAGGCGTGCAGATCCCTGCCGACGCCCCCCGGACCCTTAGCGAACAGCTTCTCAGCATCCAAGCCCGCCTTCGGTTGGCTCATCGGATGTTGCACCATCTTCAGCGTGTCGGGGCCCAAATGATCTCTGCCGTTTGGCCAGACATGCCAGCTCCACGCACTCCCAGTCAGACTGCCGACTGGCTGGAGGTGGTGGCCGTCCGACTCGAGGCTTGGAAGAGTTCCTCGGCCTGAGCTGGAGGGTGCCAGGCCATGGAGTTCGTCAAGGCGTGGTATCCTGGGCTAAATCTAGCCCAGTTGACCACGGCAGGAGGCCCAAGAGGAGCTAGTGGCGGTGGAGCGCGATCTTGTCAGATGGGCAGTGGCGATTGCCAAGTTAACCAACACCAGCATCTTCGTTCCTGAGCTGGCTGAGAACGGTGCCGAGCCACCACCAGAGTGGTTCGGGTTGAACCCGGATGACGACGAGGACTCGGCCGAGATGATCGACTCCAGCGACGAGGGAGAGGACGAGGAGGACGAGGAAGGCGAAGAAGATGTTCCATAAGTCGAAGTGGACGACCAGCCTCAGCTTGACCGTGCCTTGAACAACGAGCCGCGCTCGAGTGCGCCGACTGCTGCTGGAGGCGACCAAGCAGAGACTGACTAGCCATCCACTCCACCAACTGGCACTTCCGACTCAGCCAACCAGCCGGACCCCTCTGCTGCTCCCTAGGCTGCCGACTTATCTTTATTTTTCCTACTTTATCAGTCTCGACAAACTTTGTTAAATTTGCACAATTCCACCCGCGGGGTGTATTTCAAACTTTGTTGAATGCTGGCCAAGGGCCTTTTGACATGTAAATATTCTTCCACACAAATTGTGTTTTCGTCGAGTTCTTACTTTTCTTGCTTTCTGCTCCTTGGCTTTTTTTCCTTTGCTGCCCTCCCTTAGTTGTCGTCTTGCCAGCCAGACAACCGCTCTGCGGACTGTGGCTGGGTCAAGTACTTAGCTACTTTCAGGAGGGAAAGTACTTAGCCGACTAGAGTTTTAACAAATTAAGTAGAAGCCGGCCGGCCGGCTACTCAGCAGCCGGTCGATGAAGTGGAAAGCCGGCTTGAAATATGTGCATGCTCTGGGTCCTTAGCCATTTTTCATGTGGACACCCTTTTATGTCTTTAGCTCCTGCCCACCGGACAGTCGCTCTGCGAGCTACGACTTGTGGCAGGAGAAGGTTAAGGTGCCAACACACTACTTGTCCGACAGCAGGAAGCACCACATAGTACAAGGCGGCGAGCCCTCGGGCCGACTAGTCGAACCCGGCGCGAGGTGGAATAATGAAATAACACATTCATAGGCATAATACTTATCATATAGATAAAATAGGGTAGCCCCTGAGCTCTTCTCGGGGTACCCGTAGTCTTCGTACTTAATACAAAAGGTAGCATGGTACATACTGCACCAACTGTAAAATCTTCGAAGGAGGTTGGCATTCCATGGCCGCTCTATCTCCTTGCCAGAATCATCTCTCTTGCATGCTCTGGGCTTCTGAGCATCGATCAGGTAGTAGGAGTCGTTGCCCAAATATTTGCTGATGATGAAGGGGCCTTCCCAAGGTGTTGAGAGCTTGTGCTGGCCGGCTGTCCGCTGGATCAGCCGAAGCACAAGGTCTCCCTCTTGGAAGGATCTTGGCTTGACCTTGCGATTGTAGTATCGGCGTAGACTCTGCTGGTAGATGGTGGACCGACTGAGTGCCAATAGCCGGCCCTCTTCTAGCAGATCGACGCCGTCTTCTCGTGCTTCTTTTGCCTCCTCCTCAGTGTACATGGTGACTCGAGGGGAGTCGAACTCTATGTCCGTCGGGATGACGGCTTCGGCACCGTAGACGAGGAAGAAATGCATGAAGTCGGTTGATTTGTTTGGAGTTGTGCATAGGCTCCAGAGGACGGCCGACAGCTCATCGAGCCAACAGTCGGCCGAACGTTCCAGAGGCTCGACCAGTCGGGGCTTGATGCCGGACAAAATGAGGCCATTTGCTCGCTCCACCTGGCCGTTTGACTGCGGATGGGCAATGGATGCTAAGTCTAGTCGGATGCCATGTGTTGCACAGAAACGAGCCAAGGCGCCTTTGGCGAAGTTTGTGCCGTTGTTGGTGATGATGCTATGTGGTATGCCATACTGAATGGTGATGTTAGCGATGAAAGTCACAGCAGTCGGACCATTCAACTTCTTGATTGGTTTTGCTTCTATCCACTTGGTGAACTTGTCCACGGCGATAAGCAGATGAATCATGCCGCCGCGTGCTGTCTTGAATGGTCCCACCATGTCCAGCCCCCAAAGGGTAAAGGGCCAGGCAATGGGGATGGTCTTGAGTGCAGAAGCCGACAAATGTGGCTTGGAGTGGAACTTCTGGCACCCCTTACATTTCTGGAACAAGTCTTTGGCATCTTCTAGAGCAGTCGGCCAGAAAAAACCATGGCGGAAAGATTTGGCAACAAGTGATCTTGAAGCTGCGTGGTGACCACACTCGCCCTGGTGGATATCTTTGAGGATTGATTGGCCTTTCTTCGGCTCCACACAGCGTTGGTACACACCAGTGACGTTGCGCCTCACAAGTTCTTTGTTGACAATGGTGTATGCTGCTACCCTACGTTGCGCTTGTCGGACCGAGATCTTATCCGTCGGCAGCTCCTTGTTCACCAGAGAGTTGAGGATGGGCTGCGCCCATGACGGTGCTGCTATTTCTTCGACTACCAGGGCTGCTACTTGTATGAGGGTGGTTGGGCCGGGAGGCGGCGGGTTGGAGTTGGTTGCCGCTTTTTGTGTCGATGAAGTCCCCGAGCCGACTGCTTTAGTCCTCGGGCCGGGCTCTGAAGTTCCTGGGCCGGGTGCGACTACTGCAGCCCCCGAGCGAGCTGCCGAAGTCCCCGAACCGGCTGCTGGGATCCCTAGGTCGGATTTGACTGCTTTGGGGGGAGCTGGCACGAAGATGGAGTTTGATTTTGGTGACGTCTTGATGGATGGCTTGAGGAGGCATTGCAGGGCAACGCCGGCTGGTAATGCTTGCCGGGTGGAGCCAATTCATGCCAAAGCATCGGCTTGCTCATTGTCGTTTCGTGGCACAAGGAGGAGCTCGCACCCTTCAAAGTATCCGCTGAGTTGCTGGACGAGAAAGCGGTAGCTTGCCATGTTTGCATCCTTGGCGTCCTAGACGCTTGACGACTGCTGGACAACCAAGTCGGAGTTGCCATAGCACAGGATCCGGCAAATGCCGAGTTCCTTGGCAAGCCAGAGCCCGTGTATAAGTGCTTCGTATTCAGCTACGTTGTTGGAGGCGGCAAAATGAATTTGCAACACATATCTGAGCTTGTCGCCTTTGGGAGAGGTAAGGACGATGCCGGCTCCCAAACCAGTGCGCATCTTGGAACCATCAAAATGCATCCACCAATAGGTGGAGTTCGGTGCTGGCGGCAGGTACTGTGTCTCGGCCCAGTCGACGAGGAAGTCGGACAGTGCTTGGGACTTGATGGCGGTGCGAGGCTGGTAGTAGATGGTGTAGGGGGGCAAATCTATGGCCCATTTGGCCACTCGGCCCGAAGCATCTCGGCTTCCAATGATTTCGGCAAGTGGAGCAGTGCAGACAACAGTGATTGGGTGCTCTTGAAAGTATGGCTTCAGCTTCTTGGCGGCGAAGTGCACGCCGTAGCACATCTTCTAATAGTGGGGGTAGTTCTGCTTGGAGGCAGACAACACTTTGCTCAGGTAATACACCGGCCTCTGGACTGGTAGTGCTTTGCCGTCTTCTTTGCACTACAAAACTAAGACTGTGCTGACCACCCGGCTGGTGGCGGCGGTGTAGAGAAGCATGGGCTCCTTAGCAGTCAGAGCTGCCAGGACAGGCGGAGTGGTCAACATCTTCTTGAGATGGAGAAAAGGTTCGTCTGCCTTGTCATTCCACTCGAAAAAAGTGGTCTTCTTCATGAGCTGGTATAGGGGAAGAGCCTTCTCGCCCAGCCGACTGATGAAACAGCTGATGGATGCCAAGCAGCCGCTGACTTTTTGCACATCCAACAGTCGGGTGGGTACTTCCATCCTCTCGATGGCCTTGATCTTCACAGGGTTGCACTCTATGCCGCGCTCTGAGACCAGAAAACCAAGAAGCTGGCCGGCTAGTACTCCAAAGACACATTTCTCCAGGTTGAGCTGGATTTGAAAGCAGCACAAGTTTTCAAAGGTTTCCTTGAGGTCTTCCAGTAGAGTGCCATGCTTCTCCGTCTTCACGACAATGTCGTTACGTAGACGTGAGCATTTCTGCCAAGTTGCTTGAGGAGGCACTTCTGCATGCAACGCTGAAATGTGGCACCGACATTTCTCAGGACGAATCTCATGGTTAGGTAGCAGAAGGCTCTGAATGGTGTGATGAAGGCAGTCTTCAGGCGGTCTGCTGGGTCCAACTTGATCTGGTGGTATCCTGAGTAGGCATCCAAAAAACTCAACAACTTGCGTCCGACTGTGGAGTCTATCACTTTGTCGATTCTTGGCAAGGCAAATGAATCTCTGGGGCAAGCTTTGTTGAGGCTGGTGTAATCAATACACATGCGCCACTGCTTATTCTTCTTCAGTACAAGGACTGGGTTGGCTAACCACTCTGGGAAGAACACTTCCATGATGAAGCCGACTGCCAACAGACGGGCGATCTCTTCTCCAACGATTCTTCTCTTCTCTTCTAACAGTCGACGGAGGCATTGCTTGACTGACTTGGCATCTCCTCTGACATGTAGCTTGTGCTCGGCGAAATCCTTTGGGACGCCCGACATGTCTTTGGAGACCATGCAAAAATGTCCCGATTCTCACAGAGGAAATCTACGAGCTCGCTTTCCTATTTGTTGTCAAGGTTTGCACCTATGACAGCGTACCTCTCCGGGTGCTCTAGGTCCAACGATATCTTCTTTGTCTCCTTGGCCGGCTTGGAGGATCCTTCGTCTTCCGACTCCTTTGGATTGCGGGACATGTTCGGCTGCTTGACGGCCATGGCCACAACCCGGTCAAGGAGCCGCTTCTCGGCAGCGATCACGAGGGACTCGGCCAGCCGGCTGCTGGCGTCCGCGCAATCGGACAACTTCTGATAATCTCCGAAGATGGTAATGATTCCCTTGGCGCTTGGCATCTTCATCTTGAGGTAGGCATAGTGTGGTACTGCCATGAACTTGGCCAAGGCAGGTTGGCCAAGCAGTGCGTGGTACGAGCTCTCCAAGTCAACTACCTAAAACCAGATGGGCTCTCGACGAAAATGGTCTTTGTCTCCGAAGAGGACGTCTATCTTGATCTTGCCGATTGGTTACTGACAAAGGCCAGGAACTATGCCATGGAAGACAGTCCGACCGGGCACAAGGTGCTTGGTTTTGATCTTCAATTTCTCCATGGTGTCACGGTACAGGATGTTGATGCTGCTGCCGCCATCTATCAAGATTCGGGAGAAACGAGCAGCTCGCCTCTTCGTAGAAATGATTGCTTCCAAACCAAATCGTAAGAACCCGGAGAAGGCATTACTTCTGGGTGGTCAGCTCGGCTCCAACTGATTGGCTTCTCCGACCAGTGCATGAACTCTGGGGCTTCAATGGCTACAACATTCACTTCTCGGGACTGTTGGCGCCGGCTGTGCCTGTCATCGGCCATACTGGTGAAAACAACATATGCCCCGTGTTCTTCAGGGAATTTTTCTTGAACGGTGTCGACTGCTGGGCGGGCTGCCGGCTGCTGAGGAGGCGGGGGAGGCTGGCCAGCAGGCGGCGGGGGTACCATCCTTTCGCCTTTGGAGATTCGCGTGAGCCAGTGACACTTCCAGGTGGTGTGGTTGGACGGCTTTGTGCCGCTGTGGAATTTGCAGGGAGCATTAAGGGTCTGCTCATAGGAGAAGGCGGGCTGGGCCAATTCAACTTGCCATCTTTCTGACGCTTGGGCTGAGGCTGCCCTTCTTGCTGCTGATCTTCAACTATGGCCACTTGCCGACTTGTGGAAGCTGGCACCGGGGCTTTGCGCTTGTTGTCGTTCTGCTGTTGGCGCCGACTGGTATCACCAGCCGGAGTCCGAGCAGGCTGAGGAGCCACCTTGCCGGATGCGTCAACTTGAATCTCCGTCTTCATGGAGGAGTCAGCCGTCGCGTACTTGTCTGCTATGATCAGCAGCTCGTCGAGGGTCGCCGGTTCGTCACAGAGGAGCCTGTGCTTAAGCAGAGTGCCTTCTCTGCACCCTGCTGTAAAGTACTCTATAGCCTGCACTTCGTGCATGCCCTCGCAAGAGTTGCGCAGCTCAGCCAGCGTGTGAGGTAGTCGCGAGTCGACTCGTTGGGACCTTGGACGCTCAAGGAGAGCTAGCGAGGCTTGGGCGGCCGCTTGTACGTGCTGGTGAAGTTGCGGACGAAGGCTTCAGTGAAATCTACCCAGTTGTTGATGTTGTGGGGCTTCAGGCTGTTCAGCCATGTCTGGGCAGTGCCCTGGAGCATGAGTGGAACATACTTCACGGCAACCCGCTTGTTGCCGTTCGCAATGCTGACAGTGGTGGAGTAGTCGACTAGCCAGTCTTCCGGCTTCCCGGAGCCGGTGTACTTGGGCGTATCTCTTGGGAGCGTGAAACCTTTGGGGAAGGGCTCATCACGGATGCAGGGGCGAAACAAGGCGGGCCTAGCGCGTCTTCTTCTTCTAACGCCAGGGATCGGTTGAGGCGGTTGATCCCATGGCTGGCATCATTCTCTTCGATTCCTTCTCCGGGGCCTAGCCGGCCGCCGAGACTCGGATGATCAACAGGAGGCGGGGAGACGTGTCTTTCTCTGCACGGGGGAGGCCGGTGTCGGTGTCAAAACCGGCGGATCCCGGGTAGGGGGTCCCGAACTGTGTGTCTAAGGTCGATGGTAACAGGAGACAGGGGACACAATGTTTTACCCAGGTTGGGCCCTCTCTATGGAGGTAATACCCTACGTCCTGCTTGATTGATCTTGATGAATATGAGTATTACAAGAGTTGATCTACCACGATATCGTAATGGCTAAACCCTAGAGGTCTAGCATGTATGGTTATGATAGTGTCTCTCCCTCCAGAATAAGTCCTCCGATTTATATAGACACCGGGAGGATCTTGGGTTACACAAGGTCGGTTACAAAGAAAGGAATCTACATATTTAGTTGCCAAGCTTGCCTTCCATGCCAAGGAGAGTACCATCCGGACACGGGTGTGATCTCCGGTCTTCATATCTTCACAACCCATCAGTCCGGCCCATGGCTAACAGGCCGGACGCCCGAGGACCCCTTAGTCCAGGACTACCTCAGTAGCCCCTGAACCTGGCTTCAATGACAAGGTATCCGGCGCGTAGGCCTGTCTTCGGCATTGCAAGGTGGGTTCCTCCTTCCGAATTTCCAAAATAGTCTTCGGACGTATCGACGTGTCCAGACCTATAACACACACCACACACAACCGCAGAGAGAATATAATTTTACATGAGTCCAATCTGCTGACAACTTTCCATAACATGACATCACATCTGTCCGGTCATAATTTCGAACCATTTTTCGTCTGCTGCCCCACGTTTCGAGACGCGGTTGCCATTGGCACGTCTCATCAAAGCAGAGATTGTGTCCCCTTATTACGGGATTCTCATTAATACGGGTGTGGGTAACCCAACCGTGTCATTTACATAGCCCTTGGGAATAGGCGAGTTTTAAGGCGAGTAGGAAGGCGTTTGACATTCGCGGCCTTTATAAGGGGATAAGGATTCATACTCTCTCACCCCTGCCTTCTCCTTCCTTTGCCCATCCATTCTCGAGCTCCAGCATCCAAGCTCTAGCTTCCCCCACTGGATAAAGCACTCCAACCATGTCTGGATCCGGAGCTCGTGTCAAGTGGATGGCCTCCTCTGTTAAGAATAAAGACATCAAGGAGCTCCAAGAGGCCGGATACCTGGCCAAGGAGATTGTTCACTGTCTCCTGTCCGAGGGACAGATCGTCCCTACCCAGAGGCCCATGAGAGGGTTGTGTTTCTCACACATTTCGTCCGCAGGCTGGGATTCCCTCTCCACCCGTTTGTCCGTGGACTGATGTTTTACCACAAGCTGGACTTCCATGATCTAGCCCCCAACTTTATCCTCAACATCTCGGCATTTATAGTCGTTTGCGAGGCCTTTCTCCGCATCCCACCTCACTTCGGCCTATGGCTGAAGACCTTCAATGTAAAGCCGAAGGTGGTGAGAGGCCAACAAGCAGAATGCGGAGGTGCGATGGTGGGCAAGATTCCCAACGTCACATGGCCTGAAGGATCCTTTGTGGAGACGGTGAAGGGGTGGCAGTCGGGGTGGTTCTACATCACCGAGACACGCGACACCAACTGGGCGGCGGCCCCCGAATTTCGATCCGGAGATCCGCTATGGCACACCTGCTGGCAAGAGAAGGGCCTAACCTGGGGTTCTTCGAACGAGCTAACTGGGCTCCAGACGTGCGTCCAGAACATGATAACCAAGAGAATCAAACTTGTCAACGTGATCCAGGTTATGCTCATTCGAGGGATCCTTCCGTGCCAACACCGGACTTGCTATTTGTGGGAGTTCGATTCAGCCAAGCACCACACGCTGCTAGAGCTCTTCGGCATGACGCACGAAGACATCTGGATATTGTTCTTCAAGGCCGGCGAGACACCACCGCCTACGACCGAGGATCGCGGGCTCAGCTTAAAACGCTAGGCTAATTCGGTAAGTTCTTTCATGTTTTCAAGGTATAGCCTTTACTGGCATATTTTGCGAAGGAGTCTAACCCTTCCTATCAATTTTTAGGCCTGGATCGACATAGCGGGGCAGATTAACTGTCCGGCTCTGCTACCCGAAGACCAAGAGACCCCGCTTCTGACAAAGATGCTGTTTCCGACGCTTTATGATGTGCCAGAGCAGAAGGCCAAGAAAACGGCCAAGGGGGTCCGGAGTGGCCTTCGCCGAAAAGGCGCTTTCGACGTGACGGCAAAGATGGGACCCCCTCTTCGGCCGCCGAAGATGACGACGACGAGGAGGAAGAGAGCGACTCTCCCCCTTGGGGGGAAGGAAGAAAAGGGGGTCTCCCCAAATTTGGAGGCGAAGGCGCCCAAGAGGGAGAAGGGCTCCCTTGCGGATAACTCCGTGTGGGATGTCTATAGCAGTCCGGAGCGAATACCCCAGACCAAGCCTTGGGCTGCCTTGTAAGTACAAAAAACCTTATGGACACCAAAATGCCTGGCCTTTCCATTTTGTAATATTGATATGTTTAAATTATGCCATCACAGTCCAGCCCGCGACAGCTCCCTGCGATCCTCGACAAAGGGTTCGCTAGATTCAAAGGAGATGGCCAGCATGTCACCGCCACCTGCTCACTCCCCCAAGGCTAAGGACGACGCGGAGGTGTTGTCCCGAAGGACTTTCCCGGGCCCGGGAGAGGCTCAGGAGGAGCCAGAAGGCGATGCCTCCGTCGCCGGACACCAGCGGGAGCCGATCCCCATGGAGACTGGTGGTGAGGAGGGCCGTGTTCTGTCCGGCCCTCAGCCGGACTCGATTCCGGAGACCGACGCAGCTCCCAAATCCGGCACGCAACCTCCTTTGAAAGAAGGGGGTATACGTATTCCGCCGGTGACCCCTGTCCAACCCAGGGCACTGGATAATCTGCTGGAAGCGCTGCGAGGCGCTTCAAATTGTGGGTGAGCACCGTGTCCTTATGGGCACGGTAATTGAGAAGGCTTAGTACGCCAAAAGCGGACTGACTGAGGCCCGTGCTAGCCTTTTAACAGGCTTTGAGGTAAGTAGTGTAATTGTAGAAAGGATATCACAGTGTAGACAGTAGCCCCTGATGCTCTGTTCGGTGTTCAGAAAGAAAAAGCCGAACAGAGGATCAAAAAATAATTTTCGCAGGAGTCTAACGTAAGATGTGTATGTGAATAAGCAGGCGTCGCTGCTGGCTGCTGCCGCTCACACTGCGGAGGTCACCGTCCTGAAGCAGATCCTGGAGCAGGCCAAAGAAGAGCTCGACCTCATGAAGAAGCAGCTCGAGGACAACCAATGTATGCAGTGACTTGCGCATGTATTGAGGAAGGATGAACGTTTCGTGCTGACTAAAGTGTCATGAATTTTATTAGCGGTCATGACTGAGGTGGTGGCCTTCAAGAAGGCGTTAGACGAGGCTGAGGACAAAGCGGCCAAGGAGCGCGCCTCGCGCGAGAAACATGAGGCCCGGGTCAGCGAGGTCCAGCAAGAACTCCAGGATGCCGTCAAGAAGTACGAGTCCTTGGAGCGTGATTCTAAGACGCAAGCGTCTGAACTTGCAAAGGCCCGCCAGAGTGCACAAGAGGCTCGAGCCGAGGCCCAGAGCACCCTTCAGGAAATCCAGGCGGCCAAGAAGATCGCGGCGGGTAAGGCATTCATTATGCAAAGCAAGTCTATGAAGGAAACATTCCTTTTACTTCCCCGAATTTGGAGTTCTCCAGGGGCGTTACCAGATTTGCCGCGCAGCGTACCAGATGCTACTGAGTTCTATCGAGCCGTAGAAGGGAGTTCTATGGAGAAGCTGTTCTGGTCTCAACATCATGGACCAGAACATCCGGTGCCCTTCAGCGACTAGCTGAAACAGCTGGTCGAGCTGCACAAGGTGGCCGAGCTAGCCATGAAGGACCTGGTAGTCCGACTATGGCCTGCCGTGCCGATACCTAGCAGCTACTTTGGACTTGTGAAGCGGCGTGTTAGTACCTTCCCACGGCTTGAGGTCATAAAGCGATCGGTCTGTATTGAAGGTGCCCGGATGGCCTTTGCCTGTGTCAAGATGCACTGGGCGAAGATGCATGCCAAGAAGCTGATGACCGAGGGGCCGCCTGAGGGCAAGGAGCACCGCCATCCCGAGTTATATTTTGATGGTGTCCTGGAGGGATCCCGCCTTGTGGCGGAGCAATGTGCAAAGGATGTTATATTCCCATGAAAATATTTGTATTATCCTGTCCTGTAACATGAATCAACGATGTTGTGTAATATAATGCTTGTTATGTTTTAATTTTTTCCTCCTGTGCGGCCGTGTTGTATGAAATCTGAGGATTGGCCAGTCGTCGGCTTCTGCCCCCATGTAGATAGTACGGGGGTGTTCGGGATGGAATTAAAGAATCTTGATCCAATTATATGGTCCTTGAAGGATTTGTTTAGTGCAACGAACCAGGCAACGGAACTATGCGGCTTGAACGCCCTCACTTAGCCATAGGAGTTTTACAATCAAAACATGGGCGCAGCCCCTAGTATCCAAACTAGAGTGCTATAAGCGTCTGATCGGGAAGTACCGATCCTTCGCGTAACGCGGAAGAAATCTCCAACGATTTGTAACCTCTGAATAGTTGACCGGCTCTCGCTGCATCATGACAGTCAATTTTTCGCTTTCTCTACTCAGGTGCTTCTTTGGATAAACCAAGGCACAATCGCAGTAGTTCTCCCTTTACTACCTTAGCCGGTATAGCGGAACGTAAGATAGCAAGCACAGGAGCCAACACATGATTCAGAGCCAATGCATATAATGCTAAACTCGGGGTGCCGAACTATACTTTATAAAAAGTGTTCGGACTTTTGTTGTCGTAGCATGGGGTTCTATGAAGCCCCTGGCAAACATCAAACGTACCAAAGTGTATGGGTGCTACCTGATAGGGTTATCCATGGGGGAGCTGAAAAAGAGAAAGAAAACAGAAAAGGTACAACGGTAAAAAGCTGGGGTCCTAAAGCTCCAACCGCAAACTGTTCTTATTGTAATTTAATTAGTACGTCAAGGCACATTGATACAGGCAGTGCGATAAGCAACATGCTATTTGACATGCCGAAACCAAGGGAGAGCTGGATGTGGGTCCTGAAAAACAGGTAGGGTTATCGTTAACGGAATCACCTAAAAAGTCCCGGTATGTCTGTGTTTCTCGCTGTCTTGGTGTGTTTATCCTTCAAAAGCTAGCTATGCCTCCGTCGATGCCCATGGGATTTTTAGTGCGTAGTTATGTACACGCGGCACGAATGCCACCACTTGATCGGGACTGAGATGGAGGCCGGATTGCTAGTCGAGCTCCTGACGAGCCAAGCTCTCCTACTACATAGTACTTCGGACCCACTTAACGGTGTCCATGGGCTCGGCAGCCGAATTAAGGTTCTGCTTGAGAAGGCCGCTCTGTACTTATGCTGCTAAGGCAGCTGTGTGCTCTTCTGTACGGAGGGAGCGTTCCATATTTCCGTTGACCATTATGACGTCGCGTGGACCGGGCATATTGAGCTTGAGATAAGCATAGTGTGGTACTGCGTTGAATCGAGCAAATGCAGTTCATCCGAGCAGTGCGTGATAGCCGCTTCAGAAGGGGATGATGTCAAAGATTAACTCCTCTCTTTGGAAGTTGTCCGGAGATCCGAAGACAACCTCTAGTGTGATTGAGCCCATATAGCAGGCCTCTACACCTGGTATGACTCCTTTGAAGGTAGTCCTGGTGCGCTTAATCCGTGATGGGTTAGTGCCCATTTTTCGCGCTGTATCCTGATAGAGAAGATTGAGACTGCTACCTCCGTCCATAAGGATGCGAGTCAGGTGGAACCCATCCATTATTGGGTCTAGGACCAATGCGGCCGAGCCACCGTGACAGATACTGGTCGGATGATCCCGACGATCAAAAGTGATCGGGCATGACGACCATGGACTAAATTTTGGGGCGACTGGCTCTATCGCATAGACGTTCCTGAGCGCACGCTTGCGCTCCCTCTTGGGGATGTGGGTAGCGTATATCATGTTCACTGAGGGAGTCCTGGATTAGGGGGTATCCGGATGGCCGGACTATACCTTCAGCCGGACTCCTGGATTATGAAGATACAAGATTGAAGACTTCATCGCATGTCCGGAAGGGACTTTCCTTGGCGTGGAAGGCAAGCTTGGCGATACGGATATTCAGATCTCCTATCATTATAACCGACTTTGTGTAACCCTAACCCTCTCCGGTGTCTATATAAACCGGAGGGTTTTATCCGTAGGACGACATAAACATCAACAATCATTCCATAGGCTAGCTTCTAGGGTTTAGCCTCTCTGATCTCGTGGTAGATCTACTCTTGTAGTACCCATATCATCAATGTTAATCAAGCAGGACGTAGGGTTTTACCTCCATCGAGAGGGCCCGAACCTGGGTAAAACTTCGTGTCCCTTGCCTCCTGTTACCATCCGGCCTAGACGCACAGTTCGGGACCCCCTACCCGAGATCCGCCGGTTTTGACACCGACATTGGTGCTTTCATTGAGAGTTCCTCTGTGTCGTCGCCGTCAGGCTCGATGGCTTCTACGATCATTAACAGCGATGCAGTCCAGGGTGAGACCTTCCTCCCCGGACAGATCTTCGTCTTCGGCGGCTTCGCACTGCGGGCCAATTCACTTGGCCATCTGGAGCAGATCGAAAGCTACGCCCCTGGCCATCAGGTCAGATTCGGAAGCTTAAACTACATGGCTGACATCCGTGGGGACTTGATCTTCGACGAAGTCGAGCCACTGCCGAGCGCGCCGCACTGTGCCTATGAGCATGATCTAGCTCTGCTGCCGAACAGTGCCCTGGAGGCCGCACCCGCATCAGCTTCGACCCTTAATTTGGAGCCAACTGCGCTGATCGAGGATGGGCGGTTGGATGCCACATCGGGGGCTGCGATCCCAATGGTGATCGAGCCGAACACCAGCCCCGTACTCTGTGAGACTCGTGACTCCAAGGAGCTGGACTCCTCTCTGAACTCCGTACCCTCCGCGCCACTGCCAATCGAATCCGATTGGGCGCCGATCATGGAGTTCACTGCCGCAGACATCTTTCAGTACTCGCCTTTCGGTGATATCCTGAAGACACTGAAGTCTCTCTCCTTATTAGGAGAGCCCTGGCCAGACTGCGGCCAGCAAGGTTGGGGCAAGGATGATGAAGAAATTCAAAGCCCACCCACCACCCACTTTGTAGCCATTGTCGACGACTTAACCGACATGCTCGACTTTGACTCTGAAGACATCGACGGTATGGACGCCGATGAAGGAGATGATGAAGAACCAGCGCCTACTAGACCCTGGAAAGCCACCTCATCATATGACATATACATGGTGGACACCCTAAAAGAGGGAGATGGCGATGGAACAACGGAGGATGACCCCTCCAAGAAACAGCCTAAGCGCCGACGTCAGCGGCGCCACTCAAAATCCCGCCAACACAAAAACGGTGATTCCAGCACGGGAGATAATAATACTCCAGAGAGCGCCGAAGAAAACCCCCTCCAGCAAGATTCAGCATAGGAGGATGGAGAAACCATCCCTCATGAGAGAGCGGCAGACAGAGAGGTCGAGGATGATAATTATATGCCACCCTCCAAAGACGATGCAAGCTTCGACGACGACGAATTCGTCGTGCCAGAGGATCCCGTTGAGCAAGAGCGTTTTCAACGCAGGCTTATGGCCACGGCAAGAAGCCTCAAGAAAAAACAGCAACAACTCACAACTGATCAAGATTTGCTGGTTGACAGATGGACTGAAGTCCTTGCGGCCGAAGAGCATAAACTCGAACGCCCCTCCAAGAGCTACCCAAAGCACAGGTTGCTACCCCGATTAGAGGAGGAAGCACTTGATGCGGCCGAACGGCCACCTCGTGGCCGCGACAGAGAGGCCTCCCGGCCCTCCACTCAAGCCGCACCCCATACCAAGGCACGGGAATATGCGCCGGACTTATGAGACATGTTGGAGGACAAGGCAAGGCAAACACGATCGATCTACGGATCGCGTGGGCACCCCACGGCTCGAGATGGTAACCGTCACGCCGGCCTCAAATTCGGCAGGGCCGAACACAGTAGACAAAGCTCATTGGAGCTATGTCATGATATCGCCCAGTACAGAGGCGCCGCACACCCACTATGCATTATAGACGAAATAATGGATCATCAAATCCCCGAGGGTTTCAAACCCGTAAACATCGTATCATATGATGGCAGAACAGATCCTGCGGTATGGATTGAGGATTATCTCCTTCATATCCACATGGCCTGCGGCGACGATTTCCACGCCATCAAATACCTCCCTCTCAAGCTTAAAGGACCAGCTCGGCATTGGCTTAACAGCTTGCCAACAGGATCAATCAGTTGTTGGGAGGACCTGGAAGCCACATTCCTCGACAATTTCCAGGGCACTTATGTGCGACCCCCAGACTCCGATGACCTAAGTCACGTAATTCAGCAGCCAGAGGAATCGGCGAGGCAATTCTGGACACGGTTCCTAACAAAGAAAAATCAAATAGTCGACTGTCCGGACGCTGAGGCCCTAGCAGCCTTCAAGCACAATATCCGTGACGAGTGGCTGGCCCAGCACCTCGGACAGGAAAAGCCGAAATCTATGGCAGCACTCACGACACTCATGACCCGCTTTTGTGCAGGAGAAGACAGCTGGCTTGCTCGTAGCAACAATATGACCAAGAACCCTGGTAATTCGGACACCAGGGACATTAGTGGCAGGTCGCGTCGCAACAAGCAGAAGCGTCGCAGTAACGGCGACAATGCTGAGGATACGGCAGTTAATGCCGGATTCAGAGGCTCTAAATCTGGTCAGCGGAAAAAGCCATTCAAAAGGAATCCTAGGGGCCCGTCCATCTTGGACCGAATACTCGACCGCTTGTGCCAAATACATGGCACCCCCGAAAAGCCGGCCAATCACACCAACAGGGATTGTTGGGTGTTTAAGCAGGCAGGCAAGTTAAACGCTGACAATGAAGACAAGGGGCTGCATAGCGATGACGACGAGGAGCCCCGGCCGCCGAACAACAATGGACAGAAGGGTTTTCCCCCACAAGTGCGGACGGTGAACATGATATACGCAACCCACGTCCCCAAAAGGGAGCGGAAGCGCGCGTTACGGGACGTATACGCGGTAGAGCCAGTCGCCCCAAAGTTCAACCCATGGTCCTCCTGCCCGATCACCTTTGATCAAAGAGACCATCCCACTAGCATCCGTCATGGCGGATTTGCCGCATTGGTTCTAGACCCAATTATTGACAGATTTCATCTCACTAGAGTCCTTATGGATGGCGGCAGCAGCCTGAACCTGCTTTACCAGGACACAGTGCGGCAAATGGGCATAGATCCCTCGAGGATTAAGCCCACCAAAACGACCTTTAAAGGCGTAATACCAGGTGTAGAGGCCAACTGTACAGGCTCAGTCACACTTGAAGTGGTCTTCGGATCTCCGGATAATTTCCGAAGCGAGGAGTTGATCTTCGACATAGTCCCATTCCGTTGTGGCTATCATGCACTGCTCGGACGAACCGCATTCGCCAAGTTCAATGCGGTACCGCACTACACATACCTTAAGCTCAAGATGCCAGGCCCTCGTGGAGTAATTACGGTCAATGGAAACACCGACCGCTCCCTCCGAATGGAGGAGCACACTGCGGCCCTTGCAGCGGAAGTACAAAGCAGCCTCTCTAGGCAGTTCTCCAGTCCGGCCATTAAACGTCCGGACACCGTCAAGCGCGCCCGGAGTAACCCACAACAAGACCGCCTGGCACGTTTCGAGCAGGCGTAGAAATGCGGCCCCAACCCCAACCCTCGCAAAAAGGCGACGCCAGTACTTCGCGTACATAACTACTCTCTAGAAATACCATGGGGATAGGGAGAGGGGCACCATTACGGCACGCCCACAACACGGCTTAAACCGCACCAGGGGCTGCCGATTTTTTTTATTTTCTCTTACTTTCAGGACTCTACTCTTCGGAAGGCCTGTTCGGCAGTTCAATTGCCGCACAAACGATGCAAGAACCAGGGAAGCAGATAAGCCATGCCGCATTACGGAACTCCCAGGTGGTCTCTATCATGAGCAGTAGACCTGTTTCGCATACTATTCCGCAGCTTGCCCCTGGAGCAGACATGTAAAATAGTCCAACTTTTTGTTTATCGCATTACTTGTATCATTCTGCTTCGATCGCAGCTATTTTTAATAAACAATGCATAGCTTTTGTCTATTTTTGCATTACCTTTTTATAAATAAATGTTCCTTAATGACATGTTGCACCCGTACAATTTGGTACGGCCAAAATACACCAGGGGCTTTTAGCACCCCTCAATATGGTGTGAGAAGTCTGAACACTTTCACAAGTGCGGCACCCCGAACTTATAGCATTATATGCATCGGCTCCGAATCATGTCTTGGGTCAATAGTTGGGTTTGCCCGGCTCCTATGTTTTGGTGCCTTACGTTCCGCTATATCAGCTAAGGTAGCACTAGGAGAACCACTGCAATTGTGCCCCAGTTGAGCTGGGCCGAGCACCTCAGTGGAGAAAGCTAAAACTGACTGTCATGATGAAGCGAGAGCTGGTCGCTATTCGAGAGGTTTTTTTGAGTCCCTAAAGACTTATGCCGCTTAGGGCGAGGAGTCGGCTCTGTCCGGCCAAGGCATGGATAGCGCCCCGAACTCGGTCTTTCTAATACTAGGGACTTCGCCGAAATTTAAAATTATAGAATTCTATGGCTAAGTGAGAGTATTCACGCATTATAGTCCGTTTGCCTTGTTCGTTGGGCTGAGCGCCTCCCTCGAAGAACCCAAAAATGGGAAAAAGAGCGCCCAGGTTTATCCCCGAACACCCCAGCACTAGCGGCACGGGGGCAGAAGTCGACGACTCGCCATCTCTCAGTATTGATAAACAGCCGCACAGAAGGTAATATTTTAAATTCCAACATCATTGCTTAGCGCATATGAACAAGTTTTCAGCGCACAGGATAACACGAGCGAGTTTTACTCAAAAAATACATCCTTGGTACATTCATCCGCCACAAGGCAGGCACCCTTCAGAACATCCTTGTAATAATTCTCGGGCTTGCGATGCTCCTTCCCCGGCGGTGGCCCGTCCTTCACAAGCTTCTCAGCATCCAGCTTGCCCCAGTGCACCTTAGCACGGGCAAGGGCCCTACAGGCACCTTCAATGCAGACGGAGCGCTTGATGTCTTCGAGCCTCGGACATGCCCCCACCAGCCGCTGCACCAGCCCGAAATAGCTCCCAGGCAGAGCCTCTCCAGGCCATAGCCGAACTACGAGGCCCTTCATGGCCTGTTCGGCCGCCTTGTGTAGCTCGACCAGTTGCTTCAGCTGGTCGCTCAGGGGCACGGGGTGTCCGGCCTCAGCATACTGAGACCAGAACACCTTGTCTGTCGAGCAGCCCTCCTCGGCCCGATAGAATGCGGCGGCATCGGACACACTCTAGGGAAGATCTGCGAACGCTCCTGGAGAGCGCCGGATTCGGGTAAGTAACAAGTAACTCACGTTTATATATTTGCTTTGCATGAAGAATGCCTTACCCGCCGCTATCTTCTTCACCTCATCCAACTCCTGGAGGGTCTTCTGGGATTCAGTCTTGGCAGACTTGGCATTTTCAATAGCCGCCGCGAGCTCGGACGCTCGCGTCTTTGAGTCAAGCTCCAAACTCTCATGTTTTTCCATGAGAACCTGGAGCTCTTGCCGCACCTTGCCAACCTCGGCCTCATACTTCTCCCGCTCGGTGCGCTCCGCGGCCGCACTCTTCTCGGCCTCGAGCAGCGCTTGCTTAAGGGTTGCCACCTCAGACGTGGCCCCTACAATAGCCACGTTAATCCTGTCATTTTTTGCAATTGCACCTTTTATATATATATATTCAAACAAGGTATTTCTTACCTTCCTTCTCCTAGAGCTGCTTCTTGGCACGCCCGAGCTCTTGCTCGGACTTCTCGAGGCTCTGCTTCAGCGTGTCCACTTTCGCGGTCAGTGCAGCGGGCGCCAACAGAGAAGCCTGCATACGCATATTGACTACTTTGATTAGACTCCTGCGAATTCTTTGATCCTCTATTCGGCTTTTCTTCCCGAACGCCCAACAGAGCATTAGGGGCTACTGTCTATGCGGTAATATTATTTACACATAATTTACTTACCTCAAAGCCTGTCAAAAGGCTAGTACAAGCTTCAGTCAGTCCGCTCTTGGCGGACTGAACCTTCTGGACCACCACACTCATAATAGTGCGGTGCTCCTCGTCGATGGAGGCGCCTTGGAGCACCTCCAACATATTGTCTGGCGCCTCCGGTTGGACGGGGGCCACCGACACGATGGACTTGCTCCTCTTGGAAGGAGGTCCCCCGCCGGACTCTGGAACCTTTGAAGGTTCGGGAACGGTGTCCGGCCTAGAACCGGACTTGGAGCCCTGGGGGGTTTCATCCCCTTTACTCCTGGAGTCCGGGAGGTCGCCTTGCGGCGCCTCCAGGACCACCTCCTCCCTGCTTGGAACCTATTGAGACAACACTTCGGTGTCATCCGCAGTGCGGGGGGAGGAAGCCGTCGGAAGCGAGTTCACATCCGAAGAGTCTAGTGAGCCGCTCGACGACGCGTCGAGCCGGTCCTTGGGTGGGCTGCATAAACATATTCGACATAAGGGAAAACTATGCAATAAACGAATATGATGAATTACTCTGGTATCCGGATACTCACAATTTCGCCAGGGGCTTGGCCCTAGGCTGCCACTCCCCTCCGCCGTCGTCGCCGTCGGTCGAGTAGTCCGGAGGAAGGGTTTTCCCCTTCTTGGACCCTCCGGCCTCCCCAGAGAGGGCGGCCTTCCTTTTCTTCTCTCCTCCCGCTGGAGGGGGAGAGGTTTCTTCTTCTTCCTCCTCGTCTTCACGAGGGGAATGGGCTTCGGAACCGTCGGGTGATGAATCCGACACCTCCTGGCACCGGGCACTCTTTCGAGTCCCCGTGGCCCTTTTCGCGGCCTTCTTCTCCGGCACCACATAGGGTGCCGGAACCATGAGCTTCGCCAAGCGAGCGTCCGCTGGGCCTTCGGGCAAAGGAGCCGGACAGTTGATCTGTCCGGACGTCACCTGCCAATCCTGTCAAAGGTAAGGGAGCTTAGATCCCTCATGGAGTTAAACTATGAAAAACTGATACCCTGTAGAAGGACAAACATAGCTTACCGCGAGAGCGTGACGCTGCGCACTGAATCCGGGATCCTCGGTAGCGGATGCGGGAGCCTCGGCGCCCTTGAAAAGCATCCTCCAGGCATCTTCGTACGTCATGTCGAAGAGCCTGTTCAGAGTTCGGTGATGCGCCGGGTCGAACTCCCACATGTTGAAGGCCCGTTGTTGACACGGGAGGATCAGGCGGATGAGCATAACCTGGACTACGTTGACAAGCTTGAGCTTCTTGTCTGCCAGGGTTTGGATGCATGTTTGGAGTCCGGTCAGCTCTCCTTTTTTACCCCAAGACAGGCCCGTCTCCTTCCAGGAGGTGAGCCGCATAGGGGGACCAGATCGAAACTCAGGGGGTGCGACCCATTCGGCGTCACGCGGCTCGGTGATGTAAAACCACCACGATTGCCACCCCTTTAGGGTCTCCACAAAGGAGCCCTCGAGCCATAGGACGTTGGCCGTCTTGCCCACCATGGCACCTCCGCACTCCGCCTGGCTGCCGCGCACCACCTTCGGCTTGACGTTGAAAGTCTTGAGCCATAGGCAGAAATGGGGGCGGATGCAGAGGAAAGACTCGCACACGACGATAAACGCCTAGATGTTGAGGACGAAGTTCGGGGCCAGATCGTGGAAATCCAGGCCGTAGTAGAACATGAGCCCCCGGACAAATGGATGCAGAGGGAAGCCCAGTCCGCGAAGGAAATGGAGGAGGAATACCACCCTCTCATGGGGCCTAGTGGTGGGGATGAGCTGCCCCTTTTTGGGAAGCTGGTGCGCGATGTCGTTAGACAGCTATCCGGCCTTCCTCAGCTTTTTTATGTGTCCCTCCGTGACGGAGGAGACCATCCACTTGACTCCCGCTCCCGACATGACTGGAGAAGGTTGAGGTGGGAGTGCGGACTTGGGCGCTGGAGCTCGAGTGCGCAAGAATGGATAGACAAAGGAGGAAGAAGGCGTGGGTGAAAAGGTGGATCCTTATCCCCTTATATGGGTGGACGCAACTACATGTCCCCACCAGCCTGGTAAAACTCGCTTATCTCCAAGCGTCGTAATTAGAGGCGCGGTTGGGTTACCCATGCCCGTGTTGATGAGAATCCCAGAATAAGGGTACACGATCTCTGCTTTGACAAGACGTGCCGAGGAAACCGCCTCGCATGACGCACTGAGGTGGGATAATGAAACGACTCGGATAAAGGCTTGGCCGTGGTGTGTCACACTACGGGATACGTCAGCAGATTAGATTTGTGTAAATATTATTCTCTCTATGGCAATATGTGGAAAACTTATTTTGCAGAGCCGGACACTATCTTTGTGTTTAAAATCTTCTATGAAGTACTTGGAGGAGGAACCCGCCTTGCAATGCCGAAGACATTCTGCGCGCCAGACTCGTCGTCATTGAAGCCTAGTTCAGGGGCTACTGAGGGAGTCCTGGATTAGGGGGCTACCGGATGGCCGGACTATACCTACAGCCGGACTCCTGGATTATGAAGATACAAGATTGAAGACTTCGTCCCGTGTCCGGAAGGGACTTTCCTTGGCATGGAAGGCAAGCTTGGCGATACGGATATTCAGATCTCCTACCATTGTAATCGACTTTGTGTAACCCTAACCCTCTCCGGTGTCTATATAAACTGGAGGGTTTTAGTCCGTAGGACGACATACACATCAACAATCATTCCATAGGCTAGCTTCTAGGGTTTAGCCTCTCTGATCTCGTGGTAGATCTACTCTTGTACTACCCATATCATCAATATTAATCAAGAAGGATGTAGGGTTTTACCTCCATCGAGAGGGCCCGAACCTGGGTAAAACTTCGTGTCCCTTGCCCCCTGTTACCATCCGGCCTAGACGCACAGTTCGGGACCCCCTACCCGAGATTCACCTGAGGGGGAAACTTCTTCTGTCCCCTTGTATTTGGTTGCTGGGGCTCTTCGTCATCATCCTCGCTTTGTGATCCCTTTTCCCTGTTCTCGGCGTTTAATTTGCCGGCATGTTTAAAAACCCAGCAATCTCTATTTGTATGATTGGGTGGTTTGTCCGGGGTGCCATGAATCTGGCACGGACGATCAAGTATGCGGTCCAAGCTGGATGGGCCTGAATTGTTCTTTTGGAACGGCTTCTTCCGCTGACCGGACTTAGAGCCACTGAATTCGGCATTGACTGTTGTGTCCTCGGTGTTGTCATTGTTGTTTCGACGCTTGTATCTATTGCGTCGAGACTTGTCTTTGTTATTTTTAACTTCAGGGGCGCCGGCTTCACTTGCATTGTTTTTGCTACGGGCCAACCAACTGTCCTCGCCCGCACAAAAGCGGGGCATGAGTGCCGTAAGGGCCGCCATGGATTTTGGCTTTTCTTGGCCGAGGTGGCGAGCGAGCCATTCGTCGCAGATGCTGTGTTTGAAGGCTGCTAGGGCTTCGGCATCTGGACAATCGACGATTTGGTTCTTTTAGTTAAGAACCTACTCCAGAATTTCCTGGCGAGCTCTCCAGGTTGTTGAACTATGTGTCTTAAGTCATCAACGTCTGGTAGCTGGACATATGTACCTTGGAAGTTGTCGAGGAAGGCTTCTTCCAAGTCCTCCCAGCTACAGATAGAATTTTCACGCAGGCTGTTTAACCAGTGCTGTCTGACCCCTTGAGTTTTAAAGGGAGGTATTTGATGGCGTGGAGGTCATCACCACGAGCCATATGAATGTGGAGAATGAAGTCTTCGATCCACACCGCGGGGTCCGTGGTTCCATCGTATGATTCTATATTCACGGGTTTAAACCCTTCTGGGAATTCATGATCCATGACCTCATTAGTGAAGCAATGAGGGTGTGCGGCGCCTCTATATCGGGCCGTATCGCGACGTAGCTCTGATGGAGTCCGTCTGCGGTTTTCAGCCCGTGCATGACTAAGTTTGTCACGTCCGAATAGGTGGCCATCGTCGCGTGTCGAGGCACATCCTCGAGATCCGTAGATTGATCTAGTATGTCCTACTTTATTGTTCAGGTTTTGCCGGATGTCATATGTATGGCCGTGGGCTAATTTACCCCTACCTGTGCGATGAGGCGGGGTGGGCTGGTGTTCGGCGTGAGTTGCCGTTTTCTCCCAACCACTTGGTGGTCCGTCAGCAGCATTGTATGATGGTGGTATGTATTCCGGCGCCTCCTCATCAAACTGAGGTAGCAATTTGCGCTTTGGGTAGCTTTTGGTTGGGCGCTTGAGGCTGTATTCTTCGGCTGCTAGGACGTCGGTCCATTTATCATTGAGAAGATCTTGATCAGCTTGAAGCTACTGCTTCTTCTTTTTCAGGCTCCTTGCAGTGGCTATTAGCTGGCGCTTGAAGCGCTCCTACTCAAGAGGTTCCTCAGGCATGATGAAATAGTCGGTGCCGAAGCTCACCTCATCCTCGGAGAGGGGAAGATAACTTCCATCCTCTGAGTCTTCATGCGTGGCCTGTTTACCAAGGCTAACCTGCCCATCTCCCCGTTCATCTTGTTCATTAGTTGTTTCAACGGGGTCTTCGTTGCCTTCGGCACCTTCTCTAGTGTTATCTTCTCCTGTGCCGCTATTGCTATCTTTACTGCGGCGTGACTTAGAGCGGCGCCGCTGACGCCGGCGCTTGGATTGTATTTCAGAAGGTATATCCTCGACTGGATCTTCCTTGTCATCGCCGCTGTTCTCCTTTGGTGCATCCACCATGTATACATCATACGAGGAAGTGGCCGTCCAGCGTCCGGTGAATGGCGGGTTCTGGGCCTCTTCTTCTCCGGCATCGTCGTCCATACTGTTGATGCCCTCGGAGTCGTAATCATGTGTGTCTGTTAAATCCTCGACCGTGGCTATGAAGTGGGTGGCGGGTGGGGAGCAAAATTCTCCATCGTCAGCCCCTAGTTCGAACCGGATATAGTTCAGTTTTGATTCCTCCGTCAAGGCAGGTTCTTTAATGAGTTTAGCATGTTGCCCAAAGGTGAGTGCTAGAAGATGTCTGCGGCGCTGAATTCGAAGATCGATAAACGATCAAGTTCGGCGTCCGCGGGCTCACATGGTTTGGAACTTACGGCCGGAAACGAGTCCGGAGTTCCGGTGGCACAGGTATCGTGTGAGATCAAGTCTATGTGCGGCTCCAATGCCGCAGAATCTCTGGCCTCCGCGGTGGGGTCGATCCTCCCGTCCTTGGATGGCGAAGTCTACTCTGGATCTAAGGTCAGAGCGGTTATGGGAGCTGTGTCCTGGATGCGGTCCGATGACAGATTTAGGTCATGTCCCTCGAGGTGACAAGGAGTGGTAGTCGTGGTCTCGAATCTAGCGAGGATCAAGTCTCCACGGATGTCTGCAACGTAGTTCAAGCTCCCCAATCTGACCTGATGGCCAAGGGTGTAGCTTTCGATCTGCTCCAGATGGCCAAGTGAGTTGGCCCGCAGAGCAAGGCCGCCGAACATGAAGATCTGCCCGGGGAGGAAAACTCCCCCTTGGGCATCATCGTTGTAGATGGTTGAAGGAACCATCGAACCTCTTGATGACAGCACAGTGGAAATCTCAATGAAAGCACCAATGTCGGTGTCAAAACCGGCGGATCTCGGGTAGGGGGTCCTGAAATGTGCGTCTAAGGTCGGTGGTAACAGGATACAGGGTACACAATGTTTTACCCAGGTTCGGTCCCTCTCTATGTAGGTAATACCCTATGTCCTGCTTGATTGATCTTGAGGAATATTAGTATTACAAGAGTTAATCTACCACGAGATCGTAATGGCTAAACCCTAGAGGTCTAGCGTGTATGGTTATGATAGTGTCTCTCACTCTGGACTAAGTCCTCCGGTTTATATAGACACCAGGAGGATCTAGGGTTACAGAAGGTTGCTTACAAAGAAAGGAATATACATATTTAGTCGCCAAGCTTGCCTTCGACACCAAGGAGAGTACCATCCGGACACGGGTGCGATCTCTGGTCTTCATATCTTCACAGCCCATCAGTCTGGCCCATGGTTAACAAGCCGGACGCCCGAAGACCCCTTAGTCCAAGACTCCCTCAGCAGGTAGTCGCCTGGTTGTTCCACCGGTCATAGGCGGGTGTCTTAGTCGCACTCGATGGTGATGTGCGTCCGGCTGCGACTGGCAGCCGGCTCCTTGTCCCGTCGTCCGCGGTCGCCGCTAGTCGGCGTCCGGGACGTCATCCCATGCTCCTGGCGGGGTGGCGGGTCATTTTGCGCTGATTGAGTTCCTCGACGCGGCAGCCGGCTTCTTGCTGCTTGGTAGCGGCATCAATGAGCTGCTGGATGGGCTCCGTCATGTGGCGACACTCGTCGCCCTTGAGGTTGTCCAGCTCGTCTGCTGCCGCTTGGGCAGCTCGTATGTTCTCTTTGGGCGTGGCGTAGACGGGGCGATCAGCCCCGAACATGCTAGCAACGGCCGCGTCGCGCTGCCGGACCTAGCCGATGCGGCTGCGTCTGCCAGGAGTCGGCGTGCCGCCAACTGCGCTGTTCATTTCGTGCTGGTAAGCCTCCGAAAGGCGTCTCATGCTGGCTAGCTTCTTGGCGCTCTCGACAAGCTGGATGCGGCGGGCTTCCGGCATCTCGGTGTCAGCATCTTCTGCAATGGGTGCAGACAGGTCTTGCAGTGCTTCCTCGAGCGGGTCTCGGGCACCGTTACCGAGAACTCCATCATGGCTGATGACGAGCACCTCTATGACGGTGCTGCCACCGCTGTCGGCGCGGGGGACAGGATCATCAATAACCACCATGTTGGTAGGGAACGCGTCGAGTGACGCCGTGTCGGAGTCGACGAGCATCGGGTCAGTGGAGCCAACCGACTCCAAGTCGACGGCCGGCTCGTCGGCGACGTTGAGCCGGTCGAGGAAGCTGACGAGGCGGCTCCCGGTGCCGTCAGCGCCTGTGTCGGATGCAGGCCCGTCGGAGAGGTGGATCTCGCTAACAAGGTCAGCGAGGCAGCTTGCCGCGCAGGCGACCTCCGCCACAAGCAACGCATCAGCGCAAACGCCGTCCGGCGTGCCTGGCTGGCTGCGCTCGGCAGGGAGGAAGAGGGTTCCTGTCCAGAACAGATCTCTGGACGATGTTACACCTTGCCCCACGGTGGGCGCCAAATGTCGTGGGGTTGGGTGCGACATATGCCAAAGGATGGCTTATCATGGTGGGATCTAGTAGAACGTTGCTGGTGCCCGGAAGCAGGATGAGGCGTAGACACGAACGCTGGCGTACTTTACCCTGGTTCAGGGCTCTCCTAGGAGATAATACCCCTAGTCCTGCTCAGCGGGGTCTCCGCATGATCACTAAGGCACTAGTGAGTACGTTGGTGCACCTCGAGCTATATGCTAGAGGTAGGAGAAAGTAGGGCTAGTTCTCTCCTCTCTCTGAATGTGTCTAGGTCTAACAGGTTGGGAACCCTTTGCATGGGTGCTCTGGGGGGCTTATATAGGCCTACCCCTAGGGATACAATGGTAATCCAGCCGGGTGTAGGACCCCGTTGTCAGTGTCTCTGGTCGCCGGCTTCTCCGCCGGCTGTGGGGGCCCACCGCCTGGTGGGCCCCATACACCGGTCTAGTATGGGGCCGACGGGCCGCTCCCGCCCCTCGCGGGTTCTGCCGGCTGCTTGTTACTATTATTGTAATGCTAATGACGCACACTTGGTCGGGGAGGCGTGGCTACAGTCCCACCGTCTGGTGGGAGATCACTATAGCCACTCCGTGTCTCATCTGGTTAACGGTGCACGGACTCCGAGGGAGGAGTGGGCCGTCTGCTAGAGGCCAGCCTCCCTCGGGTCTGACTGGTCAGGCTCCGCCATCTTCCGGGTTCTCGCTGCCTGGTAGGGCCCACCGTTTGCAGGCTGTACCTACAGGCCGTCGTGGGAGCAGGGCTCCGCCTGACAGGGGTGACGTCAAGGGTGGAGTGGAAATAGTGCCGCGCCGTGCGGAGATCTCCGCCTGTACGGGGCACTGTGGTCGCGCCGTGCCCTAGATATGGAGATGATGGGCTACACTGTAGCCACATCCTATTTTGTCTTCTTAATGGGGGCAGACTTTGTGGGCTTCATGGGCCGCCTACTAGGAGCTGGCCTCTCTAGAGGCCGCCTGCTAGGAGTTGGCCCGTCTTGGGTCCGTCTTCAGGTGCGTGGCCGTGTTCTGGCAGCCAGCCGCTTGATCCAGCCGGCCACCAGAAGGCGGTGCTCCATCTTGGGCGTTTGAGGGGCGTATCCGGCCCCGATTTCTTGAAATGCTTGGGGACTCGGGTTAGGCTACCCGTGGCCCATTACTCCGACGCATCATGGAGAGAATAGTGAGAGAGCGAACCACTAAAAAGAGAGTGAGCGCTACAAGCCCAACTCGAGTGCCTCCATGATGAGCGACAAGAAGAACTTAGTTCTCTTTGTTACCAAAAGTGAGATAAGAGGAGTGTGTGAGAACCCATCTAGTGTCCTACTCTATGTCCTTTTGTCCAAGGACGATGCACCAAAAGCTAACACCTCTCACGCTCTACCTTTAGTGTTGTCTTCTCTTTTGCAGGAATTTCAAGATGTTTTCCCCGACGAGCTACCTCCGGGACTACCTCCACTACGAGGCATCGAGCACCGCATCGACCTCATCCCCGGAGCACCTCTTTCGAACAAAGCTCCCTACCGCGTCAACCCCAAAGAAACCAAAGAAATACAAAGGCAAGTAAATCATCTCATAGACCATGGACATGTGCATGAAAGTTTGAGTCCTTGTGCCGTTCCGGTCATTCTTGTGCCAAAACGAGACGGTAGCTTTCGCATGTGCTCCGATTGTAGACCTATTAATGCTATCACCATTCACTATAGGTATCCCATTCCACGCCTTGATGATATGCTTAATGAACTTAGTGGTGCCACTATCTTTTCAAAAATTGATCTTAAAAGTGGTTACTATCAAATCCACATAGAAGATGGTGATGAATGGAAAACCGCTTTCAAAACAAAGTTTGGCTTGTATGAGTGGTTAGTCATGCCTATGGGTCTATCGGAAGCACCGGGTACTTTTATGCATCTTATGAATCATGTCTTTTGCCCTTACATTAGTGAGTTTGTTGTCGTATACTTCTCTGATATACTTGTTTATAGCAAATCTCTTAAAGAGCATCTCTATGCTAACATGGACAGTTTTGCTAACTCCTCTAAAAGAGCATCTCTATGCTAACATGGACAAGTCCCTTTTTGGCATTGATAAGCTCTTTTTCTTGGGTTTTGATGTTTCCTCTAAGGGTGTTCATGTTGATGACTCTAAGATCAATGCTATTAAAACTTGGCCCCAACCAACCAATTTGCAACAAGTGCGTAGTTTCCTTGGTCTAGCCAGTTTCTATCATAGATCTGTGAAGGACTTTAGCACCATTGCTTCACCTTTGCATGCTTTGAGCCAAAAATGTGCCTTTGTTTGGCGACCATCCCAAGATACCGCTTTCAATGAGCTGAAGAATTTGCTTACTCATGCTCCCATGCTTGCATTACCCAACTTTGACAAGCCCTTTGAGATTCATTGTGATGCTAGTGGTAATGGCATAGGAGGTGTGTTAACGCAAGACAAGCGCCCCATAGCTTACTTTAGTGAGAAACTTTCTGGAGCGCAACTCAATTACCCCATCTATGACAAAGAGTTATATGCTTTAGTGCGAGTTTTGCATGAATCGGAACACTATCTTCGCTCTCATGAATTCATCATTCATACCGATGATGAAACGCTCAAATACGTTAAGGGTCAAACCAAGTTGAATAAGCGTCATGCTAAATGGAGTGAATTCACTGAGTCTTTTCCTTATGTCATCAAGTACATCAAAGGTAAGGAAAATGTTGTGGCGGGTGATCTTTCCCGCATATGCATGCTTGTTACTCAACTTGAATTGGATGTCATTAGCTTTGAGCACATAAAAGACTTGTATGAGCATGATCCTACTTTTTCTATTCCTTATGCCAAATGTTTGACGCATACCTCTTGGGAACGCTATTACATCAAAGATGGATATCTTATGAGAGCTAACAAGCTTTTCATCCCTGAGACTTCTCTTCGATTGTTGCTTTTGCAGGAATCTCATGGAGGAGGACTAATGGGACATTTTGGACGCGACAAGACTTTTGCTACGCTCTCCAAGAATTACTATTGGCCCAAGATGTTTCGCGACGCCAACCGCTTCACCAACTGATGCTCTACATGTCGCAAAGCTAAGTCTAACGCTCAATCCCGTGGCCTTTACATGCCTCTCCCTATTCCATATCAACCATGGGAAGAATTTAGCATGGATTTTGTACTTGGATTGCCTAGGACTAGAAATGGAAATGATTCGGTATTTGTCTTTGTGGACTGTTTCTCTAAGATGGCACATTTCATTCCTTGCAACAAGATGGATGATGCTTCACATGTTGCCAATCTCTTTTGTAGGGAAATATTGCGTCTACATGGAGTGCCAAAGACGATCATCTCGGACCGCAACGTCAAGTTCCTAAGCTACTTTTGGTAGACCCTATGCAACATGCTCGGAATCAAGCTACTCTTCTCCATGGCGTATCATCCACAAACCGACAGTCAAACGGAGGTGACCAACCGCACACTGTCTGCTCTACTTTGCGTGCTCATCAAGAAGAACATCAAGGAGTGGGAGGAGTGTCTACCTATCGCCGAGTTCGCCTACAACCGCGCAAGACACTCAACAACCGGCAAGTCACCCTTCGAGGTCGTCTACGGATTCAACCGATTGTCCCCATTGGCCATTCTTCCTCTACCACTACAAGAGTGCATCAATATGGACACAAGTGCACGTGTGAACCATCTCAAGAAAGTGCATGAAGATACAAGGCACACCATCGAGCGCCAAGTACAACGACTTGCGACCAAGCTCAACATCAACAAGCAACCCATGGTATTCGGCATTGGTGATCTTGTGTGGCTACACCTTCGCAAAGACCACTTACCCACCGAACGCAAGTCCAAGCTTCTACCTCGAGAGGATGGACCCTTCAAGGTGCTCGCACGCTACAACAACAACGCTTACAAGATCAACCTCCCGCGCGACAAGTACAACGTGAGCGACATCTTCAATGTCAAGGACCTCTCTCCCTACCATGGTGATGAAGAATTTGATCTGAGGTCGAATCTTCCCCAAGGGAGGGGAGATGATGTGGAGCATCCCAAGGTCGTCTCCATGGACCTACCATCGTCTCACCAAGTGCCTAGCGGACCCATGACACGAGCACGTGCAAGAGCTCTCGAAACCGAGGTGAACTCACTCCTCTCCGAACTACCACTTTCTATGCATGAGACCTGGCTACTACCTCAAGCGGAAACCCTATGTGTGATTAGGAACTTGGAGGAAAGCCACAGACAAGACGGTGAGGACGCCAAGCTCAATAGACAAGCAGAAGGGCAGCTCGAAGCTCCCAGGCTCCGGACGACAGGCGAATCTCGGACGTTTGACGATCTCTAGGAACCGGACGTCCGACCTTCTCCGGACAACCGACACACCCACACCTGAGCAAAAACTATGGATTTCCGAAGCCCTCTGGACGACCGACGCCCCGGACGCCTGACCCTGACCGGACGTCTGACCGAAGACCACTCGAGCCGAATCTACAGTCGTCCGACGAGCACCGGACGTCCGAACCCTCGTGAGTCTCCGGACGACCGGTAACTCCCGGACGTCCGACGCCTGTGTGCTTTTTGTGTGTTGGGACACATCCCATGTACCCTTTCGCCCACATATACTATATATACTCTTCTCCTACCTACATTTTAGGGTTAGCATTGGTTTAGCTCATACTTGAGATAGAGCTTTGCTCATCCACATCGGATCTACTCCATGAGAGAAACCGTGGCCCCTCTTAGGAGAAGATCCCTTTGGATTCAAGATCTCCTTGCGGAGAAGACATCAAGACCTCCTCACGGAGAAGATCGTGCTACTTGAATCGTACTTAGTTGACCGTGGATCATGTGATCTCTTATGTACTCGGGGATCTAGCATATGTGTGACTATATCTTGTTGGTTTAGTGTTTCTCTCATGTTTCCCCTTGTGTTTCCCCTCATGTTCTTCGTGTTCATCGCGGGATCCGCTCCTTTCATGAAAGATCGGCCCCTAAGGTTCCTACCCTACATCAATTTGCCCGGCAATCGACAGGATCACCTGCTTGAAAGCTATCGGGCTAACCATCGAGCATGTGGGGGGCGATTTTCTCCTTCGTTGCATCTCGCCACTACAGAAGAGGGACAGACCCGCTGGTTATATGGCGATGCTGGGGATAGGATGAGATTGCTCCTAGGTTTGGCCAATAACCTGTTGGTTTATGGCCATGCCTAGTTGTGTGATCAGCTGTTTGGCCGGTTCGAGTTATTCAAGCTGCCGGGGAGTGTCATCCCCCTTAATATTAATTCTGCCCGGGACCAAATCTTGAAGTGGATGCCGGATTGCAATGCTCATGGGGTGGCAAGTGATTGATACGTCTCCATCTTATCTACTTTTCCAAACTCTTTTGCCCTTGTTTTGGACTCTAATTTACATGATTTCAATGGAAGTAACCCGGACTGATGTTGTTTTCAGCAGAATTGTCATGGTGTTATTTTTGTGCAGAAATAAAAGTTCTCAGAATGACCTGAAACTTCACGGAGATCAGTTTTGGAATAAATAAAAAATATTGGCGAAAGAATCAACCGAAGAGGGATCACACCTTGGTCACAAGGGTGGAGGGAGAGGCCACCCCCTAAGGCGCGCCATCTGTCCTTGTGGGCGCCCTAGACCTCGACCAACCTCAACTCCAACTCCATATATTCACATTCGAGGAGAAAAAAAATCAGGGAGAAAGATTCATCACGTTTTACGGTATAAAGCCTCTGCCAAGCCCTGTTCTTCCTCGGGAGGGCAGATCTGGAGTCCTCTTTGGGCTCTGGAGAGGGGGAATCATCGCCATCGTCATCATCAACCATCCTCCATCACCAATTTCATGATGCTCACTGCTATGCGTGAGTAATTCCATTGTAGGCTTGCTGGACGGTGATGGGTGATATGTCTCCAACGTATCTATATTTTTTTTGTTCCGTGTTGTTATATTATCATTCTTTGATGTTTTACAATCATTTTATAGCAACTTTATATCATTTTTGGGACTAACCTATTAACATAGTTCCCAGTGCTAGTTGTTGTTTTTTCTTGTTTTTTACATCGCAGAAAATCAATATCAAATGGAGTCCAAACGCAGCAAAACTTTTTGGAGATTTTTTTGAACCAGAAGGCATCCAATGGGCCGAAGAAGTAACAGAGAGTGCCCTAAGGGGGGCACAACCCACCTGGGCGCGCCTGGAGGCCCATGCGTGCCCTAGTGGGTTGTGCCCACCTCGGTGGCCTCCCGCACTGCCTCTTCGCCCTATAAATTCCCAAATATTCCAAAAACCCTCGGGGTAACCCTAGATCAAAATTTCTGCCGCCCCAAGGCTCTGTAGCCACAAGAAACCAATCTAGACCCTGTTCCTGCACCCTACCGGAGGGGGAATCATCACCGGTGGCCATCTTCATCATCTCGGAGGCCACCATGATGAGGAGGGAGTAGTCCACCCTTGGGGCTGAGGGTTTCTACCAGTAGCTATGTGTTTAATCTCTCTCTTTTGTGTTCTTGAGATGTCACGATCTTGATGTATCGCAGGCTTTGTTAATATAGTCAGATCATATGGTGTTTTCCCCTCTCTATAATGTTGTGATGATTTGAGTTTTCCCTTTAAATTTTCATTTTATCGGATTCAATACTTTTATGGATTTGAGAGCACTTGATATATGTCTTGCAAATGAATATGCGTGGTTACATTAGGGTATCATATTGATTCACTTGATGTATGTTTGGCACTCAACTCGTGGATTCCCGAGGTGACATTGGGGTAATCTTTGCATAGGGATTGATGCACGTTCTTGTCTTTGTTTCTCCAATAGAAATCTTGGGGCACTCTTTGATGTTCTTTGTGTTGGATTGAGTATTATGAATCTGAAATTATTTGGTGTTATTTTAGTACGAACTCTTGGATAGATAAATCGGAAAGAATAGCTTCGAGGTGGTTTCGTGCCCTACGAACGATGTCTTCTTATGTTCTCCGCTAGATAGGAACTTTGGAGTGATTCTTCATTACACTTTGAGGGATGGTTATATGATCCAATTATATTAGCATTGTTGAGAGATTACACTAGTGAAAGTATGGACCCTAGGCCTCATTTTAAAGCATTGCAATACCATTTTTATCAATTGCTACCTTGCTGTTTTTATTGTTCTTATTACAAAAATCAATATCTACTATCATTACTACGCTTGTATCACCCCCTCTCTTCGTCGAACTAGTGTGCCTATACAAATTACCATTGTATTTGGTGTGTTGTGGACACAAGAGACTTTTTATTATTTACTTGCAGGGTTGTTTGAGAGAGACCATCTTCATCCTACACCTCCCATGGATTGATAAACCTTAGGTCATCCACTTGAGGTAAAATTGCTACTGTCCTACAAAACTCCGCGCTTGGAGGCCCAACACAAGTCTACAAGAACAAGTTGTGTAGTAGACATCAAGCTCTTTTCTGGCGTTGTTGCCGGGGAGGTGAGTGCTTGAAGGTATATCTTTAGATCTTGCAATAGAATCTTTTAGTTTCTTGTTTTATCGCTAGTTTGGTTTATAAAAGTAAAATTCCAAAAAAATGGAATTGAGGTGGTCTCATATTATTCGTCTTTATAATGTCTTTCATAAAAATGATGGAAAGGAAAATTGTACACAATTGATAGAAGAGGAATTCTATAAAATGTTTGGCACAAAATATTTTAATGATGAGCATGATTGCAATGTTGTTGGAATGAATTCTTTGAATATCCATGATGCTAATGATATGCCAAGCCATAAGCTTGGGGATGCTATATTTGATGAAGATGATATTTTTAGTCCCCCAAGATTTGATGTGCAAATTAGTTATAATAATTGCATGCCTCCTATTTATGATGATTATATTGATGAAAGTTGATTTGGAGAGGTCATGAGTTTATTTAGTGATGAATCCACCATTTTGGATGAGGCTTCAATTGACTATGATAACAAAGTTGCTATCTATGATGATTATGGTGATGACATGTATGCAATTTTGAATAATGATAACCATGAAACTTGTCATCATGATCTTAATTTTCAATCCCATGATAGTTATTTTGTTGAGTTTGCTCCCACTACTATTGATGAGAAGAAATTTCGTTCTGTGGAGAGTAATAAGTTTTCTATGCTTTTGTGTCATGAAAAGAATGCTTTATGTGATGGTCATATTGTTGAATATCTTCATGATGCTACTGAAAATTATTATGAGGGAAGAACTTATGCTTATAGGAATTACAATAATATCAAGTTTCCTCTCTATGTGTTGAAAATCTTGAAGTTATGTTTGGTTTACCTTCATATGCTAGTTGATTCTTGTTCCCATAAATTGTTTGATCACAAAATCCCAATGCATAGGAAGTGGGTTAGACTTAAATGTGGTTGACATGTGCTTCATGATGCTTTCTTTGTGTTTCAATTCTTTACTTTTATGTGAGCACCATTCAAATCATCATGCCTAGCTAAAAGGCATTAAAGAAAAGCGCTTGTTGGGAGACAACCCAACACTTTTACCTACTGTTTTTGTGTTAACACAATTAGGATACTATAGTAATCATGTTTTATAGCTTTTGTTTCAATAAAGTGCCAAGTAAAGCCTTTGGGATAGTGTGGATAATAGTTGACTTAAATCTGTGCAAAAATAGAAACTTTTGCGCTCAGTCCAGGAATTTTCAAATTCACTGGAACATGCTTTTGATATGAATTTTTTATAGGTGATAGATATATAAATTCCCTACATTTTCCTAATTTTTCAGAATTTTTGAGTATTATAAGTATGGTTGTTTTCCAGATCATTACAGACTGTTCCGTTTTTGACAGATTCTGTTTTCAATGCATAGTTTGCTTGTTTTCTAGTTTCTATGGCTTATATTGCTCAATATAAATTGTGGAAATGATACGCTGCAGTAGGCATTGTGTGGAAACAATTATGAATCTTGTCTTTGTTAGTACCAAAGTGAAATAGTTTTCTCTTTATCATACTAACCTATCTCATGAAGTTCCGTTAAGTTTTGTGTGATTGAAGTTTCAAGTTTTGGGTGAGACATCGATATGAGGAAAATAAGGAGTGACAAGACCCTAAGCTTGGGGATTCCCAAGGTACCCCAAGTAAATATCCAAGGAAGTTTCAAACAACTAAGCTTGGGGATGCCTCGGAAGGCATCTCATCTTTCGTCTCCAGCATTATCGGTAACCTCACTTGGAGCTACATTTTTATTCGTCACATGATATGTGTTTTGCTTGGAGCATAATTTTATTTTATTAGGATTTGCTTGCTGTTATTTAGAATAATGTTTTGCATCTTTCATTTTGATACGTCTCCAACGTATCTATAATTTTTTATTGTTCTATGTTGTTTTATTACCAATCTTGGATGTTTTATAATCATTTTATATCATTTTTGGTACTAACCTATTGACATAGTGCCAAGTGCCAGTTGTTGTTTTTTCCATGTTTTTTATATCATAGAAAATCAATATCAAACGGAGTCCAAATGCCACAAAACTTTACGGAGACTTTTTATGGACCAGAAGGAAGATGTTGGGCCCTGGTTGCACCTGGGGGGAGTCCCGAGGAAGGGACAACCCACCAAGGCGCGCTAGGAGGCCCAAGCGCGCCCTGGTGGGTTGTTCCCACCTCGAGTGCCCCCCGGACCGCCTCTTTGCTCAATAAGTACCCAAAAAATCCCAGAACCCTAGGGGAGTCGACAAAATATTCATCTAGCCGCCGCAGAGTCCAGAACCACCAGATTTAATCTAGACACCATCACGGAGGGGTTCACCACTTCCATTGGTGCCTCTCCGATGATGCGTGAGTAGTTCTTTGTAGACCTTCAGGTCCGTAGTTAGTAGCTAGATGGCTTCATCTCTCTCTCTTTATTCTCAATACAATGGTCTCTTGGAGATCCATATAATGTAACTCTTTTGTGGTGTGTTTGTTGGGATCGATGAACTTTGAGTTTATGATCAGATCTATCTTTTTATATCCATGAAATTATTTGAGTTTCTTTGATCTCTTTTATGCATGATCTCTTATAGCCTCACATTTCTTCTCTGATATTTGGGTTTTGTTTGGCCAACTTGATATATTTATCTTGCAATGTGAAGAGGTGCCCAGTACTGGGTTCGATCTTACGGTGCTTGATCCCAGTGATAGAAAGGGAACTGACACGTATGTATCATTGCTACTAAGGATAAAAAGATGGGATCTATATCTACCGCCATAGATAAACAGATCTTGTCTACATCATGTCATCGTTCTTATTGCATTACTCCATTTTTGCATGAACTTAATACACTAGATGCATGCTGGATAGAGGTCGATGTGTGGTGTAATAGTAGTAGATGCAGGCAGGAGTCGGTCTACTAATCTTGGATGTGATGCCTATGTAATGATCATTGCCTGGATATCGTCATAATTATTTCAAGTTCTATTAATTTCCCAATAGTAATTTGTTTACCCACCGTTTGCTATTTTTCTCGAGAGAAGACACTAGTGAAACCTACGGCCCCCAGGTCTTCTTTCTCATATATTTGCCTTTGCGGTCTATTTTTCTCTTGCATTTATTTTCAGATCTATTAATCCAAAAACACAAAAATACTTTGTTGCACTTTATTTTATTTGCGGTCTATTTATTCGATCTATCACAATTTTCTCCCGTCCACGCACCGTTTGAGGTGTCGTTACCCGAAAGGGATTGCAACCCCTTTAACACGTCGGGTTGCGAGGTGTTGTTATTTGTGTGCAGGGGCTGTTTACGTTGTGTTGCTTGGCTCTCCTACTGGTTCGATAACCTTGGTTTCATATCTGAGGGAAATACCTACCGCCACTGTGCTGCATCACCCCTTCCTCTTTGGGGAAATACCGACGTACCTTCAAGTGACATCAAAAGGAATTTCTGGCGCCGTTGCCGGGGAGGGATTGACAACCCCTTTAACACGTCGGGTTGCGAGGTGTTGTTATTTGTGTGAAGGGGTTGTTTACGTTGTGTTGCTTGGTTCTCCTACTGGTTCCATAACCTTGGTTTCATATCTGAGGGAAATACCTACCGCTGTTGTGCTGCATCATTCCTTCCTCTTTGGGGAAATACCGACGTAGCTTCAAGAGACATCACATTTCAATAAAAATGTCATGGATAGCCTTCACCATGCTTATTTTGCAAGTATATGAGTTGCTGTTTCAAAACAGAAAGTTTATCGATGTTGCAAAAATTCCTGAGCAAAGTTAGAATGTGATAAAATGTTGAAATGTTTTGCACAGTAAGCTCTAATAAATTTTCTACATTGTGGTAAATTTTCACATTTTTTGGAGTTAAAGAAGTATTGATACTCTTGCATTCTTTACAGACTGTACTATTTTGGCAGATTGCTGTTATGTTTGCATTGTTTGCATATGTTTGTTTGTTTAATGATTCTATATGAGGATAGGAGTATTAAATATGAAAAGGCATTTAGTATGAAATGTTGAATAATAATTTTAGTGATTTGCTACAGTAGAGAATGATATGGTTTTTTCATTGGTTTATACTAACTTATCTCATGAGTTCTTGTTGAGTTTTGTGTGGATGAAGTTTTTAAAATTTAGGGAAACCGTGATATAAAAGGAATTAAGGAGACACAAAAGCTCAAGCTTGGGCATGCCCAAGGCAGACCATGATAATATTTCAATAAGACTCAAGCATCTAAGCTTGGGGATGCTCCGGTGGGCATCCCACCTTTCTTCATCAATAATTATTGGTTAGTATCAGTTGAGCCTAAGTTTTTGCTTCTTCACATGAATTGTGCTATTCTTGGAACGTCATTTTGTTTTGTTTTACTTGTTGTTTTAATAAAATACTTAGATCTAAAAGTTTTTGAATAAGAGAGAGTCCTCAAATAGCTACCCATTTACTTAACTACTTGTTTGATCTTCACTTATATGTTTTTGGAGTAGTTTGCCATTCGCTCTCATGCTTCACTTAGATTATTTTGAAATATGAAAATTTGTATGCTCATGTTCTTCACTTAAATTTATTTGAGCTTGTCAAAAGCAATTGCAACGTATGAAACTAGTCACAAAGTGATAGATATTCAAGAGGGATATAATAAAAACTTTCATGAAGATCATTCGACAAATTAAACTTGATTTTTTGTAATAGTTTTGAGATATGATGATAGTGATATGTGATTCATGTTGGTGAGTAATTATGCTTTAGTAAGAATATTGAAGTTAAGCTTTTTGATTCCCTATGCAAGCACGAAAGTCAATAGTTATGCTATGAAATTACATCCTACTTGTGGTGCATTATTTGGTGTTAGTTATGTTTAATGCTCGCTTATGAGATATTTCGTTTCTTGGTTGGATGCTTCTCAACATTTTTGCTAGCCTTAGCTTGTACTAAGTAGGAATACTACTTGTGCATCCAAAATCCTTAAACCCAATGTTTCCATATGAGTCCACTATACCTACCTATATGCGGTATTCCAATGTTGTTCTAAGCAAATTTGTAAGTGCCATCTCTAAAATTTCAAAATAATTTCCTTTTTGTGTGCTCATACCGCTCATGAAGCGGCAGGGGGTGGCCAATATGTGTTATTATCAAGATGAGTGTTTATTCACTTGTCATTGCATGAGAGTAGGGCAAAGGTATTAGGGATGCCCAGTCCCGAAATGAAAAAGAAGTTTACTTTATATTGTCAAATAATAAATTCGTTGGGAAGTGTTGGTATGGAGGGCACCTGTGGATATGGCTAGCCATGGATTGTGAAAGAATGGTGGAACAAGGAATAAACTTTATTTTCGGTTTGGGAACCACCTATGATATATCTACCATGGAAAGTGTTGCGAATTACTCGGTCGTTTTTGTTGACGGGAAAAGTATGCCTCCCAAAATCTTTATCTCTCCATTTAAGCTTTGAGCTCTGGCACCTCCACAAATCCCTACTTCCCTCTGCAAAGGGCCTTTCTATTTACTTTATGCAATTTTTATTTTTATTTGAGTCTCCATCTTCTCTTATAAGCACCAACTAAGGGGCACTATGGTCGTACTTGAGCATTGGATGTAGCTAATATGCGAGTGTGTTTCATGAATGGATCAATGATTGAGCATGACGGGCTAGGGATAACTTGCTTGAGTGTTGATATTTTGAAAGACATGGTTGCTTGTTGATATGCTTGAGTATTGAAATCTTCATTTCAAAACTAGACTATTGCTTTAAACCATATAAAAGTCCATATGTCCATGCTACACAAGAAAAGAATGTGATAAACATGATACGAAGCATTCCACATCAAAAATTCTATTTTTATCATTTACCTACTCGAGGACGAGAAGGAATTAAGCTTGGGGATGTTGATACGTCTCTAATGTATCCATAATTTTTTATTATTCCATGCTGTTATATTATCATTTTTGGATGTTTTACAATCATTTTATTGCAACTTTATATCATTTTTTCGGACAAACCTATTGACATAGTGCCTAGTATCAGTTGTTATTTTCTACTTGTTTTTACATCATAGAAAATCAATACCAAATGGAGTCCAAATGTAGAAAAACTTTTTGAAGATTTTTTTGGACCAGAAGACATGCAATGGGCCGAAGAAGTACCAGAGGGGTGCCTCGAGGGAGGCACAACCCACTTGGGCACGCTTGGAGCCCAGGCGCGCCCTGGTGGGTTGTGGCTACCTCGCGGCCTCCCGCACCGCCTATTCGCCCTATAAATTCCCAAATATTCCAAAAACCCTCGGGGTAACCCTAGATCTGAAGTTCCGCCGCCTCAAGGCTCTGTAGCCACAAGAAATCAATCTGGACCCGTTCCGGCACCCTACCAAAGGGGGGAATCATCATCGGTGCCCATCTTCATCATCCCGACGGCCACCATGATGAGGAGGGAGTAGTCCACCCTCGTGGCTGAGGGTTTGTACCAGTAGCTATGTGTTTAATCTCTCTCTCTCTCGTGTTCTTGAGATGTCACGATCTTTATGTATCGTGGGCTTTGTTAATATAGTCGGATCATATGATGTTTTCCCCTCTCTATCTTGTTGTGATGAATTGAGTTTTCCCATTGAGATTTCGTTTTATCGGATTGAATACTTTTATGGATTTGAGAGCACTTGATATATGTCTTGCAAATGAATACTCATGGTGACAATGGGGTATCATGTTGATTCACTTGATATATATTTTGGCACTCAACTCGCGGATTCCCAAGGTGGCATTGGGGTTGATGCACGTTCTTGTCTTTGTTTCTCCAGTAGAAATCTTGGGGCTCTCTTTGTGGTTCTTTGTGCTGGATTGAGTATTATAAATATGAAATTATTTGGTGTTATTTTAGTACGAACTCTTGGATAGATCGATCGGAAAGAATAGCTTCAAGGTGGTTTCATACCCTACAAACGATTTCTTCTTACGTTCTCCACTAGATAGGAACTTCGGAGTGATTCTTCATCGCACTTTGAGGGATGGTTATATGATCCAATTATATTAGCATTGTTTAATGATTTCACTAGCGGAAGTAGAGACCCTAGGCCTCATTTTAAAGCATTGCAATACCGTTTGTGCTCCGTTTTATCAATTGCTACCTTGTTGTTTTTTATTGTTCTTATTACAAAAATCAATATCTACTATCCATATTACACTTGTATCACCATCTCTTCGTCGAACTAGTGCACCCATACAAATTACCATTGTATTTGGTGTGTTGGGGACACAAGAGACTTTTTATTATTTGGTTCCAGGGTTGTTTGAGAGAGACCATCTTCATCCTACACCTCCCACAGATTGATAAACCTGAGGTCATCCACTTGAGGGGAAATTGATACTGTCCTACAAAACTCTGCGCATGGAGGCCCAACACAAGTCTACAAGAACAATTTGTGTAGTATACATCAATGGGTTGGATGAGATTTACCATGTAATCGAGTTAGTTTTGTTAGGGTTTGATCCCTAGTATCCACGATGTTATAAGATTGATGTTGATATGATTTTGCTATGCCTAATGCTTGTCTCTAGGGCCCGAGTGCCATGATTTCAGATCTGAACGTATTATGTGTTCATGAATATATTTGTGTTCTTGATCCTATCTTGCAAGTTATAGTCACCTACTACATGTTTTGATCCAGCAACCCCGGAGTGACAATAGTCGAGACACTTCTCAGTGACGACCGTAGTTTGAGGAGTTCATGTATTCATTAAGTGCTAATGCCTTGGTCTGGTTTCTATTAAAACGGGCCTTAATATCCCTTAGTTTCCACTAGGACCCCGCTGCCATGGGAGGGTAGGACAAAAGATGCCATGCATGTTCTTTTCCATAAGCATGTATGACTATATTGGGAATACATGCCTACATTATATTGATGAATTGGAGCTAGTTATGTGTCACCCTATGTTATAACTATTGCATGATGAATGCCATCTGACATAATTATCCATCATTTATCCATTTCCTACGAACACATTTTCGGTGTCAAAACCGGCGGATCTCGGGTAGGGGTTCCCGAATTGTGCGTCTAAAGCGGATGGTAACAGGAGGCGGGGGACACAATGTTTACCCAGGTTCGGGCCCTCTCGATGGAGGTAATACCCTACTTCCTGCTTGATTGATCTTGATGATATGAGTATTACAAGAGTTGATCTACCACGAGATGATAGAGGCTAAACTCTAGAAGCTAGCCTATGATTATGATTGTTCTTGTCCTACGGACTAAACCCTTCGGTTTATATAGACACCAGAGGGGGCTAGGGTTACACAGAGTCGGTTACAAGGGAGGAGATCTACATATCTGAATTGCCAAGCTTGCCTTCCACGCAAAGGAGAGTCCGACCCGGACACGGGACGAAGTCTTCAATCTTGTATCTTCATAGTCCAACAGTCTGGCCAAAGTATATAGTCCGGCTGTCCGAGGACCCCCTAATCCAGGACTCCCTTAGTAGCCCCTGAACCAGGCTTCAATGGCGATGAGTCTGGCACGTAGATTGTCTTCGGCATTGCAAGGCGGGTTCCTTCTCCGAATACTCCATAGAAGATTTTGAACACAAGGATCGTGTCCGGCTCTGCAAAACAAATTCCACATACCACTGTAGAGAGTATATTATTCCACAAATCTAATCTGCTGACAACTTTTCATAACGTGATGTCCTGCCGTGGCCCGGTCATTACGAACCGTTTTCCCTGTTTGCGAGGCGGTTTTATTGGCACGTCTTGTCGAAGAAGAGATCGTGTTCCCCTTATCACGGGAGTCTCATCAATACGGGTGTGGGTAACCCAATCATGCTTGTTAATATGACTCCTTGATTTTAGGCAAGTTCTAAACGGCCACGTGGAGGACGCTTGATATTCGCCCTTTTTATAAAGGGGCAAAGGCATGTCCTCTTCTTTTCATGCTCGATCCTTCCCCACCCCCACCTCGAGTTTCAACACCCAAGGCTCATGCTAAGCGCTACGGACCTTCAACCATGTCCGGATGCAACCTTCAAGGCCGGTGGATGGCCTCCTCTGTCACAGAGGGGGACATCAAGAAGCTAAGGGAAGCCAGGTATCTGACCGCCGAAATCTCGCACAGGCTGCCTGCTCAAGGGTAGGTCATCCCCACTCCCGAACCCAACGAGAGTGTCGTATTTGTTTCCCACTTCCTCCGAGGGCTAGGCTTTAGTCTTGATCCCTTTGTTAGAGGGCTTATGTTCTATTACGGGCTCGATTTCCACGATCTAGCCCCAGATTCCATCCTTCACATCTTGTTGTTTATCGTCGTGTGTGAGGCCTTCCTCTGCATCACCCCACACTTCGGCTTATGGCTCAAGACCTTCAATGTGAAGCCGAACATGATCGATGGGTGACACACAGAATGCGGAGGTGCCATAATAAGCAAAGGCGCCGATGCTCCATGGCCAAAGGGTTCCTTCCCAGAGGTGTCCAACTTATGGCAGCGGGAGTGGTTTTACATCACAGCTCCACGAAGTACTAAGTAGATAGCTGCCCCCTGCTTCCGTTCGCCCCCTCCCCCTGCCACAACTGGCGTCATGGGTCAACAAGGGGCTGGACTAGGGGCCAGTAAATGACGTGCCGGCATTGCAAAGTCGCATCCGAGATCTCCTCAAGAGGGATGTTAGTCTCGTCAAGGTAATGCAAGTTATGCTAGTTCGTCAGGTCCTGCCATGCCAATGTCGATCTCTCTGTATGTGGGAGTTCAACCCGGAAGGACCACAAACTATTCAGCAATTCTTTGGCATGACGCTCGAAGGGATGTATGGATTGTTCTTCGGATCACGAATAACGTGATCAGACACCACCAAGGATGCGGGTCTAAACTGCAATCGTCCAGATACCCATGTAAGTAATTTTGCGGCCGAACACGTAGTCTTTTCATTCGTCATAACATCATTCTGAAAAAATTGCTCTTAGCCAGGACTGGATAAGAAAGGCGAAGATGATCAGGTGTTCGGCCCCCCTTCCCGAAGGCTCATCGGATCATGTACTAGCCAGGATGCTTGAGCACACACTTTATCAAGTGCCATCAGGGGAAGATAAAGGGAGGGATAAAGAAGCCGAAAGCGGGCCTCACGCATTACTCATCCAAACCGAGGGAATTAGTGTCTCCGCGAAGGAGGATAATCGGGGAGAAGGATCTAGAATCCCCTCTCCCTAAGGAAGGAAAAGGACTGCCTTTGAAGACTTGGAAACGAGGGTTTCCAAACGAGGGAAGAAACCTTCGCCAGGGGGGCCTTCCCCGGAGGGCATCCTTACCGCACAATGCCCGCAAGGGGGTCAGCCCTCCACCGAGCTGTAAGTGAACCAGAGTACATTTGGTAAATATATGATGCTTTATCTCCGAGGACAATAACCGAGACATATGTCTTGCAGTCCGGATCGTAGCCCTTCTCGACAGAGTTCGTCTTCGGGGGATCTTCTTCTGGAGATGATGGAGAGCGAAACGCCTCCCCTGTCTCCCAGCCTCCTGAGGCGGACAACCTTGAGGTGTCATCACGGAGGATTTCTCCTGATCCGCCAAGGCCAGAAGGTAACCCTTCGGGCACCCGAAGTCCGAAGTATTCGGCTCCTTAGGAGAGCAAAAGAAAGCGTCTGGGATTGTCCGGTGCACAACCGGACGTACTGATGGGTCTTTTGGAGCAAGTGGCTATCTCAGAGGAGCATCGTACTTTAATGGGTACGGTGGTTGAGAGGATCTCATCCGCCAAAAGTGGGTTGCATGAAGCTTTTATGAGCCTGCTAAGAGGCTTTGAGGTACGCAAAGTAGTGTTTAAATTTTTTATGGTACCGCACACGCTAGGTGTGCTCTATACAGATAGTAGCCCCTAAGACTTTGGTTGCTGTCCAGAGGCGGCAAACAGAGGATCGTAGTCCCAAGTAATGATCGTGCTGCTTTCATGTGCAGGCGGCTGACGGTCCGGTGGCTGGCTGGACTGCTGAGTTTGCCAGACTGAGCCGGCAACTTGATACAGCAGATGCCGACATCGTGCTTATGAACAAGCGGCTTGACGAGGCACAGGGTATGTATTCTCCAGTGGTCAACAAATATTAAGAGGAGCAAGATGCTAGTATCTATAACATGCTGTGACTGCAGATGGAGCTGCCGCTGTGGAGACCCTTTGGGCGGAGATTGCCCGAGCCAAGGAACAAGCCAGGAGAAGTGATATGGCCGCCCTAAAGGCGACCGAAGAGTTAAGAGCCGAACTGGCTGCTCATCGCCAGAGCAAAGATAAAATAGCCAAGATAGCTATTGAGCTGAAGGATGCCACTGACCAGTATGAGCTTCTTGAAAAGGAAAGCCAAGCGAAAGCGGCGGGCCTGAAGAAAGTCATGGTAGCAGCCAAGGAAACCCGCTCTAAAATCAGAGCGGCGAAGCAGGAGCTCCGTCAGGCCGGAGATATCACGGCTGGGAAGCCCTTTTTGTTGCGGATGAAGTTCGGAGATCCGAAGTATGCCCCTCTGGATCAATTATGGAGTGCAGTAGACGCGTATTCGGACCTGGCAATGAGTGCTGCTGATACGACTGAGTTTTTCAAAGATCAGAAAGATCATGAAGTGGAAAGATTGTTCTGGTCGCAGTTAAGTGCTCCAACGCGTCCGCTGCTATTAAATGAGCAAACGGCCGAGTGGGCTAAGCTCCATAGGTTGTCCGGGCTTGCCATGAGGTCTGTCATGGATCATCTTTGGATGGAAGGACCAAGGGCGAATAGTTATTTTGGTTTAGTGCAACGATTCCTTGGTGGTGTGCCGCATATCGACGCTGTAAAGAGGTCGGCGTGCATAGAGGGTGCGCGGATGGCTCTTGCCCGTGTTAAGACATACTGGGCAGAGATGGATGCCACCACTATTGCAACCCGGGGTCCGGCCATAGGCCAGGTCTCGGCCGAGCACTATTTTGAAGAAGTCCTAGAAGGTGTTCGTTTAATAGAGGCTCAGTGCTCGAAGAGTATCATGTTCAAGTGACATGTATCCCAATTGTAAAAACAATGCTATTTGTATTATAAAGGCTGTGTTTATACTTTTTCCTGAAAGTATTATGATGCCTCCTATGCGGCCGCTTATGTATGTATGTAACCTGAAAGTTTGCAGTCGTCGGCTTCAGCCCGCACGCATATAATGCGGAGGTGTTCGGAAAAGCACGTATTCACACTTGATCCAACGTCTTGGTCCATTAAGGAGGTGATAGCACGGCGAACAAGGCAATCGGACTATATTGCTTTAACACTTTCACTTAGCCATAGGAGTTTGATAGTGGGGCTACTATATAGCCCCTGGTACTTCCGCGCTTATCCGAATACGGTGCACATACATACATGACCGGGAAACCGGTCCTTCGTTAATGCGGAGGAATCGCGAAGATTCCGCTGAGTCCTCGAGTGGTTGACCAGTCTCGCGCTTTATCATGACAGTCAATTTTCGGCTTTCACTACTGAGGTGCTCATCTAGATCAACCAGGGCACAATCGCAGTAGTTCTCCTGGTGCCACCTTAGCCGATAGAGCGGAACGTAAGGTAGCAAAACACGGGAGCCGAGCAAACCCAACTATTGACCAAAGACATGATTCGGAGCTAATGCATATAAGGCCAAACTCACGACGCCGAACACTCCCTAAGTTATTCAGTCTTTACAACGTATACTTGGCTGAGTAAGGCCCTCGATAATAAGCCCTAAATTTCCAGGTACGTGCATTAGTCCGATGTGACAAAATGTCAATAACGCTAGCATCCCTCTTGGTTATGTTGAGTATCCCGAGGGTGTGAAGCAACAAGAGACAGTAAAAAAGGTGTACACAGGGTCTTAATCTAAAAATAAACCTTTGAACGGGGCCCTGCTGCACGTCTGTGCCTATGTCTCCATTGTGCCGTATCCTGGAAGGGTGTAGCACGATGATCATCTGTAAGAGAGAAAAGCCCAGATGAAAGTTTTTGTGCGAAAAATTGGTTATTCTTAATAAACCATTAAAATTCAATCTAAATAAGGTCAAGCCGAACTATAGTCATGTTTACATGTGGGGAGCCCCTAGCACCACCTATGGGGGTATATCCATCGACCCAGTCTTAGGTTTATCTGAGCTGTTACAGCTAGTGGTGCGCCGGACTCGTCTAGCCCTGTCCGCGGTCTTGACGGCCGATCATTTATTCTGGTTGGAGAGGTCGTTCAGTGTTTGGATGCTAAAGCCGCCACACGTTCTTCCGCACGTAAGGAACACTCTGCGTTTCTGCTAACTATGATGATGCCACGTCGAGAGGGCATCTTAAGCTTAAGATAAGAGTAATGTGGTATTGCATTAAAACGAGCGAAGGCCGCTCTTCCGAGTAGTGCTTGATAGCCGCTTCGGAATGGAGCGATGTCAAAGGTTAACTTTTCACTTCGGAAGTTGTCGGGAGAACTGAACACAACCTCTAGTACTAGAGAGCCCGTGTAGCGGGCCTCTGGGCCTGGTATTACTCCTTTAAAGGTAGTATTGCTTTGGCTGATTCTTGTCGAGTCTATCCCCATTTTGCGGACTGTGTCCTGATATATCAGATTAAGACTACTGCCACCAACCATAAGGACTCGGATGAGGTGGTATTCGTCAATTATTGGGTCTAGTACCAACACAGCCGATCCTCCATGCTGGATACTAGTCGAGTGATCCCTGCGATCAAAAGTGATCGGGCAGGCCGACCAAGGGTTGAACTTGGGGGTTATGGGCTCCATGGTGCATACGTCTTGGAGTGCGCGTTTGCTCCTTCTCTTCAGTACGTGGATCATGTTCACTGTTTTGACCTCTGGTGGGAATTTTTTCTGTCCCCTAGTGTTTTGCTGGCGAGGCTCATCCTCGTCTTCACTTGGTGTCTCCCTCCCCTTGTGTTTGGCGTTTAGCTTGCCGTCCTGCTTGAAGACCCAGCATTCTCTGTTGGTGTGATTTGCCGGTTTGTCAGAAGTGCCATGAATCTGACATAATCTGTCTAGAATCTTGTTTAGGCTGGACGGTCCATCTCTCCTGCCTTTGAATGGCTTTTTCTGTTGACCGGGTCGAGAGCCCCTGAATCCGGCGTTTACTGCCGTGTTTTCTAGGTTGTCTTCATTGTTTCGACGCTTGCTTTTATTGCGTCGTGGTTTTCCATTGCCATCCCTGACTTTGGATGTGCTTGGGTCGCTGGTGCCTCTACGGGCTAGCCAACTATCTTCGCCCGCGCAAAAGCAGGTCATAAGGCTTGTTAGGGCTGTCATTGTCCTTAGTTTTTCCTGGCCGAGGTGTCTGGTGAGCCATTCGTCCCGGACACTATGTTGGAAAGCCGCTAAGGCTTCGGCGTCCGAGAAGTCGAAAATTTGATTCTTCTTAGTGAGGAATCTGTTCCAAAGCTTTCGGGCTGACTCTCTCGACTATTTAATTATATGACTTAAATCGTCTGCATTCGGAGGTCGGACATAGGTCCCATGAAAATTAGCCCTAAAAGCATCCTCAAGCTCTTCCCAACTTCCAATTGAGTTTTCGGGGAGGCTCTTTAGCCAGTGCCGAGCTGGTCCTTTCAACTTGAGGGGCAAGTATTTGATGGCGTGGAGATCATCTCCGCGAGCCATGTGGATATGAAGGATAAAGTCCTCAATCCAGACCCCAGGGTCTGTCATTCTGTCGTATGCCTCTATGTTCAACGGTTTGAATCCTTCTAGAAATTCATGATCCAGAACCTCATCAATGAAGCATAGGGGGTGTGTGGCACCCCTGTATTTGGATGTGTCATGGCATTCTGACGGTTGTAGTGTTCGGTATTGATTCTGTGCCAGAGCGTGTTTAATAGATCTATAGATGGACCTGGTCATACCGGTTTTCTGATGTAAGTCCTCACATGAATCGTGTGCTGACTTATGTGCGACATCGTTAGCCGCCCTATCACGGCCACGGGGTGGTCGATCCGACTGATCGGCCGTTTTATTTTTTGCCTGTATAGGCTCTAAAGCCTCGTCATCGAATTCAGGCAGCAGCTTGCGCTTTGGATAGCTCTGTGTGTGGTGGATGCCACCGTACTTTTCTTCAGAGTCGATCACTTTGTTCCATCTGTTGTTGAGTGTATTTTGCACGGCCTTAAGCCTTTGCTTCTGCTTCTTCAGACTCCTCGCGGTGGCAATAAGCCTTCTGTGCAGGTCCTCTTGCTCCAAGTGCCTCTCCGGGATGATGTGTGCATCATTGTCCGGACTGTTCTCCTCTTTGGAGATGGGTTGATGAGGTTTACCCTCGGCGTCGCCGTGATCGGGCAGCGGCTCCGTACTATGTTTGTCGTCCGCTGGTTCATCCTGCTTTGTCATTGGGTCCATGTGGTCGTCGTTTGCTTTGGAGTCGACCGGGGTATTATTCTTTCTTGCGTTGTTATCGCTGTTTTTGCCTAGGGGGGATTTGGAACGGCGCCTACGTCATCGCTTTGGTTGCTTCTCGAGGGGATTATCCTTCGCTGCGTCCTTCCGTTCCCCGTCATTGTTTTCTTTGGGTGTATCCACCATGTATATATCGTGTGATGAAGTGGTTGTCCAGCGTCCTGTGGGCGGTGGTTCCTGTTCCTCTCCTGCATCGTCGTCCATACCGTCGATGTCTTCGGAGTCAAAATCAAGCATGTCGGTTAAGTCGTCGACAGTGGCTATTAAGTGCGTGGTGGGTGTGGAAGGAAGTTCTTCATCGTCCGCTTCCCACTCCAGCCGGACATAGTTCGGCCACGGGCCTTCTGACAACGAGAGAGACCTTAATGAATCCAGCGCGTCGCCCAGGGGCGAATGCTGAAAGATATCCGTGGAGGAAAACTCCATAATCGGCGACCAATCAGGTTCGTTAGGCACGAACGCAGGCGATTCGGAGCCCGTGGCCGGGGACGAATCCAAGGGTCCGGCAACATATGTCTCGTAGGAGGTGAAGTCAGTATTCGGCTCTGTCGCCATTGAGTGTGCGGCCTCCGTGGCAGGGTCCGTCCACCCGTCCTCGGACGGCGCGATCTGCTCCGGATCAAGGGTCGGAGTTGCCACAGGTGTGATCTCCCGAATACTGACCAGTGGTAGAGCTAAGTCATGCTCGTCGTGGCTGTGCGGTGCACTTGACACGGGCTCTAATCCGTCGAAGATCAAGTCTCCGCGGATGTCGGCAGTATAGTTTAAATTTCCAAGCCTGACCTGGCGGCCAGGGGCGTAGCTCTCGATCTGCTCCAGATGGCCCGCAGTGCGAAGCCGCCGAATACAAAGATCTGTCCGGGGAGAAAAACCTCACCCTGGATCGCATCGTTGCCGATGATCGAAGGAACCATCAAGCCTTATGGTGACGACACAGTGGAACTCTCAATGAAAGCACCAATGTCGGTGTCAAAACTGGCGGATCTCGGGTAGGGGGTCCCGAACTGTGCGTCTAAAGCAGATGGTAACAGGAGGCGGGGGACACAATGTTTACCCAGGTTCGGGCCCTCTCGATGGAGGTAATACCCTACTTCCTGCTTGATTGATCTTGATGATATGAGTATTACAAGAGTTAATCTACCACGAGATCGTAGAGGCTAAACCCTAGAAGCTAGCCTATGATTATGATTGTTCTTGTCCTACGGACTAAACCCTCCGGTTTATATAGACACCGGAGGGGGCTAGGGTTACACAGAGTCCGTTACAAGGGAGGAGATCTACATATCTGAATTGCCAAGCTTGCCTTCCACGCAAAGGAGAGTCCCACCCAGACACGGGACGAAGTCTTCAATCTTGTATCTTCATAGTCCAACAGTCCGCCCAAAGTATATAGTCCGGCTGTCCGAGGACCCCCTAATCCAGGACTCCCTCACACATTTCATATTGATCTTTGCTCCGTTAATTTTCGGTTGCCACTATTATGATTGCTACAAAATTGCTACTGTTACTTTTGCCATTATTACCGCTACTTCCATACTACTTTGCTAATAAATACTTTGCTGCAGATATTAAGTCTTTCAGGTGTGGTTGAATTGACAACTCAGCTGCTAATACTTGAGAATATTCTTTGGCTCCCCTTTTGTCGAATCAATAAATTTGGGTTGAATACTCTACCCTCGAAAACTGTTGTGATCCCCTATACTTATGGGTTATTAGTGATTGGCGGTTGCCCTCTCTTGATGAAGAGCTTCAATGGTCCAGCACCCTAATGGAGCGAGTCACCAAGGTGGAGGCCAATGTATACAAATGTACCCCCTATGTGGAGGTAGCGTTTATCAAGAGGAGGATCGAGGAGGACATGGTTGCCCTGATCGCTGCAATGGCAAGGGCCGCAAAGGCTGGGAAGGGCAAAGGGAAAGCCGAGGATGTGGGCTCCTCCCATGGTAGTAGCGAGGTGCAAGTCATGGCAGAGGTTGTCGGGGAAGACCTTGCCGGGGATGAGACTGTTGGGCTTGATGCTCTAGCCACTGCGGCAGTAGAGCTCCAAGAGGAGGAGGAGGCTGGCGAGGTAGCGGAGCATGAGGCGGATTGGCTCGCGGCTGGACCTCAAGCCCCCGAGCCGGTTTTGGATCAGCGTCCCTGCAGGCGTGCTGCTAACCGGGGAGCGGTGGCTCCAAATCCAGCGCCTGTCGCCAAGAGGGTGCAGAAGATCACCACCAAAATCACCAAGACCGACGTGGCGTGCCGTCAGTGTCCTCTCCTTGTCGGGATCAAAGCTTCCCCTGCCAAGCAATCAGCGAATGTGGAAGTCAATCCTAGCTCTCATCCTGGCTCGAGCTCTTCACAGAGCTTATCTTCATCACAGCCCCGGGCGCCTCAGCTGGAATTGGAGCTACCGGAGAGCTCCGCCCCTCCATCCCAGAAGAGAGGCAGGGCATCGTCACCTCCCGTGGAGTTCAATTTGAACTCCATGCTCATTGATGAGGAGTAATGAAGATTTCCTTTCTTATAAATAGCTTCAGTATACTTGATTATCTTTGCTGACTGACCTCTTGTTTTGCTGTCGTTGGCAGAGAGGTGGAGGAGGATACAGAGACCCTCACCCATCGGTCGAAGAGGCCCCGGCGCACTAGGTCTCCGAAGACTATGGAGAGCCTGGGCTTGGCGGGGAGCAATACGGAAGATCCCGCACCGGGTCCCCATCCCAGCCCTCGGCCCATAGGTGGAGAGCTGGTCCCCTCTACCGGAGGTGACGGAGACGAGCTTTCCATCCCCTCAGTCAGAGGAGGCGGCAAGATGACGCAGGACGAGTCCCCCTGGGAAGGCAGGTCCCTTCTACTACCCCAGTCAAGGAACCCCTGGCGAGGCCCTTTGTGGACGAGACCGCACAGGATGCTGTCACGACTGCCGCAGCAGGGGGCAGAGTTCATGGCCCGGCAACTAGTGCTTCTGAAGAAACTGAGGCCCCTGCCCGGTAGGTTCCTTTGGGTACTTAACTTCTGCTCTCTTCCCTTCTTCCTTGTGCATATCACTTCTCCCTATACCCCGGCAATCTAAGACTCCTACTTTTTTTGCCATTCACTTGTCTTCCCTTTTGTGGTCCTCCAAGCTGAAGAGCCAGAGCTGCTGGAAGAGGTGGCCAGCATAGGGAGAGTTGTTGCGGATGAGGCCAACAAGATTGCCACTATGGAGGGACAGGGCCTTGTTGCTAAGAGTTCTCAGGATTCCTTGGCAGTGGTGGAGCATGCTTCAGAGAGAGCCCCGAGGTGGAAGTGGTTGTTGAGGGGAAGATTCCTCTCCAAACCATGGATCCCCTTCTTTCCTCTCGGCCCATGATGGGGACCTCGGCATCCCCTTCAAGTCAAATGGCGCTGGTGCTGGTGCAGAATGTGATTGGAGCCCCCGGCCTGTCCATGATGACAAGCGCGAAGCTTGACAAAGAGCTTCAATGCATCCTGGCATCACTGCACCAAGGGGTTGGAGAGGCGGATGATTCAGTTGCGGTTGCAATGGACTTGTCTTTTCTGGAGTCCATGGCGACGGGTGTCAAGGAAATGCAGGCCCGGCATGACCAGACGTGGCAGGCGCTCAAGGAGCGGCGCGAGTCTGCTAGCAGTGTGGACCAGAAGCTAAATGACAAGTGCCTGGAGTTGCACGAATGGCACGGCAAGCAGTTCAAGGTGTTTATGAGGCAGCAAGAGGCGCTTCTGATGAAAAGGGAAGATGTCATGGCCTGCGAAGCGTGCTTAGTGGACCGGAAGGCACGCTTGGATGCCAGAGAGCAAGAAATCTCTCTCCCGGAGGAGAAGCTTGGAGCCACTCTTCGCGCCAAAGATGATGATCTGGAAGCCCTCGTACATCAACATACCAAGGAGCTGGAAGACGAGCACAAAGCTTCCCTGGGTGCCCTTACGACCGATTGTGCCGCTCGGTTGAAGAAGCTCAATGATGATCTAGTTGCCGCATCCACTGCCAAGATTAATCTCGACCAACAGGTGACCAATCTGATCGAAGAGCTTGCCGAGAGCACCAAGGAAGTGGAGGCCCTCGAGGAGGAAGCACGAAAGACGGAGGTTCTCCTAACCGACGTGCAGTTGTAGCTTTCCTCCAGGACCCAAAGTCTTGAAAATGCCAACGACACCATCATTGATCTAAAAGCCAGGATCGGTTCCTTAGAAAGCACGGCAGAGTCTAGCAGAAGCCCCCAGTAGCAGCTGTCCAGAGATCTGGAAAATGCCTAGTGTCTCTGGAAGGATGCAGCAGACCAGCTGGCGAATAAATCTAAGCAGCTCAACCTCTGGATTAGGAGCCTGATGGATATCACCATGCGACTTGCCACCTAGACCGTAGTGATGGGCATGAATGAGCTAGCTTTTTTTGTCAACAGTCATGAGGTCCCCAGCATCAAGCTGGGAGTTTTCTTCAACAAGCTGATCAATAAGCTGAAGGTGCATGAAGAGGGGAGGGCCAAGCTCTTCATGACTAAATTCCGAAAGCTCATCACGACGCCCTCTTCATGGTCTTGAGGAACACCGCATGCCACCACCTGGACCTCGACCTTGATGACGGGTTTAGGAAGCCGTCGGTGGGTGCCGACATCTCAGCTGCCAAGGAGAAAGTAGCCCCTCGGGCTGCCAACGTCCTCCGCGTCCCAAAGGCTTCACACAGTCGTCAGACTAAGTGATGAGCCATAGTTACTCTTGTGCTATCCTGTAACAAGACATGATATATGCTTTGTGTTCAAGTACCATACTGTTTAATGCTTGCGTGGAACCGATGTCCTTTGCTTAATCTTAAATGCACATTTATCCCTCTGAACTTATTTGCATGTGTTCGTACGATTGGTCCTTATGTATGTTCTAGTTGCTTGCCGGTATCATATTGCCGCAATTGTCGTAAGGGTCCGGCCCTTAACACTCATCTTGGCATGAATGCGTCCCGGCAAGTTTTTCCTTGGTACCTCTCGACGCAGCCGCTCATTCTGCGAGCAGGGCTCTGGACATAACGAGGTGTAGACAAAGAACTAGCCAAGGTACCATCACACGAAGGATTTCATAGCACGAACACTTGAGAATGCCAAGGGATACACGAATGTAAAAATCTAGGGTTCATCAAGAGGAAATGACTGCGTGGACTTATCTTTTTCCCTTTTCCTTTCCCATCTCTTTCAGAGGCGTGCATTTGGCATGCTCGGGATATCCGAAAAGATGGAATCCAGGCGAATAACTCTCTGGTTCCCGGCAGGGACCAATACATGTCATGCGTGTCTGGCGGCCAGTGGAATACAGTGCCAGGCTTTCCCGGTCCCTCTCCCCCTCTTCTTTTGAGCAATCCGGCAACGGCTGTCGCATGGATCACACCAGTGCAGACGGCCTTGCTGGGGCATACTTGCCTGGGCATCGATCAATGGATTCGTACCGGCGTTTTACTCAGGATTTCCCTAAGCAGGGTAAATGCTGAACCGAGTACTGGGTGCTACTCATCGACATTGACGATGCCAGGGACAAAGCAACTCGATTGACGATGAAGGAGAGAGATGGAAAAGAGGAACCTTGTGCTCACGCGCCTTGTCTTTTCTTCCCGAACGGTGCCTAAGCGGCGGTCATGCCACATTAGCCGCCTGGGAGGGGCATACCACCGCCGACAATAATCTTCACTGTGGCTGCGACCTCGGTGGGATGAGATGATGAATAAAGCAGGCGTGGGAGCGGCCCCGTCTCCCCGCTCTGTCTTCGCATTTCCAAGGGCGCCGCTGATACCAAAATCTTTGGCTGGGCTGCCATGGATATGATGCGCTGCTCATGCCTTTAGGTTCGCGCAAGTGATTCAACTACCTGACACGCCAAAGATGTCGCAGGAAACCACGGCCACCTATGGGACCAAGGGTCCCTTGCTGGTTTGGCGGGGGGATGACATGTTGCACAAAGAGCAGAGGAACGTGGAACAGCATGACAGAGATCACACAAGCAGTCTTTACCCAGGTTCGGGCCGCTGTGAGGCGTAAAACCCTACTCCTGCTTTGGTGGATTCATGGTGGAAAAAATGGTGGTGAGTGCAACACGCTTGCTCGGTAGGATTGCCTTGGGGTGAAACGGCTACGCGCGTATGAATATGTGTGAGGGTGGATTAGCCAACCCTTTCTATGGTTGCCTTGGGCCTCCTTTTATAGACAAAGGGGTCACCACGGTGGCAAATCAGTCATTATGCACTGATTAGATAGCAAACAGTGCTATCATACCTAACTCTACAGGCCGACAGATCGCATTAAATGCACCGCTCTACGTCACATCGTAGCTTGCCCGGCAGGCTCTGTCGGGCTGTTTTGCCAGCTTTGCGCCTGCTCCCTCGACACGTCGCAGGACGGGTGTCGCTTGTAGGTATTTTCTGTAGGAAGTGGCTGCCATGTGGCAAATAGCACTCACTTAGCCACTTTGGCGCTTGACACCTCATCGATCGATGACGTGCGCGTGTTGAGGTGGTGCGATGAGGTGGTTTTGCCCTTGCAAGCCCCGGCAGGCCTGCCAGGACGACCCAAAGGCTTGCTTCCGGGGGGGGGGGTGGCTGCATACTTCCCTTGGCAGCATCTTGCTTCTCTGGCTTAGTCTTGGTGCTCTTGTGCTGCATGCTGGTCCCTTGAAGAACAAGTCTCTTGTGCTTCGGTCTGATCTGGGAGTTGTAATCTTGTTCTCGTGCCTGTGGGCTTCATCTTCCATGCAGGAGTCAGGGGAAAATGTATACCCCTGTTTATTTTCCTCGGCACACACCATGCAAGTTTCTTTCAAGATCACCGCCTATGAGGATACCTTGGAATGTGATGTGGTCCCTATGTTTGTGTGCCACCTTCTCTTGGGAAGACCTTGGCAATTCGACCGCGGCATCATCCACAACGGAAGAACAAACCACTATAGCTTCAAGATGAAGGGAACAGAGTACGTGCTACGACCTATGTCACCAAGCCAAGTGATAGCCGACAAGCAGGCATCCACCCATCATGGAGAAACTAGTGAGAGAGTGAACCACCACAAAGAGAGTGAGAGCCACAAGCCCAAATTGAGTGACTCTACGCCATGAGAGAAAAACTTAGTCCTCCTAGCCACAAAAAGAGAGATGAGAGAAGTGTGTGAGAACTCCGAGTGTCATCCACTATGTCCTAGTGTGCAAAGATGAGGTGGCAAAGACTAACACTACTAACCCTCTTCCTCTAGTGTTGTCTGATTTGTTGCAGGAATTCGCGAATGCCTTCCTCGATGAGCTACCTCCTGGTCTTCCTCCTCTACATGGCATCGAACATCGGACCGCTCTCATCCCCGACACACCTCTTCCTAACAAGGCTCCATAACACGTCAACCCCTAATGTAGGATAGAACCCTAATCGGGCGATCTTTCACGAAAGGAGCGGATCCCGCGATGAAAACGAAGAACGCAAGGGGGGAAATGAGGGGAAACACAAGAGGAAACTTGAGAAAATCACTAAACCAACATGAAATAGTCACACATGTGCTAGATCCTCGAGTACATAAGAGATGACATGGTCCACGGACAACTAAGGACGATACAAAGGTAGCCGGTCTTCTCCGTGAGGAGGTCTTGAAGTTCTTCTCCGCAAGGAGGTCTTGAATCCAAAGGTATCTTCTCCGAAGAGGGGTCGCGGTCTCTCTTGTGGAGTAGATCCGATGTGGATGAGCAATGCTCTATCTCTAAATATGAGCTAAACCAATGCTAACCCTAGAAAGAGGAACGCGTAGGAGTATATATAGTCTATGGGGTTGAAGGGGTACACGGGCCTCAACCCTTCACTGTGCCCAGACAGGGGAGGTCGGACGTCCGGACGTCGGGCCGGATGTCCGGGCTTTGACACGAGGCCGGATGTCTGGGCTGGAGTGGCTGGCTTTGTTGCTCTCGGGTTCGGAGGGGTACGGATTTCTGGGCTGGTGGCCGGATATCTAGGAGCTCGGGAAGGGTCGGATGTCTGGGCTGTTGGGGCCGGATGTCTGGGGCCTGTAGATGCTTGGCTGCTGTGCAGCTTGATGATGGACGACGCTCCAGGGTCCGGACGTCCGGGGTCGTTGCCGGATGTCCGGGTCCTGGGAGGTGTTCTTGACTCCTTCCGTGGGTTCTCTTCATCCATTAACTTGGGGGCTTGTACACCTTCACGTGCATCTTCGGGAGGGTCCTCTTGGTACCTAATCATGCACAACGTCTTGGATTTAGGTAGTAGCCATGTCTCGAGAGGATCATATGTAATATCACTAAGGAAGGAAGTCACCTCGTTCTCGAGAGCTCTAGCTCTAGCTCGTGTCATGGGTCCTCTTGGATCTTGTTGAGGCGATGGTAGGTCAATGGGGATGACCGTAGGATGCTCCGCATCATTTCCCCTCCCTTGGGGAAGATCTGACCTCGGATCAAAATCCTCATCACCATGGTAGGGCGAAAGATCCTTGACATTGAAGATGTCGCTCACGGAGTACTTGTCGCGCGGGAGATCGATCTTGTAGGCATTGTTGTTGTAGCGTTCAAGCACCTTGAAAGGTCCATCTGCTTGTGGTCGAAGATTGGACTTGCGTTCGTTGGGGAAGCGATCCTTGCGAAGGTGTAGCCACACAAGATCTCCAATGTTGAATACCATGGGGTGCTTGTTGATGTTGCGCTTGGTCGCAAGTCGTTGTACTTGGCGCTAGATGGTTTGCCTTGTATCTTCATGCACCTTCTTGAGATGGTTCCCACGTGCACTTGCGTCCATACTGATGCGCTCTTGTAGTGGTAGAGGAAGGATGTCCAATGGGGACAAAGGGTTGAATCCGTAGACGACCTTGAAGGGGGACTTGTCGGTTGTGGAGTGTCTTGCGCGGTTGTAGGTGAACTCGGCGATAGGTAGACACTCCTACCACTCCTTGATGTTCTTCTTGATGAGTACTCGAAGTAGAGCGGAGAGTGTGCGGTTGGTCACCTCCGTTTGGCCGTCGGTTTGAGGATGGTAAGCCATGGAGAAGAGTAGCTTGATTCTGAGCTTGGCGCATAGAGTCTTCCAAAAGTAGCTTAGGAACTTGACATCGCGGTCCGAGACAAACGTATTTGGCGCTCCATGAAGACGCAATATTTCCCTACAAAAGAGATTGGCAACATGTGAAGCATCGTCTATCTTGTTGCAAGGAATGAAATGTGCCATTTTGGAGAAACGGTCCACAACGACAAATACCGAATCCTTTCCATTTCGAGTCCTAGGCAATCCAAGTACAAAATCCATGATATGTCTTCCCATGGTTGATATGGAATTGGTAGAGGCATGTAAAGGCCATTGTATTGAGCTTTGGACTTAGCTTTGCGACATGTAGAGCATCGGTTGGTGAAGCAGTTGACGTCGCGAAACATCTTGGGCCAATAGTAGTTCTTGGAGAGTGTGGCGAAAGTCTTGTCGCGTCCAAAATGTCCCATTAATCCTCCTCCATGAGATTCCTGCAAAAGAAACAAAGGAAGATAAGACTCGGGGATGCAAAGCTTGTTAGCTCTCATAAGATAACCGTCTTTGATGTAATAGCGATCCCAAGAGGTATGCGTCAAGCACTTGGCATAAGGAACGGTGCTAAAAACTTTCACAAAGCGACGATAGAAACCTGCAAGGCCAAGAAAGCTACGCACTTGTTGCAAGTTGGTTGGTTGTGGCCAAGTCTTAATAGCATTGATCTTGGACACATCTACATGAACACCCTTAGAAGATACAACAAAACCCAAGAAAACAAGCTTATCAACGCCAAAAAGGCATTTCTCCATATTAGCATAGAGATGCTCTTTTCGAAGAGTTTGTAAAACGGTTTGGACATGGGTGACATGCTCTTTGAGAGACTTGCTAAAAACAAGGATATCATCGAAGTAGACCACAACAAACACACCAATGTAAGGGCGAAAGACATGATTCATAAGACGCATAAAAGTACCCGGTGCTTCCGATAGACCCATAGGCATGACTAACCACTCATACAAGCCATACTTGATTTTGAAAGCGGTTTTCCATTCATCACCCTCTTGTATGCGGATTTGATAGTAACCACTCTTAAGATCAATTTTTGAAAAGATAGTGGCACCACTAAGTTCATCAAGCATATCATCAAGGCATGGAATTGGATACCTATAACGAACGGTGATAGCATTGATAGGTCTACAATCGGAGCACATGCGAAAGCTACCGTCTCGGTTTGGCACAAGAATGACCGGGACGGCACAAGGGCTCAAACTTGCACGCACATGTCCATGGTCTATGAGATTCTTTACTTGCCTTTGTATTTCTTTGGTTTCTTCGTGGTTGATGCGGTAGGGTGCTTTGTTCGGATGAGGTGCTCCAGGGATGAGGTCGATGCGGTGCTCGATTCCTTGTAGTGGAGGTAGTCCCGGAGGTAGCTCATCGGGGGAACCATCTTGAAATTCCTACAAAAGAGAAGACAACACTAGAGGTAGACTGTGAGAGGTGTTAGCTTGTTTTGTGTTGTCCTTGCACAAAAGGACATAGTGTAGGACACTAGATGGGTTCTCAAACACTCCTGTTATCTCACTTTTGGTGGCAAATAGAACTAAGTTCTTCTTGTCACTATCGTGGAGGCGCTCGGTTTGGGCTTGTGGCGCTCACTCTCTTTGTGGTGGCTCACTCTCTCACTATTCTCTCCACGATGGGTGGCTTGCTTGTCGGTGACCACTTGGCTTGGAGACATGGGGAGAAGTACATACTCCTTTCCTTTCATCTTGAAGATGTAGTGGTTCGTTCAGCCATTATGGATGACACCTCTATCAAATTGCCATGGGCGTCCAAGGAGAAGGTGGCAAACGGTCATTGGAACGATGTCGCACTCCAAAGTGTCTTCGTAGGCACCAATTTTTAAGGAGACTTGTACTCAATGCTCTACTTGGATAGTGCCGGAGTCGCTAAGCCATTGCACTTTGTATGGATGTGGGTGCTTCGTCTTGGGAAATTGGAGCTTGGAGAAAAGTTCTTCACTTGCGAGGTTATGACAACTCCCTCCATCGATGATGACCTTGACAGATCGTCCATTGATGTCGGCCTTGGTATCAAAGATGTGGCATCGTTGGTCTTCTTCTTGGTGATGTTGGAGAGTCAAGACCTTAGAGACAATGAGAGCGGGACTTGAATCTTCATCGCAAAAGACTTGTTCCTCTTCATCGTTCACTTCCCGGTGCATGGTGACTTGCTCAAGAGCGTCCATTTCTCCTTCACTCATTGAGTCATAAGTGTCGTCGTCATTGAGGATCATGGTCCGCTTGTTGGTACACTCGTAGGACCTGTGGCCCCGGCCTCCGCATCTGAAGCATTTGAAAGAACTCGTCTTGACGGTCTCATCGGTTGGGGTTGAGGAAGATGAAGCTCTCGGCTTGAAGTTGCTTGTAGTAGGAGGATGACTTGGAGTTGACGTAGCTTTCTTGGAACTCGAATTGTCGATGTTGCTTGTTGAAGGCTTGGTAGACGGTGTTGGAGTCGTTGAAGCTTGGGTGTTGGAGAGGCCGTAGGACTTGGATGAGAACTTGGCATACTTGAAATCATCTTGCACTTGATGTTCCGCTTTTGTAGCTTGATGCACGAGCTCGATGAGGTTTGAGTATGGTTGGAAGTCGGCGATCTTCTTGATAGGATGGTTGAGTCCATTCAAGAAACGTGCCATAGTTTGCTCATCATCTTCCGTGACGTTGGCTCTTATCATGGCAATCTCCATCACCTTGTAGTACTCTTCAATGCTCTTGGTTCCTTGCTTGAGTAGTTGGAGTTTCTTGAAGAGGTCGCGGTTGTAGTAGGTTGGCACTAAGCGTGCTCTCATGGCATCCTTCATTGGTGCCCAAGTAGTGATGGGTGGTTCACCTCTTGCCTCACGACACTCGATTACTTGTTCGCACCAAATGAGGACATAGTCTCGGAACTCAAGGGTTGCCATTGCTATCTTCTTCTCTTCTTCGTAGTTGTGCAAATGGAAGATTTTGTCGACCTTCAATGCCCATGACAGGTACTCTTCGGGATCGTTGCTTCCATTGAACTTGGGCATGGTGAACTTTAGCTTGCCATAGCGTTGCTCTTCATTGTGTAGGGGTCACGGATGATGACGCCCATGTTGTTGATGATTGTCCAACTCGTGTTGCTCTTGGCGAGGAGGGTTGTTAACCTCATGTTGCTCTTGTCATGGAGGATTCCCATTGTCTTCATGCTCTTGGTGAACTTGATGTCCTTGAGGAGCTTGTGGAGGGGCTTGTCAAGCTCGAGGAGGAACTTGACGATGCACGTGAGCTTGAAATCTTCGTTCGTGAGCTTCTTTGCGAAGTGCTTCTTCATGTTCACGAGCTTGTCGGCCTCGATTGGCTACGGCTCGACTTGAATCTTGGAGGGCTTGTTGCGCCTCAATTGCTTGAGCATCACGGAGTTGTTGTTCTTGTCGTTGTGCCTCAGCATCTTGTGCATCTTGGTGTAGGCGTGTTCGCTCTTCCTCTTCATGTTGGCGTTGGCGTTGTCGCTCTCGTGCTTGCGCAAGAACCTCTTGGGTTTGATGCTGTCGGTGCTCTTGAGAGTTGGTGTCGCTTAGAGGATTGAGGCTCGCTTGACGATCTTTGCGCGCGGCACGTCAAAGAGTGTTCGATGTCGGTGTACTTGAGCCTAAGAGGGTGAAGTCGAAGTGGCGACTTGAGCGGGTCCGTCTTGATGAGGATGAAGTGGAAGAAGAGAGGTTTAGCAACAAAGCACGAATCTTGTCCATTCTTGCGTCGTTCTCTTACTTGTGATCGTCGACCTTGTGGTTGAAGTAGTCCCTTGTACGTTTCTCGGAGAGTCGCAAGTCAGCGGCGAGGTTGTCGATGCGTTCACTCATTGCTTGTTGCTCTTGATGCAAAGCACGTTGTGCACCAAAGAGGTGGCTCTTGGTGACGTAGGAGTTCATGTCATCGTCGTGCTCAATGAAGAGTGGGTTGGTAGAGGTACTTGTCCTATCCATCATTCCAAGAGAAAAATGTGAGTGGAAGAATAGAAGAACGAATACCAAATGTACCTTGACCGAAGTTGAAAGTGGATCAATAACCACTCCAATGTGGACAAGGAAATAGCACAATTGGTACCAATTCTTGTCGGTTTCTCACACCTACACAAGTAAAAGCTTATGGTGGAGCTTGGTTAGGATGGTGGCACAAAATTTAATGCAATTGTAAGTGAGCTTCAATAATGTTGGAGAAGATTCGCAAGATTGCAATGCAACAAGTAGACTAAGCAATATAAGGTACACGGAAACACACACGCAAAAAGATAAGTGGGGTCGTGCAACCAAGGATGAGCCAAAATGTGGAATCCACAAAAATGCTCTTGTTGCACAACACTAGAGAGACGCTAGCACGATTGCACAATAGGCGGATACAAAGACTTGTGCACAACCTATTCAGAAAAAATGCAACGACTTCTATCCCAAGTATGCTCTATGCACGGTGTTTCTATGCGATGATCCAAGATGATCTAGTATGACAATCTTAATGTTGTATGATGCTATGGTTCTTGCCTAAAAGCTCTTTGTTTATATTTCCCTTTTGCTTAAAAGCTTGTTTGGCTCTTTGTTGTTTGAGCTATTTTCTCATGCAATGCTTCATGAACCAAGACAACAATTTTGTATGCGATGACAACCTTGTGACACAAGAGATGATACCAAGATATGCAACAATTATGTATGTATGCTATGGGAAGTATGATCACTAATGTGCACAAGTCTCATTGCCTGCAATACTCAACGGCTAGTCTCGATGGGTAAGCGATGCAGAGGAGTAAGGCTATGATGGCTATCAGTGTAATGGCAAGAATGATATGTCCAATACCAAGGTGAGGTTACCGTTCCGTTGGTTCCTCGTCCATAAGCAAAACGGATGACGATGATCCAATGAGCGTCACGAATACCAAGATGTAGTCGAGGTAATCGTTGTTGATGACGCGTCCGTGGCAAACATGAGCGGCGGTTATGTTGATGTCGTACCGTACCTAAATAGATGAAACACAAGTAGGACACGGAACCGCAACTCAAATTCTCAAAGCAAAATTGGACCAAAATTGTTAGAGTTGGTGTTGGGAAGCAGTGGTTGTGTATGTGGTATATGGTGGTGCTATGCGGAAGTGGTGGTGGTATGCGGAAGTATATGTGGGCACGGGAACAAAATTTGGCGAAATATGGACGCAAAACGGGCGGTGGAGAGGAAGAGATGCTGCCAGGGGCCGGATGTCCGGGCTTGATGGCCGGATGTCCGGGGTGCCGGATGCGGGGTATCGGGCCGGATGTCCAGGCTCTGGATGCGAGGATGAACGGGATGAACACCGCGTGGAGATGTCAAATCCGGGCAATATTCGGAGAAATTTGTGGATGGAAATTGGGGGAAAATGGATGGAAGGATAGATCTACCTGCAACACACGAAATTCGCAGATCAAATCCAACAAAACTTCATCACACCAACAAATCACAAAAAAATTGGGGGCTATTTTTGTGGTGAATTTTCAAATTAGGGACAAAATCAACAAAAACAAGGCTAGCAACACAACGGGGAGGCTCCAAAATCGTGATCAACGTGGCTCTAGATACCAAGATGATGTAGGGTAGAACCCTAATCGGTCGATCTTTCACGAAAGGAGCGGATCCCGCGATGAACACGAAGAACACAAGGGGGAAAACGAGGGGAAACACGAGAGGAAACACGAGAAAATCACTAAACCAAAATGAAATAGTCACACATGTGCTAGATCCTTGAGTACATAAGAGATCACACGATCCACGGACAACTAAGGACGATACAAAGGTAGCCGGTCTTCACCGTGAGGAGGTCTTGAAGTTCTTCTCCACAAGGAGGTCTCGAATCCAAAGGGATCTTCTTCGAAGAGGGGCCGCGGTCTCTCTCGTGGAGTAGATCCAATGTGGATGAGCAATGCTCTATCTCTAAATATGAGCTTAATCAATGCTAACCCTAGAAAGAGGAACGAGGAGGAGTATATATAGTCTAGGGGTTGAAGGGTACACGGGCCTCGGCCCTTCACTGTGCGCAGATAGGGGAGGCCGGACGTCCGGGCGTCGGGCCATATGTCCGGGCTTCCACGCGAGGCCGGATGTCCGGGCTGGAGAGGCCGGATGTCCGGGCTGGAGCGGCTGGCTTCGTCGCTCTCGGGTTCGGAGGGGTCCGGATTTCTGGGCTGGAGGCCGGATATCCAGGAGCTCGGGAAGGGCCGGATGTCCGGGCTGTCGGGGTCGGATGCCCGAGGCATGTAGATGCTTGGCGGCTATGCAGCTTGATGATGGACGACGCTCCAGGCGACAGACGTCCGGGGTTGTGGCCGGATGTCCGGGTCCTGGGAGGTGTTCTTGACTCCTTCCGTGGGTTCCCTTCATCCATGAACTTGGGGGCTTGTACACCTTCACGTGCATCTACGGGAGGGTCCTCTTGGTACCTAATCATGCACAACGTCTCGGATTCAGGTAGTAGCCATGTCTCGAGAGGATCATATGTAATATCACTAAGGAAGGAAGTCACCTCGTTCTCGAGAGCTCTAGCTCTAGCTCGTGTCATGGGTCCTCTTGGCTCTTGTTGAGGCAATGGTAGGTCCATGGGGATGACCGTAGGATGCTTCGCATCAACCCCGAAGAAACCAAAGAAATACAAAGGCTAGTCCAACATCTCATAGACCATGGACATGTGTGTGAAAGTTTGAGTCCTTGTGTCGTGCCGGTCATTCTTGTGCCATAAAGAAATGGTAGTTTTCGCATGTGTTCCGATTGTAGACCCATCAATGCTATCACCATTAGATATAGGCATGCTATTCCTTGCCTTGATGATATGCTCGATGATCTTAGCGGTGCCACCATTTTCTCAAAATTGATCTTAAAAGTGGTTATTATCAAATAAGCATACATGAAGTTGATGAATGGAAAACCGTTTTCAAAACAAAATTTGGTTTGTACGAGTGGCTAGTTATGCCTATGGGTTTATCGGAAGCACCATGTACTTTCATGTGTGTTATGCATTATGTGCTTTGACCTTACATTGGTGTGTTTGTTGTGGTCTACTTTGACGATACTCTTGTGTTTAGTAAATCCCTAAAAGAGCACTTAGATCATCTTAGGGCCGTTTTGCAAACTCTTAGAGAAGAGCGCCTTTAAGCCAATATGGAAAAGTGCACTTTTGGTGTTGACAAGATTGTTTTCTTGGGCTTTGTTGTCTCTTCCAAAGTTGAAGCAATTAAAACTTGGCCACAACCTACTAATTTGTAACAAGTGCGTAGTTTCCTTGGTATAGCGGGTTTTTATCGTCGTTTTGTGAAAGACTTTAGCACTATTGCCGCACGGTTGCCAACTTTGAGTAAGAAGAACGCACCCTTTGTTTGGGCTCCATCTCAATCTACCGCATTTGATGAGCTCAAATCTTTGCTTTCACATGCCCCAATTCTTGCATTGCCTAATTTCAACAAAACTTTGGAGGTTAATTGGGATGCTAGCGGTAATGTAATTGGTGGAGTTTTGATGCAAGAAAAGCCACCCATTGCATACTTTAGTGAAAAACTTTACGGTGCTCAACTTAACTATCCCATATATGACAAATAATTGTATGATTTAGTGCGAGTATTGCATGTTTGGGAGCATTATCTCCGCCCACATGAATTTGTCATACACACCGATCATGAGACACTGAAGTACCTTAAAGGTCAAACCAACTTGAATAAACGGGATGCTAAATGGAGTGAATTTATTAAATCTTTTCCTTATGTGATCAAGTACATTAAGGGTAAAAAAATGTTGTCGCGGATGCTCTTTCCTGCAAATTCATGTTAGTTAGTAAACTTGAGTTGAATGCTATTGGCTTTGAGCATGTTAAAGATCTTTAGGCACTTGATCCTACGTTTGCGATTCCTTATGCCAAATGTCTTGCTAACACTTGTTGAGAGAACTATTATCTCAAGAATGGCTACCTTATGCGCACTAACAAGCTTTGTATACCCGAGTCTTCGCTTCGTTTGCTACTTTTGCAAGAGGCCCATGACGGAGGACTTATGGACATTTCGAGCGCGACAAGACCTTTGCCACACTCTCCTTCAAGTAATTTTGGCCAAAAATGTTCCGCGATGTGGCACGCTTCACCAAGAAATGCTCTACATGCCGCAAAGCTAAGTCACTATCTCAATCTCATGGTTTACATATGCCACTACCAATTCCGTATCAACCATGGGAAGATATTAGTATGGATTTTATGTTTGGTTTTCCTAGGACTCAAAATGGAAAGGATTCCATATTTGTTGTTGTGGACCGATTCTCAAAAATGACACATTTCATCCCATGCAATAAGATAAACGATGCTTCACATGTTGCAAACCTCTTTTGTAGGGAAATCTTGAGGTCGCATGGAGTGCCAAGGATCATTGTGTCGGACCGCGACGTCAAGTTCCTAAGCTACTTTTGGAAGACAATATGCGCCAAGCTCGGCATCAAGCTACTATTCTTGACGGCCTATCATCCCTAAACCGATGGCCAAACGGAAGTCAACAACCAGACGCTATCTACTCTTCTATGTGTGTTGATAAAGAAGAACGCCAAGGAGTGGGAGGAATGCTTACCCATCACCGAATACGCCTACAATCGAGCTCGACACTCTACTACCGGCAAGTCCCCCTTAGAGGTTGTGTACGGCTTCAACCCATTGTCCCCATTGGACATTCTACCTCTTCCACTCCAAGAATGTGCAAACATTGATGCATGTGCAAGGGCAAGCTTTCCCAAGAAGATACATGAAGATACATGGACAACGATCGAGCGTCAAGTACAACGCATCGCCACCAAGCTCAACACCAACAAGACACAAATGGTGTTCCAATCGGGAGATCTCGCATGACTTCATCTTCGCAAGAACCGCTTCCCCAACGAGCACAAGTCCAAGCTACTACCACCAGCTAATGGACCCTTTAAGGTGCTAGCACGCTACAACGAGAACGCTGATACGTCTCCAACGTATCCATAATTTTTGATTGTTCCATGCTATATTATATTCTGTTTTGGACATTATTGGGCTTTATTATACACTTTTATATTATTTTTGGGACTAACCTATTAACCGGAGGCGCAGCCCAGAATTGCTATTTTTGCCTATTTTAGAGTTTCGCAGAAAAATAATATTAAACGGAGTCCAAACGGAATGAAACTTTCGAGAACGTGATTTTCGGAACAAACGTGATCCAGAGGACTTGGACCCTACGTCAAGAAAGCAACCAGGAAGGCACGAGGTAGGGGGTGCACCTACCCCCTAGGCGCGCCCTCCACCCTCGTGGGGCCCATGTTGCTCCACTGACGTACTTCTTCCTCCTATATATACCTACATACCCCCAAATTACCAGATACGGAGCCAAAACCCTAATTCCATCGCCGCAACCTTTTGTACTCGTGAGATCCCATCTTGGGGCCTTTTCCGGAGCTCCGCCAGAGGGGGCATCGATCACGGAGGGCTTCTACATCAACAACATAGCCTCTCCAATGATGTGTGAGTAGTTTATTTCAGACCTTCGGGTCCATAGTTATTATCTAGATGGCTTCTTCTCTCTTTTTGGATCTCAATACAATGTTCTCCCCCTCTCTTGTGGAGATCTATTTGATGTAATCTTCTTTTGCGGTGTGTTTGCTGAGACCGATGAATTGCGGGTTTATGATCAAGTTTATCTATAAACAATATTTGAATCTTCTCTGAATTCTTTTATGTATGATTGGTTATCTTTGCAAGTCTCTTGGAATTATCAGTTTGGTTTGGCCTACTAGATTGATCTTTCTTGCAATGGGAGAAGTTCTTAGCTTTGGGTTCAATCTTGCGGTGTCCTTTCCCAGTTTCAGTAGGGGCAGCAAGGCATGTATTGTACTGTTGCCATCGAGGATAACAAGATGGGGTTTATATCATATTTCATGAGTTTATCCCTCTACATCATGTCATATTGCTTAAAGCGTTACTTTGTTCTTTTGAACTTAATACTCTAGATGCATGCTGGATAGTGGTCGATGTGTGGAGTAATAGTAGTAGATGCAGGCAGGAGTCGGTCTATTTGTCTCGGGCATGATGCCTATATACATGATCATACCTAGATATTCTCATAACTATGCTCAATTCTGTCAATTGCTCAACAGTAATTTGTTTACCCACCGTAATACTTATGCTCTCGAGAGAAGCCACTAGTGAAACCTATGGCCCCGGGGTCTATTCTCGATCATATTAATCTTCCATCAACAAGCTATTTCTTTTCCATTTTTATTTTGCTTTATTTACTTTCCATCTTTATCATAAAAAGTACCAAACATATTATCTTATCATATCTATAAGATCTCACTTTCGTAAGTGACTGTGAAGTGATTGACAACCCCTTTTATTGCGTTGGTTGCGAGGATTTTATTTGTTTGTGTAGGTGCGAGGGACTCGCGCGTGGCCTCCTGCTGGATTAATACCTTGGTTCTCAAAAGCTGAGGGAAATACTTACGCTACTTTGCTGCATCACCCTTTCCTCTTCAAGGGAAAACCAATGCAGTGCTCAAGAGGTAGCAAGAAGGATTTCTGGCGCCGTTGCCGGGGAGTCTACGCAAAAGTCAACATACCAAGTACCCATCACAAACCCTTATCTCCCGCATTACATTATTTGCCATTTGCCTCTCGTTTTCCTCTCCCGCACTTCACCCTTGCCGTTTTATTTGCCCTCTCTCTCCGTCCTCCTTCTCTTTCCCTATTTGCCTCTTTTTTGCTCGTTTCTTGCTTGCTTGTCATTATGGCTAGTCCCCTATCTTCTCCGTTGTCTCCTGAAAATGAAGTTCTTAATTTTAAGCAAAGGGAAAGATAAAATCTAAAAGATGATTGGTATAGAATTTGCAATGCTCAAAATAGATCTACCAGGAAGCAATCCACTTCCATTCTTCTTCGCAATTTTGATGTAGGCGCTACTCCTTGGCACAGATATATCCTTGATACCATTACCGGAGGGTATTTCTTGGGTAGCCATACTTTTGATTGTTATAATGCTATGATAGATTTGTTTGGCTCACACCCTCTTTTGGTTAATGGAACTATGTTAACTTTGGAGCATGTAATGTAAAGACTTGAAATTATTGAAAATAAAGTTGCTACCGTAGAGTTAATTGAAAATTTGGATAAAAAGATCCACAACCAAATTACTCAATATGGATCTAAAGTAGGAGTCACTTTGAAAAATATTAAGGAGAAGGAACCCATAGTTAATGAAAGAATAAATCAGGATTCAACTAGAATCGATAAACTTGAGGGTATCATTACCAACTTGGGAACCGCTTTTTCTTCCGTAAAAAATACTCCAAGTCGTCCAACTAAAATTGCCAAGCTTATGTATGTTCCTAAAAATAAGGGTGAATCCTCTAGCAAGGAAACTGCGGATCTCAAATCTATAAGTATTCATCCCAATCTTTTTGCTATCATTAAGGAACCATTTGCTATGAATGATTTTTTCGATTTTGAGACTAGAAGTTTGATAATTAATAAAAAGAAAGAAACTCCTAAGGATGATAGATGTCTCATTAAAGAATTGCCAACTAAAGCTGGCAATACCTAGATCTATCTTCGCTTTTATGCCTAGCTAGGGGCGTTAAACGATAGCGCTTGTTGGGAGGCAACCCAATTTTATTTTTATTCCTTGCTTTTTGCTCCTGTTTAGTAATAAATAATTTATCTAGCCTCTTTTTTGGTTGTGTTTTTTGTGTTTAATTAGTGTTTGTGCCAAGTAGAACCGTTGGGAAGACTTGGGGAAAGTCTTTTTAATCTTGCTGTAAAAAACAGAAACTTTAGCGCTCACGGGAATTGCTGCCATTTTTATTGGAAAGTGATATTTATTTAATTATTTTTGAAGATGATTAATAGATAAATTACTCACGTCCAGCAATTTATTTTAGAATTTTTAGGGTTCTAGAAGTTTGCTTTAGATACAGATTACTACAGATTGTTCTGTTTTTGACATATTCTGTTTTTCGTGTGTTGTTTGCCTATTTTGATGAATCTATGGCTAGTAAAATAGTTTATAAACCATAGAGAAGTTGGAATACAGTATGTTTAACACAAATATAAATAAAGAATGAGTTAATTATAGTACATTGAAGTGGTGTTTTGTTTTCTTTCGCTAACGGAGCTCACGAGATTTTCTACTTTGAGTTTTGTGTTGTGAAGTTCTCGAGTTTTGGGTAAAATATTTGATGGATTATGAAACAAGGAATGGCAAGAGCCTAATCTTGGGGATGCCCATGGCACCCCAATATAATCTAAGGACACCTAAAAGCCAAAGCTTGGGTATGCCCCGGAAGGCATCCCCTCTTTCGTCTACTTTCATCGGTAACTTTACTTGGAGCTATATTTTTATTCACCACATGATATGTGTTTTGCTTGGAGCGTCTTGTATTATTTGAATATTTATTTGTTAGTTTGCTATAATAATCTTTGCTATACACACCTTTTGATAGAAACACACATGATTTGAAAATTATTAAAATCCTCTATGTGCTTCACTTATATCTTTTGAGTTATATAGTTTCTGCTCTAGTACTTCACTTATATATTTTAGAGCACGGTGGTGGATTTGTTTTATAGAAAATATTATTCTCTCATTCTTCACTTATATTATTTTGAGAGTCTTAAACAGCATGGTAATTTACTTAAACTAGGAAATTAATCCTAATATGCTAGGCATTCAAGACTAGTAAAAAATATTTATGAGTGTGCTGAATACTAAGAGAAGTTTAATACTCGATAATTGTTTTGAGATATGGAGATGGTGATATTAGAGTCATGCTAGTTGAGTAGTTGTGAATTTTAGAAATACGTGTGTTGAAGTTTGTGATTCCCGTAGCATGCACGTATGGTGAACCGTTATGTGATGAAGTCGGAGCATGATTTATTTATTGATTGTCTTCCTTATGAGTGGCGGTCGGGGACGAGCGATGGTCTTTTCCTACCAATCTATCCCCCTAGGAGCATGCGCGTAATACTTTGCTTTGATAACTAATAGATTTTTGCTATAAGTATGTGAGTTCTTTATGACTAATGTTGAGTCCATGGATCATATGCACTCTCACCCTTCCACCATTGCTAGCCTCCCTAATACCGCGCACTTTTCGCCGGTATCATACACCCACCATATACCTTCCAAAAAACAGCCACCATACCTACCTATCATGGCATTTCCATAGCCATTGTGAGATATATTGCCATGCAACTTACCACCATTCCGTTTATTATGACACGCTCCATCATCGTCATATTGCTTTGCATGATCATGTAGTTGACATTGTATTTGTGGCAAAGCCACCGTTCATAATTCTTTCATATATGTCACTCTTGATTCATTGCACATCCCGGTACACCGCCGGAGGCATTCACATAGAGTCCTATTTTGTTCTAAGTATCGAGTTGTAATTCTTGAGTTGTAAGTAAATAAAAGTGTGATGATCATCATTTTTAGAGCATTGTCCCAAGTGAGGAAAGGATGATGGAAACTACGATTCCCCGACAAGTAGGGATGAGACTCCGGACTAAATAAAAAAAGAGGCCATAAAAGAAGAGAAAAGGCCCAAATAAAAAATGAGAGAAAAAGAGAGAAAAATAGAGAAGGGACAATGCTACTATCCTTTTACCACACTTGTGCTTCAAAGTAGCACCATGATCTTCATGATAGAGAGTCTCCTATGATATCACTTTCATATACTAGTGGGAATTTTTCATTATAGAACTTGGCTTTTATATTCCAATGATGGGCTTCCTCAAAATGCCCTAGGTCTTCGTGAGCAAGCGAGTTGGATGCACACCCACTTAGTTCCTTTTGTTGAGCTTTCATATATTTATAGCTCTAGTGCATCCGTTGCATGGCAATCCCTACTCACTCACATTAATATCTATTAATGGGCATCTCCATAGCCCGTTGATACGCCTAGTTGATGTGAGACTATCTTCTCCCTTTTTGTCTTCTCCACAACCACCATTCTATTCCACATATAGTGATATGCCCATGGCTCATGCTCATGTATTGCGTGAAGATTGAAAAAGTTTGAGAACACCAAAAGTATGTAACAATTGCTTGGCTTGTCATCGGGGTTGTGCATGATTTAAATACTTTGTCTGGTGAAAATAGAGCATAGACAGACTATATGATTTTGTAGGGATAACTTTCTTCGGCCATGTTATTTTGAGAAGACACAATTGCTTAGTTAGTATGCTTGAAGTATTATTATTTTTATGTCAATAGTAAACTTTTGTCTTGAATCTTTCGGATCTGAATATTCATACCAAAATTAAGAAAATTACACTGAAATTATGCCAAGTAGCATTCCACATCAAAAATTCTGTTTTTATCATTTACCTATTGGAGGACGAGCAGGAATTAAGCTTGGGGATGCTTGATACGTCTCCAACGTATCTATAATTTTTTATTGTTCCATGCTATATTATATTCTGTTTTGGACATTATTGGGCTTTATTATACACTTTGATATTATTTTTGGGACTAACCTATTAACCGGAGGCCCAACCCAAAATTGTTGTTTTTGACTATTTCAGAGTTTTGGAGAAAAAGAATATCAAACGGAGTGCAAACGGAATGAAACCTTCAGGAATGTGATTTTTGGAACGAACGTGATCCAAAGGACTTGGACCCTATGTCAACAAAGCAACCAGGAAGGCACAAGGTAGGGGGGCGCGCCTACCCCCCAGGCGCGCCCTCCACCCTCGTGGGGCCCACATTGATCTACCAATGTACTTCTTCCTCCTATATATACCTACGTACCCCCAAATTACCAGATACGGAGCCAAAACCCTAATTCCACCGCCGCAACCTTCTGTACCCGTGAGATCCCATCTTGGGGCCTTTTCCGGAGCTCCGCCGGAGAGGGCATCGATCACAGAGGGCTTCTACATCAACATCATAGCCTCTCCGATGATGTGTGAGTAGTTTATTTCGGACCTTCGGGTACATAGTTATTAGCTAGATGGCTTCTTCTGTCTTTTTGGATCTCAATACAATGTTCTCCCCCTCTCTTGTGGAGATCTATTCGATGTAATCTTCTTTTGTGGTGTGTTTGTTGAGACCGATGAATTGTGGGTTTATGATCAAGTTTATCTATGAACAATATTTGAATCTTCTCTGAATTCTTTTATGTATGATTGGTTATCCTTGCAAGTCTCTTCGAATTATCAGTTTGGTTTGGCCTACTAGATTGATCTTTCTTGCAATGGGAGAAGTGCTTAGCTTTGGTTTCAATCTTGCGGTGTCCTTTCCCAGTGACAGTAGGGGCAGCAAGGCACGTATTGTATTGTTGCCATCGAGGATAACAAGATGGGGTTTATATCATATTGCATGAGTTTATCCTTGTACATCATGTCATCTTGCTTAAAGCGTTACTCTGTTTTTTTGAACTTAATACTCTAGATGCATCCTGGATAGCGGTCGATGTGTGGAGTAATAGTAGTAGATGCAGGCAGGAGTGGGTCTACTTGTCTCGGACGTGATGCCTATATACATGATCATACCTAGATATTCTCATAACTATGTTCAATTCTGTCAATTGCTCAATAGTAATTTGTTTACCCACCGTAATACTTATGCTCTCGAGAGAAGCCACTAGTGAAACCTATGGCCCCCGGGTCTATTTTCCATCATATTAATCTTCCATCAACAAGCTATTTCTTTGCCGTTTTTATTTTGCTTTATGTACTTTGCATCTTTATCATAAAAATACCAAAAATATTATCTTATCATATCTATCAGATCTCACTTTCGTAAGTGACCGTGAAGGGATTGACAACCCCTTTATTGCGTTGGTTGCGAGGATTTTATTTTTTTGTGTAGGTGCAAGGGACTCACGCGTGGCCTCCTACTGGATTGATACCTTGGTTCTCGAAAACTGAGGGAAATACTTACACTACTTTGCTGCATCACCCTTTACTGTTCAAGGGAAAACCAAAGCATTGCTCAAGAGGTAGCAAACGCCTACAAGATCGACATCCCACGACACAAGTACAACGTAAGCGACATCTTCAATGTCAAGGACTTGGCGAAGTACCATGGTGATGAAGATCATGATCCGCGGACGGATCTCTACCAGGAGGGGGGGGGATGATGCGGAGCATCCTTCCATCATTCCCATGGACTCTACACCAACACACCAAGCACCACGTGGGCCTATGACAAGAGCTCGAGCACGCGCAATGAAAACTGAGGTGAACTCCTTCCTACTTGACATGCATATGTACACGAATGGGACTTTGTTGCTACCTCACCAAAATGCACTATGTATCATTAGGTACGAAGAGGAACATTCCCAAGCAGCTAAGGAGCATCACCAAGGAGTAGGAGAAGCAACCCAAGGACCTGAGGAAGAAGAAGGAAGCACAAAGGAGCAGGACAGAAGTCCTAGGCGACCCCGTGGGCACGGCCCCCCGAGACCCCGTGCCCACGGGCTACACAGTGAGCTACGGTTGTAGCACCCCGTGCGCTTGGGCGTGTACCGTGTGCACGGGACCCCCATGCGCACGGGCCCAACTTACCCCGTGCGCTCGAGCCCTACAGGATGGCCGACTAAGTTCGGGTTTTGGGCCTCCACTTCATCCTCCTTGCCCCAAGCCTATATATTCCATACCTAGGGTTATGTTTAGGGTTAGCAAAGACATATGTGAGATATTTGAGAGATTTGCTCCTTCTACCACTCCATTGGAGATCAAGGCCTCTTAGGAGAGGATCCACTTGTGGATTTCAAGACCTCCTCTTGGAGAAGACTATCATCATCAAGACCTCATCTCTTAGGAGTGGGAAGAACTTTACCTAGTGCGTGCTTCCTTTGATTGTTCATGTACTCTCGTGGATCTATGTGTTTGCTATTCTAATGGATGTGTGATTGGGTTTTGTTGGAGTGAATTCCTCTTTGTGTTCTCGGTATTCATCCCTCTTTCCCCTCCAAGTCTGAAAATATCCATCTTAGGGTTTCACCCTACAACAATACGTTTCCTCCTAGTGACGCACGTTGCCGGAAGGCCTAGAATAAATCTCGTAAAATGCGAGCACCAACGTAAGTCTAAAACTTGAACTCTGTTGGGTTAGTTATATCACTGTCCTCCTAACCATCCAACTACATGTTGGTTCGCCATAAATCCTCTTTTTATCTATATGAAATGACAGTGATGTCGTCTAACAAAAGATGCTAGCTCAAGTGAAGTGCATGAACATGCTCTCAAAATTAATGGCACATTTATATATTTATATCAATGGCTCTTTACCTTTATTTCTATAAGTCTTAAATTATCACAAATAATAAGTACAATACGTGTGGCACAATGCACTCCAGCCCTGACCTTTTTTACAACTAAAGTTGCCATCTGAAAAAAAACTTACCATCCGAAAAAAAGTTGTCATGCTTGACTATTAAAATTGTCATACTTGCATCACTAAGTTTGCCATGAAAAACATTCGGAGTTGCCATGTGTTTGTACCACACATGTGACACTTATCATTGTCCTAAATTATTTGTCGGTTAATTTATAATGCATACTGTAAAATTTCCGGACAATTCAAATCAAAAGGAAGGTAAAACGAAGAAAGTGTCAACAAAGAATTTTGTGAACATTCATGGGGGATCAATATCATGAGTTGGCGAGGAAGAAACAATAATAACAGAAGCTAAAATATAAACCGACACCCTGGGTTTAGATTACTAGATACACACACAAACACATTTGTTGCCTCGATTGTTTCCTCTCCACCGATCAACCCACGTACGCATGCACACAAGATGAGTATCTTCACTTCTGCTCTGCTCTAGTTAGACTCGAGCTGCGCGTACCACACACCCTGGATCTTGACATCCTTGGGCGCCTTGGCGCCGAGGTCGGTGTCTGACGGCTGCACGCTCTCGAAGACACCGATCACCTCGCCGGTCTCCGGCTTGCTCTTGGTCACGCTGAGCGTGATGTTGCCCGTGGACGAGGACGCGTTCTTCACGTTCTCCTTAGCCAACTCCTCCTCGTCTCCTCTGCCTCCGGCAGGTAGCGCCACGGCGTTGTCGTAGCCAGTAGAGCCACCACGGCCCTTTGGGTCGAGGAAAGACGAACCCCTGTAGCTGGGCACGAGGAAGGGCCCGCTGAAGCTCTCGGGCTTGCCGGTAGCGACGAGCTGCTTGACGGTGAAGAGGAAGGGCACTCGCTCGCCTCCGGGGAGCTGCACGGTGACGGCCGCGTAGTCGATGCCGTCCTTCTCCTCGAACTTGAGGGTGCCGTCGGCGCCGACCTCGAGCGGGCCTTCCATCTCGTCAAGGGTGTAGGTGAGACGGGTCATGAGCTTGGTTTTCTGGAAGGCCGGCGGCTCGTTCTTCTGGATGCCCTCGGCCTTGACGGTGAAGGAGGTGGGCTCCAGGCAGAACTTCTTCATCTCGTACTTGCCGGCCTTGAAGGGGAAGGAGTCGACGCCGCCGTCGATGGTCGGGCACTGGTTCGCGGTGCCGGTACCCTTCACCTCCATGTAGGTCTTGCTCTGGATCTCGTCGAAGGTCAGCCTCTTGGGCGCCCCCTCCGCGCTCGCGCCCTGCACCCACGCCTGTCACTCTAGCTAGCTGGACTGGAGTGGAGTAAACGGCCATGGACGGCAATAGAATGGATTAGTCAGCTTACGGAGACGAGGAGGGCAGAGGTGGCGAGGGCGAAGCCGGCCATCTTGGCGGCGTCGGCGCACTTGCTTGCGACCTCCCTGATGTCGGACTGCAGGGAGCAGGTGATCCTGGCGCCAGCGTCAACGCCGAACGCCCGGGCGACGTGCGACGACGGCCGCGCGGAGGAGGCCCGGCCGCCGATCTTGGCCGGCATCAGCGTGGCCGCGGCTTGGAGAGACGCTGCCATGTTGGTCGGTGGCTTGGTACGCGGGAGGATCGATCCCACTCGTGGTTGAGAGGCGTGTTGTCAGGGCAGGCAAGTGTTATCTATGCGAGGCGCGGATAAGAGACGGCCTCCCATTGGTGGCTTCCGGATAAGAGTATCCATTTGTTCCCATGCACGCATACGCACCAGCCAGTCATTCCCCCTCTGCCGATCCAGCACCAGCCACGAGGTTGGGCCGCGCCCAGAGCGCGCGCCGGCGCAGTTCGCCCGTCGCTATCACCGTCCTTGCAGCCTGTACTCATCATTGTCAGCTGACCAGCTGCTAAGCCGCTATTGTGCGGCTTCCCCTCCACCTCCAGTGCCACCCACCAGCTGCTCGGCACGGCCGTGTTCCAGTGATCTTTGCCGCTCATCACGACGCACAGCGTGCTCCCTTAAGCCATAAATGCACATCCGCCATGAACACCACTGTGCGGAACCGCCCATGCCGCCGGCCTGGCTTTAGGATCTCCATCCTCAGTCCGTGCTCTGAACGGCCTGGCTTTAGTGCCGCGGTCACCACAACACCACGGCTACGCACTCATGGTCCGCAACGGCAATCAAATCGATCCATTATACACACACATTAAATATCGCTGTACAATTTCTCTTTCTCTCTCAGCCATCCGTCGCCTGACGAGAGCCACCGGCGTGCCGCGCCGAGCCGGCGGCACACAGGGAAACTGAGCTCATCAGCGTGTGCTTTAAGGGCTAAGAGCATCTACAACCATGATAACCTAATTTAGCGCCCTATACACCGGCGGGAGTGTTTGGGCGTGTCCGCTAGCAGTGCGCGAACAATACCCAATTTGTCCTCCCCACAACCACAACCATCAAATTTGAATACCGTATTTCATACAAAACCACACAGTCTGCGTAATCCATAGAGATAGCATAAATGTAAGCAAAGGATATGCAATTTGTTCGTCCAAAAGGGCCGAGATAGTTCAAATTCAACCTAAAATGAAAGTAAAACAACTAAAATATAAATATACCAAGACAGGCGGCCGGAGTCCACCACTTGGCCGGTCCTTGCCCTTGAAGTCGCGGCGCGGCGATCCGTCTTCTTCATTTACGCGTCAGTGGCAGGAGGGTCATCGTCGTCCACGGTGGTGCAGCTCTCCGATGCGGACGAAATGTAGCAGGAGAGGCGACAGAGGAGGCACTATTGCTCCTTCGCGTGACGGGCTGTAACGCCCCGGATGTAACTTTCCCTATTTGTACTCCAACTTTTGTCGTTTCGGACGTTAAGTTATATTTATTTCTCGGGTTCGGGTCTTTGTCTCCGTGTGTTGTTTTCTTTGTCATGCATCTCATATCATGTCATCATGTGCATTGCTTTTGCATACGTGTTCTTCTCATGCATTCGAGCATTTTCCCCGTTGTCCGTTTTGCATTCCGGCGCTTCGTTCTCCTCCGATGGTCATTTCTAGCTTTCTTTCGTGTGTGGGGATTAAACATTTTTGCATTGGACCGAGACTTGCCAAGCGGCCTTGGTTTACTACCGGTAGACCGCATGTCAAGTTTCGTATCTTTTGGACTTCGTTTGATACTCCAACGGTTAACCGCGGGACCGCAAAGGCCTCGTGTGTGTTGCAGCCCAACACCCCTCCAATTTGGTCCAAAACCACCAAACTCTGCTCCATGTCCTAGAGCGTTCGATCACGATCGCGTGCCCGAAAACCGCACCTCATTTGGACTCTCCTAGCTCCCTCTATGCCTATATATATATACCCTCCCATTCCAAATCTCGGACTGTCTCCCCCCTAACCCTAAAAAAAATAGATCTCCGCCGCCGCCGGATCCGCCGCCGCCTACCGCCGCTTGCCATGTGGCCTCGCCTGTCCCCGCCGCCGCCGCGGCCCGGGAGCCCGAGGCCGGCCCCCGCGGCCCACATCGCCGCCCGCCGCCGCCTCGCACCAGCTCCGCCGCCCGATCGGTCGCCCGCCGCCGCCCGCGCCGCTCCGCTGCCTCCTCGCTCCGCCCGCCGGCAGCCGCCGCCGCCCGGGGCCGCCTGCCACCTCGCCTTGCCGCGGGCCGCCGCCTCCGCCGCGAGGCGTCGCCGCCCGGCGCCGCTCCGCCGCCACCATCGGTCACCATCGACGGCCCCGCCTCACCTCCTCATGCCGGCCGCCGCCCTGCCTGTCGCCGGCGAGCGGCGCTCCGGCCGCCTCGGTTCGCGCGCGGGGTAAAAAAAGAACCCTAGATCTGATCTGAGAGAGGGTTTTTTTTCACTAAGTCCCTAAATCTTTAGTCCAAGTTGCTATGTTCGAGACTCCGTAACTTTGCATCCGTAGCTCCGTTTTGGGCATGTAGCATATCAAAGTGTTCATCTCAGAGGGTACATCATTTCTTTCCATTGCATCATTTTCATTTGAGCTCACCTTGATGCCCGAAGTGCTATTAGAAGAGGGCTTCGTGAGTTAATTGTCAGATCTGCTAGTTCATCTTAGACTTTTGTCATTTTTGCCATGATTGTTGTGTGCGTGATATGCCTGTGAGTCCTTCATATGTTTTGATAAAGATTTTGTCTTCTTTCCAGGGGTGCAACCCATGCATTTTTAGGATGTGTGTGGTGACTTGTGCAAGTTTGCAAAGTGAGGCACCCGGTAAATCAGTTTTCAGGGACTTAGTAGTTTTCACTAAGACTGGGATTATTTAGTTCATGGTGCCATATGTCCAGCTCGTTTCCTAGTGATCTGTGCCTCTTTTGAGGATAATCAGTAAAGGAGTTTTGTTAATCATGCTATGCTCTATCCATCCATGTCTTTGTTTGCAATTATGGGGCAACCTAACTTGAGTCAATCAAACTCTACTTTTGCTTCGTTGTGAGTCTGGGCAGATCGTCAACTTGTTTGCGATTTTGCCGATGTTATTGTAGTTGATCCGTGCATGCTATGCCATTGTTCTTGCCATGTCTAGCTTGCATTTTGTGCCTTCTTAATGGATGTATGCTTGCCTTGCCATTACTTGCACCGTGGTGAGTGCATCGAGCTCGTTTACGTGCCTTCATGAGTTATATTTCAGCATGTCCCAGTTTTCACTAAGTCTGAAAACTGATTGTATTTTAGCTATGTTTGTGTGCCCGTTAGTATATTTTATGGACCCTTTTGGCCCCAGGTCATTTTGGGTCTTTTGTTAAGCTTGTTGAGTAGCTCCATGCCATGTTCTTATTTGTCTTAATCCGGTCATGTATCATGTTGTTTTGCTGCTCCGAAGAGGGCTTCACGATCTGAAATTTCAGACAAGTGTTAATTTCACTAAGTCTGGAATCTGTTTTGCATTTGCGTTTTTGCCATGCTTGTTTGAACCTCATAATGGATGAATTGGCCGTGTCTCAGTGTTAGTCTTTTGTTAAGCATCTTGTGTGCATCCCTGCCATGTATTTTGTTGTCATGTTTGGTTGCTGTAGCATGTTCATCTCATTGCATTTAAATGTCTACTTGCTGTAAATTGCAGACCGGTGTCATTCTTAAAACGCTTGCCATTTCCAAACCGTAACTCCGTTCCCAATGATCTTTATATCGTTTTCAAGCGATTTCATCCCCTATTTCCAGTGGCACCCTTGGAATTCCAAGTTGAGGCCAGGTTCATGCATTTCCTGCCATATCTTGCATTTTGCATCCCGCATCGCATCCCGCATAGCATATCATCATTTCATCATATTGCTTGGTCTTGCACGTGGTTGATTGTATCCTTGTTGCTTGTTTGTCTTGTTTGGGTAGAGCTGGGAGACAAGTTCGCTAACGAGGAGCCCGTTGAGTTTGCTCTTGAGGATCCAGTCAACTCTGACAACTGTGCAGGCAAGATGATCATACCCTCGAAATCACTACTATCTTTGCTATGCTAGTTTGCTCACTCTTTTGCTGTGCCATTGCTGCGATGCCTACCTTTTGCTTGTCAGCATCCCAAATTGCCATGTCAACCTCTAACCCACCATGTCCTAGCAAACCGTTGATTGCTATGTTACCGCTTTGCTCAGCCCCCTCTTATAGCGTTGCTAGTTGCAGGTGAAGATTGGAGGCCGTTCCTTGTTGGAACATTTATTTACTTGTTGGGATATCATTATATTGCTATGTTATCTTAATGCATCTATATACTTGGTAAAGGGTGGAAGGCTCGGCCTCTCGCCTAGTGTTTTGTTCCACTCTTGCCGCCCTAGTTTCCGTCAGATCGGTGTTATGTTCCCGGATTTTGCGTTCCTTACGCGGTTGGGTTATTATGGGAACCCCTTGATATTTCTTCTTGATTAAAGCTTTTACGGCAATGCCCAACATTGGTTTTACCATTCGCCACCTAGCCCTTTTCTTTCCCTTGGGTTCTGCAGACTCAAGGGTCATCTTATTTTACCCCCCCCCCCCGAGCCAGTGCTCCTTTGAGTGTTGGTCCACCTGTCAGCTACCGGTGGCCACCAGGGGCAACTCTGGGCTGGCCTACCCGTACCTAGGACAATTTGAGTGTGCCCTGAGAAAGAGATATGTGCAGGTCCTATCGGGATTTGTCGGCACATTCGGGCGGTGTTGCTGGTCTTGTTTTAACTTGTCGAAGTGTCCTGAGTTACCGAGATACTGAGTCTGATCGGAATGTCTTAGGAGGAGGTCTATTCCTTCGTTGACCGTGAGAGCTTGTCGTGGGCTAAGTTGGGACTCCCCTGCAGGGATTGAACTTTCGAAAGTCGTGCCCGCGGTTATGGGCAGATGGGAATTTGTTAATGTCCGGTTCTAAATAACTTGAACCTTAATTAATTAAAATGAATCAACTGAGTGTGTTACCGTGATGGCCTCTTCTTGGCGGAGTCCGAGAAGTGGACACGGTGTTGGAGTTATGCTTGCGCAGGTTGTTCTTCTAGATTCTCGCTCGCGCTTTGCCTCCTCTTCTCGCTCTCTTTTGCGTATAAGTTAACCACCACATATGCTAGTCGCTTGCTACAGCTCCACATATATATTTTCCTATCCTTCCTATAAGCTTAAATAGTCTTGATCGCGAGGGTGCGAGATTGCTGAGTCCCTATGGCTCACAGTACTATAACTCCAGATGCAGGTCCAGGTGATTCCGCTCCAGGTGACGAGTACGAGCTCAAGTGGGAGTTCGACGAGGACTCTCAGCGTTACTATGTGTCTTTTCCTGATGATCAGTAGTGGTGCCCAGTTGGGGGTGATTGGGACCGTGTCGCATGTTGGGTTCTCTTCTATTTTGGCACCGTAGTCGGACCATGAGTGTGTTGGTTGATGTAATGTTATTTATGTTCTTGATTGACGTGGCGAGTGTAAGCCAACTATGTTATCTCCCCTTATTATTTACATTACATGGGATGTTGTGAAGATTGCCTAACTTGCGATATATGCCTTCAATGCGATTATGTCTCTAAGTCGTGCCTCGACACGTGGGAGCTATAGTCGTATCGAGGGTGTTACAAGTTGGTAATCAGAGCCTTCCCCGACCTTAGGAGCCCCATTGCTTGATCGTTTTTAGCGGCCGAGTTGTGTCTAGAAAAATGTTTTGAGTCATTTAGGAATTATATATCGGAGAGCTTAGGAATTCTTTTTACTTCCCAGTCTCCTTGTCGCTCTGGTAAGGCATCCTGATGTAGAGTTTTGACTCTTCTCTTCTCAAATTTCACTAAAAAAATTTTTAGGATCACGCGAGTATCTTGGAATCGTTCCGATGGCTTATGATGAGAATACTGTCTTGGTGCCTCCTGTCAGGGGTTTAGTGGAAGTGTCCCGGGGAGTTGAGCTCTGAGGTGTTGTCATCATAATTTTATCGTTGCAATTCTGGAATACTTGAGTTTAGTACGCCGACATCGAATATCTCTTTTATGCAGTTCGTTGGTGAGATAACCTCGACGCCACCCAGTACTGGGGCGGGAGTTCAGGAGTATCGCCATAACTTGTATAACGGATGCTTTTCGAAGGTTGAGGTAGATGGTTTCCGAAGTTTTCTTGGTTATGTGTTGAAGGATGGATACAGCTGGATGTAGGATTTGCTAGTTTGGGTGAGATATTATGCTTCCCCTATATCCCCAACACCTGATTGCATAACCGGAAAGGTTCGGGAGTTTCATAGGTGGGAATTCTAGTAGCTCTAGATCTTCTTCCACGAATATTGGTTTGAGATTGGGATTTCTTACCGATTATTCGTTCTTGATCCGTACCTTGTTGTTTTACTCCTTCTACCTTAATTCTACGTGGCTTCTCAATTTATGGATATGTGACCATTTCAAGAGGAATGCATTCGTTCATTTTGTTCGGATGTGAAGACTATATGTTGCAATTTTCATTCCTTTGGATTCAACTTCAATATTTATCTGTCAATGTGCTAATGGTGGTCAACCTCTTCGGGATGGCTCCTCCAACGCGCACGACTCTGAATCCTGATCCGCCACCACCTCCACCTCCTCCAGAGGCATGGCAAGCTGTGATGGCCGCAACCAATGCAAACACACAGCTGATCATGCAAATTCTTCAAGAGCGCAATCAAAGCAGTCAAGAGAATCAAGGCAGCAATCAGAGTCACTTTGCTATACTCAACCAGTTCCTTGCTAACGGGCCAAAGACTTTCAGCAATTGTGTTGAGGCAACCGATGCTGACGATTGGCTTGTGGATCTATGTAAGCATTTCGAGTGCAGTAACGTCAGACCTGAGGACTTTGTCAAGTTTGCTTCCTTCCAACTCAAAGATCAAGCTGCAGAATGGTTCCAGCAGTACAAGGATTCCAGAGGTGGACGTGTTATCACTTGGGATGATTTCCGTCGAGATTTCTGAGCTCATCATATTCCCCAGAGCGTGGCTGAAAGCAAGCATGAGGAATTCCGCAATCTGAAGCAAGGCTCTTTGTCTGTCTATGACTACAACAAGTTGTTCCAGAAGCTTGCCCGCTTTGCCAAGTAGGACGTGCATGATGAGAAGAGCATGATATACCAGTTCAGCGGTGGTCTCAGAGAAGATATTCAGCTCGCTCTTGTTCTCTTCGAGCCCTTGAGATACGATGAGTTCTACAACATGGCACTGAAGCAAGAGGCTGCTCAGTTGAGGTGTGATGCTTCCAGGAAGCGAGTCAGAGATGTTACTCCTTCTTCCTCTACTCAAGTGGCCAAGCAGCAGAAGTTTTGGCTTCCTCCTCCTCCGTTCCATCAGCCGTATCAGCAGAAGAGCAAAGGTGGCAGTGGTTCTTCCCACCCACCCAACCCTGGCTTTCAGAACAAGACTTCGTCTCAACCTCCAAGATCGAGTGCTCCATATCACCGTCCGCTTTCAGAGGTCACGTGCAACAAGTGCCAACAGAAGGGTCACTATGCCAACAAGTGTCTCAACCAGAGGCGTCTTCCTCCTCCTCCTCCTATCAGATCGGCAAGTACAGCTGTGGTCAAGCATAACCCCAAGCATGCCAAGGTCAATTTGATGAATGCAGCTCAGGCAGAGGACTCGTCAGATGTGATCATGGGTAACCTTCTTGTTAACGATATTTCTGCAAAAGTTCTTTTTGACACTGGTGCATCGCATTGCTTCATCTCGAGACCGTTTACAAATAGGAATGAATTGGTTTCGCAAGTTTTGCCTAGTCCTTTAGGAGTTGTTTCTCCCGGTAAGCGCATGCATGCTAACTCCATCGTTCCGGATGTTTCTATCATTTTGGGTGACTACAAGTTCTTGGCTTCTCCTACGGTTCTCGGTGACTCGTATATTGATCTTATTCTCGGAATGGATTGGCTTTCTAAGCACAAGGCTCAGCTTGATTGTGCAACCAGGCAGATTCAATTGACTCATTCGTCTGAGGATGTAATTGTCTTTGGCTCTCATGATGATACCATTCGTCTGTTTTCTCTCAATTAGAGGGGTGAATTGGATGCCATCTCTCAAATTCCAGTCGTTTGCGAATATCAAGACGTCTTTCCAGAAGAGCTTCCAGGAATGCCTCCGCACCGGCCAGTTGAATTCGTTATTGAACTTGAGCCTGGCACGGAACCTGTGTGCAAGCGTCCTTACAAGCTCGGACCTGAAGAGTTGAAGGAGCTGAAGAAGCAACTCGATGAGCAAGAGAGAATGGGTCTCATCCGGCCTAGTTCTTCTCCGTGGGGTTGTGGTGTTCTTTTTGTGAAGAAGAAGGATGGAACGGACTGACTTTGTGTTGATTACCGTCCAGTGAACAAGAAGACCATCAAGAACAAATACCCACTTCCCAACATCAATGAGTTGTTCGAACAACTCAAAGGTGCTCAAGTATTCTCCAAGCTTGATCTCCGTATGGGTTATCACCAGATTCGCATTCGTGAAGAAGATATTCCCAAGACAGCATTCAGAACAAGCTTTGGTTCATATGAATACACTGTCATGTCTTTTGGCCTCGCCAACGCTCCTCCGACATTCTCTCGCATGATGAACTTCATCTTCAACGCCTACACCAATGACTTCGTTTTGGTCTATCTCGACGACATTCTGGTTTTCTCCAAGAACAAGGAAGATCATGCCAAGCATTTGCGTTTGGTTCTTGATAAGCTCAGAGAACATCAGTTCTACGATAAGTTCTCCAAGTGTGAATTTTGGCTCGATGAGGTTCTTTATCTTGGCCATATCATCTCTGCCAAGGGCATTGCAGTGAATCCTGAGAAGGTGTCTACAATTGTGAATTGGGAACCTCCTCAGAACGTGAAGCAACTCCGCAGTTTTCTCAGTCTCGCAAGCTATTGCTGAAGATTCGTTGAAAACTTTTCTAAGATCGCGAGGCCTCTCTCAAATCTTCTTCAGAAGCACGTCAAGTACGTTTGGTCTCTGGAGTGTGATATTGCTTTCAACACTTTGAAAGAGAAATTGATCACTGCTCCAGTTCTGACTCCGCCTGATGAATCCAAGCCGTACGAGGTCTTTTGTGATGCCTCTCTCCAAGGTCTTGGCGCGGTTTTGATGCAAGAGAAGAAAGTTGTTGCTTATACATCTCGCCAGTTGAAGCCTAATGAGAAGAACTACCCCACTCATGATCTCGAGTTGGCGGCAGTTGTGCATGCTCTGTTAACTTGGAGACATCTTCTATTGGGAAGAAAAGTGGACATTTTCACTGATCACAAGAGTCTCAAGTACATCTTCACTCAGCCTAATCTCAACCTCAGGCAAACTCGATGGGTCGAAATGATTCAAGAGTATAATCCGAGTATTGAGTATACTCCAGGCAAGGCCAATGTGATTGCTGACGCTTTGAGCAGAAAGGCTTACTGCAACAGTCTGATTCTTAAGCCTTTTCAACCCGAGCTTTGTGAAGCTTTCCGCAAACTTAATCTGCAAGTTATTCCTCAAGGTTTCCTCGCCAACCTTCAAGTCTCTCCTACCTTAGAAGACCAGATTCGCCAAGCCCAGCTTCTTGATGCTATGGTGAAAAAGGTGAAGATTGGGATTGCCAAGAGTCAGTCCAAGTACAAGTGCTACCGCCTTGATGACAAGGACACTCTCTTCTTCGAGGATCGTATTGTTGTGCCCAAAGGTGACCTCCGTAAAGTGATCATGAACGAGGCTCACAATTCTCTCCTCTCCATCCACCTTGGGAGCATGAAGATGTATCAGGACCTCAAGCAAGCTTATTGGTGGACTCGAATGAAGCGCGAGATCGCTCAATTCGTGAATGAATGTGATGTCTGGAGAAGAGTGAAGGTAGAACACCAAAGGCCAGCTGGTCTCCTCCAACCTCTTGCCATTCCAGAATGGAAGTTTGACCACATTGAAATGGACTTCGTAACTGGGTTTCCAAAGTCCAAGCGTGGCAATGATGCTATATTCGTTGTCATCGACAAACTCACCAAAGTGGCTCACTTTCTGCCTATCAAAGAGTCGATCACTGCAGCTCAATTGGCGGAACTCTATACCTCTCACATTGTCTCTCTGCACGGTATTCCTCAAGTGATCTCTTCAGACCGTGGCAGCATCTTTACCTCGAAGTTTTGGGATTCTTTTCAGAAGGCCATGGGCACTAACATCCGCTTCAGCACAGCTTTCCATCCTCAAACAAGCGGTCAAGTCGAGCGTGTCAACCAGATTCTTGAAGATATGCTCAGGGCTTGTGTGATCTCCTTCGGCATGAAATGGGAGGATTGTCTTCCTTATGCTGAATTCTCATATAACAACAGTTTTCAAGCAAGTTCGGGCAAGGCCCCTTTTGAAATTCTGTATGGCAGGAAGTGCCGTACCCCTCTCAACTGGTCTGAAACCGGTGAACGTCAGCTTTTGGGTAATGACTTAATCACAGAAGCAGAAGAAATGTGCAAAGTCATTCGTGATAACCTCAAAGCAACCCAATCCCGCCAGAAGAGCTACTATGATAGTAAGCACCGTGATTTGGCTTTCGAGATCGGAGATCATGTTTACCTCCGTGTCTCTCCTATGAAAGGTACTCGTCGCTTCGGTATCAAAGGGAAGCTTGCCCCTAGATACGTGGGACCTTTCAAGATTGTCAGCAAGAGAGGCGACCTCGCCTATCAAGTCGAGCTTCCTTCAAACTTTGCAAATGTTCATGACGTGTTCCATGTCTCTCAGCTTCAAAAGTGCTTCAAGACTCCTGATCGCACAGTCAACTTCGAGGACATTGAGCTCCAAGAAGATCTCTCCTATTGTGAGCACCCGGTTGCTATTCTTGAAGAGACTGAACGCAAGACTCGCAACAAGTCAATCAAATTTCTCAAAGTCAAATGGTCACACCATTCCGACCGTGAAGCTACCTGAGAACGCGAGGATCACCTCCGTTCTGAGTACCCGGAGTTCTTTCAGTCCTAGATCTCGGGACGAGATCTTTTCGTAGTGGTGGAGTGTTGTAACGCCCCGGATGTAACTTTCCCTATTTGTACTCCAACTCTTGCCGCTTCCGGCGTTAAGTTATATTTATTTCTCGGGTTCGGGTCTTTGTCTCCGTGTGTTGTTTTCTTTGTCATGCATCTTATATCATGTCATCATGTGCATTGCTTTTCCATACGTGTTCATCTCATGCATTCGAGCATTTTCACCGTTGTCCGTTTTGCATTCCGGCGCTTCGTTCTCCTCTGGTGGTCATTTCTAGCTTTCTTTCGTGTGTGGGAATTAAACATTTCCGGATTGGACCGAGACTTGCCAAGCGGCCTTGGTTTACTACCGGTAGACCGCCTGTCAAGTTTCGTATCTTTTGGACTTCGTTTGATACTCCAACGGTTAACCGCGGGACCACAAAGGCCTCATGTGTGTTGCAGCCCAACACCCCTCCAATTTGGCCCAAAACCCACCAAACTCTGCTCCATGTCCTAGAGCGTTCGATCACGATCGCGTGGCCGAAAACCGCACCTCATTTGGACTCTCCTAGCTCCCTCTATGCCTATATATATATACCCCCCATTCCAAATCTCGGTATCTCTCCCCCCTAACCCTAAAAAAAAATATCTCCGCCGCCGCCGAACAACGTCCGCGCCGAGCCGGACGTGTCCGGATCCGCTGCCGCCTACCGCTGCTTGCCACGTGGCCTCGCCTGTCCCCGCCGCGGCCGCGGCCCGGGAGCCCGAGGCCG
>NC_041382.1:345552142-345569148 GCF_002162155.2 Triticum dicoccoides
GCTCCGCCGCCACCACCGGTCACCATCGCCGGTCCCGCCTCACCTCCTCACGCCGGCCGCCGCCCTGCCTGTCACCGGCGAACGGTGCTCCGGCCACCTGGTTCGCGCGCGGGGTAAAAAAAGAACCCTAGATCTGATCTGAGAGAGTGTTTTTTTTCACTAAGTCCCTAAATCTTTAGTCCAAGTTGCTATGTTCGAGGCTCCGTAACTTTGCCTCCGTAGCTCCGATTTGGGCATATAGCATATCCAAATGTTCATCCCAGAGAGTACATCATTTCATTCCATTGCATCATTTTCATTTGAGCTCATCTCGGTGCCCGAAATGCTGTTAGAAGAGGGCTCCGTGAGTTAATTGTCAGATCTGCTAGTTCATCTTAGACTTTTGTCATTTTTGCCATGATTGTTGTGTGCGTGATATGCCTGTGAGTCCTTCATATGTTTTGATAAGGATTTTGTCTTCTTTCTAGGGGTGCAACCCATGCATTTTTAGGATGTGTGTGGTGACTTGTGCAAGCTTGCAAAGTGAGGCACCCGGTAAATCAGTTTTCAGGGACTTCGTAGTTTCACTAAGTCTGGGATTATTTAGTGTTGGGTAACGTAGTAATTTCAAAATTTTCCTATGCACACGCAAGATCATGGTGATGCATAGCAACGAGGGGAGAGTATGATCTATGTACCCTTGTAGATCGCAACGGAAGCGTTGACACAACGTAGAGGAAGTAGTTGTACGTCTTCTTCCCGATCCAACCGATCCAAGCACCGTTACTCCGGCACCTCCGAGTTCTTAGCACACGTACAGCTCGATGACGATCCCCGGGCTCCGATCCTGCAAAGCTTCAGGGAGGAGTTCTGTCAGCACGACGGCGTGGTGACGATCTTGATGTATTACCGACGCAGGGCTTCGCCTAAGCACTACAACGATATGATCGAGGTGGAATATGGTGGCAGGGGGCACCGCACACGGCTAAGGAACGATCTCAATGATAAACTTGTGTGTCTAGAGGTGCCCCCCTTCCTCCGTATATAAAGGAGCCAAGGGGAAGAGGTGCGCCGGCCAGGAGGAGGGCGCAGGAGGAGTCCTACTCCTACCGGGAGTAGGACTCCCCCCCCCCCCCAATCCTATTCCAACTAGGATTCCCAAGGGGGAAAGAGGGAGAGGGGTGGCCGGCCACCTCTCCTAGTCCTAATAGGACTAGGGGAGGGGGGAGGCGCGCAGCCCTTATGGGCAGCCCTTTCACCTTTCCACTAAGGCCCAATAAGGCCGATATGACTCCCGGGGGGTTCCGGTAACCTCCCGGTAATCCGATAAAATCCTGATTTCACCCGGAACACTTCCGATGTCCAAACATAGGCTTCCAATATATCAATCTTTATGTCTCGACCATTTCGAGACTCCTCGTCATGTCCGTGATCACATCCGGGACTCCGAACAACCTTCGGTACATCAAAATGCATAAACTCATAATAACTATCATCGTAACGTTAAGCGTGCGGACCCTACGGTTCGAGAACAATGTAGACATGACCGAGACACGTCTCCGGTCAATAACCAATAGCGGGACCTAGATGCCCATATTGGCTCCTACATATTCTACGAAGATCTTTATCGGTCAGACCGCTGAACAACGTACGTTGTTCCCTTTGTCATTGGTATGTTACTTGCCCGAGATTCGATCGTCGGTATCCAATACCTAGTTCAATCTCGTTACCGGCAAGTCTCTTTACTCGTTCCGTAATACATCATCTCACAACTACCATATTAGTTGTAATGCTTGCAAGGCTTATGTGATGTGCATTACCGAGAGGGCCCAGAGATACCTCTCCGACAATCAGAGTGACAAAACCTAATCTCGAAATACGCCAACCCAACATGTACCATTGGAGACACCTGTAGTACTCCTTTATAATCACCCAGTTACGTTGTGACGTTTGGTAGTACCCAAAGTGTTTCTCCGGTAAACGGGAGTTGCATAATCTCATAGTTATAGGAACATGTATAAGTCATGAAGAAAGCAATAGCAACATACTAAACGATCGGGTGCTAAGCTAATGGAATGGGTCATGTCAATCAGATCATTCAACTAATGATGTGACCTCGTTAATCAAATAACAACTCATTGTTCATGGTTAGGAAACATAACCATCTTTGATTAACGAGCTAGTCAAGTAGAGGCATACTAGTGACACTTTGTTTATCTATTTATTCACACATGTATTATGTTTCCGGTTAATACAATTCTAGCATGAATAATAAACATTTATCATGATTATAAGGAAATAAATAATAACTTTATTATTGCCTCTAGGGCATATTTCCTTCAGTCTCCCACTTGCACTAGAGTCAATAATCTAGATTACACTGTAATGATTCTAACACCCATGGAGCCTTGGTGCTGATCATGTTTTGCTCGTGGAAGAGGCTTAGTTAACGGGTCTGCAACATTCAGATCCGTATGTATCTTGCAAATCTCTATGTCTCCCACCTGGACTAGATCCCTGATGGAGTTGAATCGTCTCTTGATGTGCTTGGTCCTTTTGTGAAATCTGGATTCCTTTGCCAAGGCAATTGCAGCAGTATTGTCACAAAAGATTTTCATTGGACCCGATGCACTAGGTATGACACCTAGATCGGATATGAACTCCTTCATCCAGACTCCTTCGTTTGTTGCTTCCGAAGCAGCTATGTACTCCGCTTCACATGTAGATCCCGCTACGACGCTTTGTTTAGAACTGCACCAACTGACAGCTCCACCGTTCAATGTAAACACGTATCCGGTTTGCGATTTAGAATCGTCTGGATCAGTGTCAAAGCTTGCATCAACGTAACCTTTTACGATGAGCTCTTTGTCACCTCCATATACGAGAAACATATCCTTAGTCCTTTTCAGGTATTTCAGGATGTTCTTGACCGCTGTCCAGTGATCCACTCCTGGATTAATTTGGTACCTCCCTGCTGAACTTATAGCAAGGCACACATCAGGTCTGGTACACAGCATTGCATACATGATAGAGCCTATGGCTGAAGCATAGGGAACATCTTTCATTTTCTCTCTATCTTCTGCAGTGGTCGGGCATTGAGTCTGACTCAACTTCACACCTTGTAACACAGGGAAGAACCCTTTCTTTGCTTGATCCATTTTGAACTTTTTCAAAATCTTGTCAAGGTATGTGCTTTGTGAAAGTCCAATTAAGCGTCTTGATCTATCTCTATAGATCTTTATGCCTAATATGTAAGCAGCTTCACCGAGGTCTTTCATTGAAAAACTCTTATTCAAGTATCCCTTTATGCTATCCAGAAATTCTATATCATTTCCAATCAATAATATGTCATCCACATATAATATCAGAAATGCTACAGAGCTCCCACTCACTTTCTTGTAAATATAGGCTTCTCCGAAAATCTGTATAAACCTAAATGCTTTAATCACACTATCAAAGCGTTTATTCCAACTCCGAGAGGTTTGCACCAGTCCATAAATGGATCGCTGGAGCTTGCACACTTTGTTAGCTCCCTTTGGATCAACAAAACCTTCTGGTTGCATCATATACAACTCTTCTTCCAGAAATCCATTCAGGAATGCAGTTTTGACATCCATCTGCCAAATTTCATAATTATAAAATGCGGCAATTGCTAACATGATTCGGACAGATTTAAGCATCGCTACGGGTGAGAAGGTCTCATCGTAGTCAACCCCTTGAACTTGTCGAAAACCTTTTGCGACAAGTCGAGCTTTATAGACAGTAACATTACCGTCAGCGTCATTCTTTTTCTTGAAGATCCATTTATTCTCAATTGCTTGCCGATCATCGGGCAAGTCAACCAAAGTCCATACTTTTTTCTCATACATGGATCCCATCTCAGATTTCATGGCTTCAAGCCACTTTGCGGAATCTGGGCTCACCATCGCTTCTTCATAGTTCGTAGGTTCATCATGATCTAGTAGCATGACTTCCAGAACTGGATTACCGTACCACTCTGGTGCGGATCTTACTCTGGTTGATCTACGAGGTTCAGTAGTATCTTGTTCTGAAGTTTCATGATCATTATCATTAACTTCCTCACTTATTGGTGTAGGTGTCGCAGAAACAGTTTTCTGTGATGTACTATTTTCCAACAAGGGAGCAGGTACAGTTACCTCGTCAAGTTCTACTTTCCTCCCACTCACTTCTTTCGAGAGAAACTCCTTCTCAAGAAAGTTTCCGAATTTAGCAACAAAAGTCTTGCCTTCGGATCTGTGATAGAAGGTGTATCCAATAGTTTCCTTTGGATATCCTATGAAGACACATTTCTCCGATTTGGGTTCGAGCTTAACAGGTTGAAGCTTTTTCACATAAGCATCGCAGCCCCAAACTTTCAGAAATGACAACTTTGGTTTCTTGCCAAACCATAGTTCATAAGGCGTCGTCTCAACGGATTTTGATGGTGCCCTGTTTAACGTGAATGCGGCCGTCTCTAGAGCGTATCCCCAAAATGATAGCGGTAAATCAGTAAGAGACATCATAGATCGCACCATATCTAGTAAAGTACGATTACGACGTTCGGACACACCATTACGCTGTGGTGTTCCGGGTGGTGTGAGTTGCGAAACTATTCCACAATTTTTCAAATGTACACCAAACTCGTAACTCAAATATTCTCCTCCACGATCAGATCGTAGAAACTTTATTTTCTTGTTACGATGATTTTCCACTCACTCTGAAATTCTTTGAACTTTTCAAATGGTTCAGACTTATGTTTCATTAAGTAGATATAACCATATCTGCTTAAATCATCTGTGAGGGTGAGAAAATAACGATATCCGCCACGAGCCTCAATATTCATCGGACCACATACATCTGTATGTATGATTTCCAACAAATCTGTTGCTCTCTCCATAGTATCGGAGAACGGTGTTTTAGTCATCTTGCCCATGAGGCACGGTTCGCAAGTACCAAGTGATTCATAATCAAGTGGTTCCAAAAGTCCATCAGTATGGAGTTTCTTCATGCGCTTTACACCGATATGACCTAAACGGCAGTGCCACAAATAAGTTGCACCATCATTATCAACTCTGCATCTCTTGGCTTCAACATTATGAATATGTGTATCACTACTCTCGAGATTCAATAAGAATAGACCACTCTTCAAGGGTGCTTGACCATAAAAGATATTACTCATATAAATAGAACAACCATTATTCTCTGATTTAAATGAATAACCGTCTCGATCAAACAAGATCCAGATATAATGTTCATGCTTAACGCTGGCACTAAATAACAATTATTTAGGTCTAATACTAATCCCGAAGGTAGATGTAGAGGTAGCGTGCCGACCGCGATCACATCGACTTTGGAACCGTTTCCCACGCGCATCGTCACCTCGTCCTTAGCCAATCTTCGCTTAATCCGTAGCCCCTGTTTCGAGTTGCAAATATTAGCAACAGAACCAGTATCAAATACCCAGGTGCTACTGCGAGCATTAGTAAGGTACACATCAATAACATGTATATCATATATACCTTTGTTCACCTTGCCATCCTTCTTATCCGCCAAATACTTTGGGCAGTTCCGCTTCCAGTGACCAGTCTGCTTGCAGTAGAAGCACTCAGTTTCAGGCTTAGGTCCAGACTTGGGTTTCTTCTCTTGAGCAGCAACTTGCTTGCCGTTCTTCTTGAAGTTCCCCTTCTTCTTCCCTTTGCCCTTTTTCTTGAAACTAGTGGTTTTGTTAACCATCAACACTTGATGCTCCTTTTTGATTTCTACCTCCGCAGCTTTCAGCATTGCGAAGAGCTCGGGAATAGTCTTGTTCATCCCTTGCATATTATAGTTCATCACGAAGCTCTTGTAGCTTGGTGGCAGTGATTGGAGAATTCTGTCAATGCCGCAATCATCTGGAAGATTAACTCCCAATTGAATCAAGTGATTATTATACCCAGACATTTTGAGTATATGCTCACTGACAGAACTGTTCTCCTCCATCTTGCAGCTATAGAACTTATTGGAGACTTCATATCTCTCAATCCGGGCATTTGCTTGAAATATTAACTTCAACTCCTAGAACATCTCATATGCTCCATGACGTTCAAAACGTCGTTGAAGTCCCGATTCTAAGCCGTAAAGCATGGCACACTGAACTATCAAGTAGTCATCAGCTTTGCTCTGCCAGACGTTCATAACATCTGGTGTTGCTCCAGCAGCAGGCTTGGCACCCAGCGGTGTTTCCAGGACGTAATTCTTCTGTGCAGCAATGAGGATAATCCTCAAGTTACGGACCCAGTCCGTGTAATTGGTACCATATCTTTCAACTTTGCTTTCTCAAGGAACGCATTAAAATTCAACGGAACAACAGCACGAGCCATCTATCTACACAACATAAATAAGCAAGATACTATCAGGTACTAAGTTCATGATAAATTTAAGTTCAATTAATCATATTACTTAAGAACTCCCACTTAGATAGACATCCCTCTAATCCTCTAAGTGATCACGTGATCCAAATCAACTAAACCATGTCCGATCATCACGTGAGATGGAGTAGTTTCATCGGTGAACATCATTATGTTGATCATATCTACTATATGATTCACGCTCGACCTTTCGGTCTCCGTGTTCCGAGGCCATATCTGTATATGCTTGGCTCGTCAAGTATAACCTGAGTATTCCACGTGTGAAACTGTTTTGCACCCGTTGTATTTGAACGTAGAGCCTATCACACCCGATCATCACGTGGTGTCTCAGCACGAAGAACTTTCGCAACGGTGCATACTCAGGGAGAACACTTCTTGATAATTTAGTGAGAGATCATCTTATAATGCTACCATCAATCAAAGCAAGATAAGATGCATATAAAGATAAACATCACATGCAATCAATATAAGTGATATGATATGGCCATCATCATCTTGTGCCTGTGATCTCCATCTCCGAAGCACCGTCATGATCACCATCGTCACCGGCGCGACACCTTGATCTCCATCGTAGCATCGTTGTCGTCTCGCCAATCTTATGCTTCCACGGCTACCGTTTAGTGATAAAGTAAAGCATTACATCACGATTGCATTGCATACAATAAAGCGACAACCATATGGCTCCTGCCAGTTGCCGATAACTCGGTTACAAAACATGATCATCTCATACAATAAAATTTAGCATCATGCCTTGACCATATCACATCACAACATGCCCTGCAAAAATAAGTTAGACGTCCTCTACTTTGTTGTTGCAAGTTTTACGTGGCTGCTACGGGCTTTAAGCAAGAACCAATCTCACCTACGCATCAAAACCACAACGATAGTTTGTCAAATAGACTCTGTTTTAACCTTCGCAAGGACCGGGCGTAGCCACACTCGGTTCAACTAAAGGTGGAGAGATAGTCGCCCGCAAGCCATCTATGTGCAAAGCACGTCGAGGGAACCGGTCTCGCGTAAGCGTACGCGTAAGGTTGGTCCGGGTCGTCTCGTCCAACAATACCGCCGAACCAAAGTATGACATGCTGGTAGGCAGTATGACTTGTATCGTCCACAACTCACTTGTGTTCTACTCGTGCAAATAACATCAAACCATAAAACCTAGGCTCGGATGCCACTGTTGGGTAACGTAGTAATTTCAAAATTTTCCTACGCACACGCAAGATCATGGTGATGCATAGCAACGAGGGGAGAGTATGATCTACGTACCCTTGTAGATCGCAACGGAAGCGTTGACACAACATAGAGGAAGTAGTCGTACGTCTTCTTCCTGATCCAACCGATCCAAGCATCGTTACTCCGGCACCTCCGAGTTCTTAGCACACGTACAGCTCGATGATGATCCCCGAGCTCCGATCCAGCAAAGCTTCGGGGAGGAGTTCTGTCAGCACGACGGCGTGGTGACGATCTTGATGTATTACCAACGCAGGGCTTCGCCTAAGCACTACAACGATATGATCGAGGTGGAATATGGTGGCAGGGGGCACCGCACACGGCTAAGGAACGATCTCAATGATCAACTTGTGTGTCTAGAGGTGCCCCCTGCCTCCGTATATAAAGGAGCCAAGGGGAAGAGGTGCGCCGGCCAGGAGGAGGGCGCAGGAGGAGTCCTACTCCTACCGGGAGTAGGACTCCCCACCCCCAATCCTATTCCAACTAGGATTCCCAAGGGGGAAAGAGGGAGAGGGGTGGCCGGCCACCTCTCCTAGTCCTAATAGGACTAGGGGAGGGGGGAGGCACGCAGCCCTTATGGGCAGCCCTTTCACCTTTCCACTAAGGCCCAATAAGGCCGATATGACTCCCGGGGGGTTCCGGTAACCTCCCGGTAATCCGGTAAAATCCTGATTTCACCCAGAACACTTCCGATGTCCAAACATAGGCTTCCAATATATCAATCTTTATGTCTCGACCATTTCGAGACTCCTCGTCATGTACGTGATCACATCCGGGACTTCAAACAACCCTCGGTACATCAAAATGCATAAACTCATAATAACTGTCATCGTAACGTTAAGCATGCGGACCCTACGGTTCGGGAACAATGTAGACATGACCGAGACACGTCTCTGATCAATAACCAATAGCGGGACCTGGATGCCCATATTGGCTCCTACATATTCTACGAAGATCTTTATCGGCCAGACCGCATAACAACATACGTTGTTCCCTTTGTCATTGGTATGTTACTTGCCCGAGATTCGATCGTCGGTATCCAATACCTAGTTCAATCTCGTTACCGGCAAGTCTCTTTACTCGTTCCGTAATACATCATCTCACAACTACCATATTAGTTGTAATGCTTGCAAGGCTTATGTGATGTGCATTACCGAGAGGGCCTAGAGATACCTCTCCGACAATCGGAGTGACAAAACCTAATCTCGAAATACGCCAACCCAACATGTACCATTGGAGACACCTGTAGTACTCCTTTATAATCACCCAGTTACGTTGTGACGTTTGGTAGTACCCAAAGTGTTCCTCCGGTAAACGGGAGTTGCATAATCTCATAGTTATAGGAACATGTATAAGTCATGAAGAAAGCAATAGCAACATACTAAACGATCGGGTGCTAAGCTAATGGAATGGGTCATGTCAATCAGATCATTCAACTAATGATGTGACCTCGTTAATCAAATAACAACTCATTGTTCATGGTTAGGAAACATAACCATCTTTGATTAACGAGCTAGTCAAGTAGAGGCATACTAGTGACACTTTGTTTGTCTATTTATTCACACATGTATTATGTTTCCGGTTAATACAATTCTAGCATGAATAATAAACATTTATCATGATTATAAGGAAATAAATAATAACTTTATTATTGCCTCTAGGGCATATTTCCTTCATTTAGTTCATGGTGCCATATGTTGAGCTTGTTTCCTAGTGATCCGTGCCTCTTTTGAGGATGATCAGTAAAGGAGTTTTGTTAATCATGTTATGCTCTATCCATCCATGTCTTTGTTTGCAATTATGGGGCACCCTAGCTTGAGTCAATCAAACTCTACTTTTGCTTCGTTGTGAGTCTGGGCAGATCGTCAACTTGTTTGCGATTTTGCCGATGTTATTGTAGTTGATCCGTGCATGCTATGCCATTGTTCTTGCCATGTCTAGCTTGCATTTTGTGCCTTCTTAATGGATGTATGCTTGCCTTGCCATGACTTGCACCGTGGTGAGTGCATCGAGCTCGTTTACGTGCCTTCGTGAGTTATATTTCAGCATGTCCCAGTTTTCACTAAGTCTGAAAACTGATTATATTTTAGCTATGTTCGTGTGCCCGTTAGTATATTTTATGGACCCTTTTGGCCCCAAGTCATTTTGGGTCTTTTGTTAAGCTTGTTGAGTAGGTCCATGCCATGTTATTCTTTGTCTTAATCAGGTCATGTATCATATTGTTTTTCTGCTCCGAAGAGGGCTTCACGATCTGAAATTTTAGACAAGTGTTAATTTCACTAAGTCTGGAATCTGTTTTGCATTTGTGTTTTTGCCATGCTTGTTTGAACCTCATAATGGATGAATTGGCCGTGTCTCAGTGCTAGTCTTTTGTTAAGCATCTTGTGTGCATCCCTGCCATGTATTTTGTTGTCATGTTTGGTGGCTGTAGCATGTTCATCTCATTGCATTTAGATGCCTACTTGCTGTAAATTGCAGACCGATGTCATTCTTAAAACGCTTGCCATTTCCAAACCGTAACTTCGTTTCCAATGATCTTTATATCGTTTTCAAGCGATTTAATCCCCTCTTTACAGTGGCACCCTTGGAATTCCATGTTGAGGCCAGGTTAATGCATTTCCTGCCATATCTTGCATTTTGCATCCCGCATCGCATCCCGCATAGCATATCATCATTTCATCATATTGCTTGGTCTTGCACGTGGTTGATTGTATCCTTGTTGCTTGTTTGTCTTGTTTGGGTAGAGCCGGGAGACGAGTTCGCTAATGAGGAGCCCGTTGAGTTTGCTCTTGAGGATCCAGTCAACTCTGACAACTGTGCAGGCAAGATGATCATACCCTCGAAATCACTACTATCTTTGCTATGCTAGTTTGCTCGCTCTTTTGCTGTGCCATTGCTGCGATGCCTACCTTTTGCTTGTCAGCCTCCCAAATTGTCATGTCAACCTCTAACCCACCATGTCCTAGCAAACCGTTGATTGGCTATGTTACCGCTTTGCTCAGCCCCCTCTTATAGCGTTGCTAGTTGCAGGTGAAGATTGGAGGTCGTTCCTTGTTGGAATATTTATTTACTTGTTGGGATATCATTATATTGCTATGTTATATTAATGCATCTATATACTTGGTAAAGGGTGGAAGGCTCGGCCTCTCGCCTAGTGTTTTGTTCCACTCTTGCCGCCCTAGTTTCCGTCAGATCGGTGTTATGTTCCGGATTTTGCGTTCCTTACGCGGTTGGGTTATTATGGGAACCCCTTGATATTTCGCCTTGATTAAAGCTTTTCCAGCAATGCCCAACATTGGTTTTACCATTCGCCACCTAGCCCTTTTCTTTCCCTTGGGTTCTGCAGACTCAAGGGTCATCTTATTTTACCCCCACCCCCCGGGCCAGTGCTCCTCTGAGTGTTGGTCCACCTGTCAGCTACCGGTGTCCACCAGGGGCAACTCTGGGCTGGCCTACCCGTACCTAGGACAATCTGAGTGTGCCCTGAGAAAGAGATATGTGCAGCTCCTATCGAGATTTGTCGGCACATTCGGGCGGTGTTGCTGGTCTTGTTTTAACTTGTCGAAGTGTCTTGAGTTACCGAGATACCGAGTCTGATCGGAATGTCTTGGGAGGAGGTCTATTCCTTCGTTGACCGTGAGAGCTTGTCGTGGGCTAAGTTGGGACTCCCCTGCAGGGATTGAACTTTCGAAAGCCGTGCCCGCGGTTATGGGCAGATGGGAATTTGTTAATGTATGGTTGTAGATAACTTGAACCTTAATTAATTAAAATGAATCAACTGAGTGTGTTACCGTGATGGCCTCTTCTCGGCGGAGTCCGGGAAGTGGACACGGTGTTGGAGTTATGCTTGCGCAGGTTGTTCTTCTAGATTCTCGCTCGCACTTTGCCTCCTCTTCTCGCTCTCTTTTGCGTATAAGTTAACCACCACATATGCTAGTCACTTGCTGCAGCTCCACATATATATTTGCCTATCCTTCCTATAAGCTTAAATAGTCTTGATCGCGAGGGTGCGAGATTGCTGAGTCCCTGTGGCTCACAGTACTATAACTCCAGATGCAGGTCCAGGTGATTCCGCTCCAGGTGACGAGTACGAGCTCAAGTGGGAGTTCGACGAGGACTCTCAGCGTTACTACATGTCTTTTCCTGATGATCAGTAGTGGTGCCCAGTTGGGGGTGATTGGGACCGTGTCGCATGTTGGGTTCTCTTCTATTTTGGCACCGTAGTCGGGCCATGAGTGTGTTGGTTGATGTAATGTTATTTATGTTCTTGATTGACGTGGCGAGTGTAATCCAACTATGTTATCTCCCCTTATTATTTACATTACATGGGATGTTGTGAAGATTTCCTAACTTGCGACATATGCCTTCAATGCGATTATGTCTCTAAGTCGTGCCTCGACACGTGGGAGCTATAGTCGTATCGAGGGTGTTACACGGGCGACCTTGGAAGCGGCAGTCTCTTTCTCCCATGCGAAGTGCTCGGACGCGAGCGCCTTAGTGTTCTTGCATAGGAGGTGCCGCGCATCAGATTCCACCGTGATCATCGACCGCGGCATGATCTCATGGAGTGCCTCCTCCGGGTCGACGGGGACGGAGCGCGCTTGCTTGTGGGAAGAGCCGGGCTCCATCGCGTCCACTTTCGCCTTCACCTCTGACTCCGGCATGCGCATTCGTGTGAGAGCCATGGGCACAAGAAGCCTCCTCTACCCGGGCGATGCTGGCGCCGGAGGGAAAGGTGAGACACCCGCCCTGCTCCGAAACAGAAGCGGCGCAGAGCTGGACATGCAGGCGCGGGATGGGTGGGCACGGCCCGCATTCCGTCAGCGGGACATGGAGTAGCTAGTGGCGGATGAGACGAAGCTCGAGCTCCCGTCGGTGTCCACGTGCAACCGATGGCAATGCGGAGCACGAGCTCATCCTCATCCGGCGTGTCGCTGCTCGATCTGTCGTCCACATCCTTCAGCAATCTGTCCTAGCCCATGGGATCAGGCTCACTGTCAAGTCCTGATCGGAGTTGGCCATGGCAAGGGGAGGTGACGAATTTGGGAGGAAGTGGAGGCCACGAGGGAAGCGGAGAAGAGGAGTGTGGAGTGAGAAAGTGAGGGTTTGACTAGGGTTCATCTGATGTGGTGGGGTATTTGCGGGGGCATTAGCGGGGGAGGGGGGCTAGTGGGAGAATCCGATGTATGGAGAGTGCCGGTCAGTTCGGTCATTTGGGCTGGATATGGGGAGCCCAGTTGGGTGGCATTTTTTTTCGCCCGGACACTGAACTGGAAGCTGTTGGGCGTTTGGGGCGGGTATGGGGCTCCGGTTGTAGATGCTCTAACCAGCTAGGTGCCTACCTCTATTATTTAGTAAGGGCATCTCCAACGGTGACACCCAAAATGGACCAATCCACAGACGTGCACGATGATACGAGAGCAGGCCATTCAACCATGCCCACATATCTTTCAAACCGTATTTGAACGAACCAAACAAATTACACATGAACTGGATGATTTTCATCTAAGCTGGATCACATTCATACATTTAAAAAAATTCATTTAAAAAGTGACCATACCTAAACCTAGACTAAATCTAAGACGATGCATGTCCTTCGAGTCTTTGTTGTTCCCATTAATTCTCATGTCGGGCACGGGTGTCCGTGTCCGATGGCCAGCTCAGCCCCGCGGAGTAAAGATGCGGCCGCCGACAAGGAAGAGTAGGACATGGGACATGGACATGCTCACATAACTTGAGGCCTTACTGTCTCCCATGCCCTACTCCTCGTCAGACTACATGACATGTCCGTCACCGGTGGATGTGAGGCCGATGATGTACGTGGATGGGCCGGCCTCGTTAATGTGCCCGTTCCATTGAAGCATCATTGGTGCCGTGAATGACGTGCATCTGCATTCTATTCCTTGATTGCTAGCGCCGCCAATGTGTCCGACTGCGCCATGACCGCATTATAGGTTGCGCGCGGCCTTGTACAGCCCATGCTGCCCAGAGATGAAGTTGGGGTTCCCCACGACCATGGCCACCACGACCTTCTAGCTCTCGAGCTCGTCATACATTTGGCCCTCCGCCAACCTGTGTTGCTCGAGGAGAGAGAGAGGTTGTCCCACTGCTCCTCATGGGCCGGTAGGAACACCAACATTGGTTGCGGTGCCGACTGCTCCTCCGCCATGGTGTCATTGATTGCAGTGCACATGTGTTTGTCGGAATCGGGGTTCCGAGGACCCTAAGGTTCGTAACTCTAGGGTGCACTCATTCCTACCGCCCTATCCTACCTTGCAGTTAGCCACGGCGAAGCTACAGCGAGAGCGAGCTAGCGGAAGTAGGCCGGAGACACAACAGTTACCCTGGTTCGGGCCACCTTGTGGTGTAAAACCCTACTCCTACTTGGTGGTTGGATTGCACTAGCGAAATAGATCTAGTACAAGTGTTGGAGGGAAGAATCGTCTACCTCATCTATGGTGGGACCCTGCCCTCCTTTTATACATGCCTTAGTCATATTCCTCCGAAAGCATTGGTGGGAAGGGTTGCCACACGATGGCAATTTTGAAGGGGGACAAGGGCACAGTCTATCCTGAAAAAAGGTGGTCTTCGCTTGCAAAGCCACCGTCCATGATGCACCGGTGGGATCCATGATGACCTCTTCCCTACGCGCCCGTCGTCCTAGTCTTCTTGCACCGATCAGGCAAACTTTGGGGATCGCTTTGGGAACCGGTGTGTTGGCCCTGCTCCCTTAGAATCCAAGATGAAATCCTCCTCATTTGCGCCTGCTGGCATGGTCTCTGGTGTCGTTCGCCGTTCCACACATAACCCACGTGAAGGCATGAAGCCAGGCGAGCAGCTCCTGACTTGCTTGTCTTCGCGAGGGGGCATCGCGAGGTGGCCATGGGAGACCGCCTCGTGAGGCTCCGGTGCGGCCGCCTAGTCATCTCAGGATGCCTGCCGATGGGGGCCTCACGAGGGGTCTTGCTCGTGGTATTTGCTGGTGGGCCACTGGATGGACTTTTGTCATGCGCCGCGCCCTGGGCTGAAGGCAGACGAACCTAGGTATCCCCGGTCGCCCGGGCCTGACAGTAGCCCCCGGGCTAGCAGCGCGCACGTCTCCGCCCGTTAGGGGGGCTGAACAGCGCGGGCCCTAACCGCCTACGGGCCAGGCGTGATGCGTGGCACTCGATGAGCGGGGAACGCCCCCGCTTCTCCCACGACGCCTCGGCAACCACCCAGACTGACATAAATCCTACCCGCGTGCATCACGATGCCATCATTACCTTACTTGCCTAGCATCTGCCTTCCTTCTCGTGCATGATTCCTCTCCCTTCTCCGGTTACCCGTTGCCTCTGCCCCAGCTACTTCGCCATGGCGCCCCTAGTAGGAAAAATAAAGTAGCGAGGGAGACGGCTAGGGAGGCGGCGCCGGAGCCTGCCCTCGGCAGGTCCACAGTCATCAATGCCGAGGGGCTCGATAAGGTTCTCCCAATGACCGCAGCCGCCTCCATTTAATGGGGGGCTACCCGAATCTAGTCGGCTTCACGTCCGGCCACCGAGCTCGACGTTACCTGCATCCCTATTCCCCTTCATGCGCGCTTGACCGTCTTGCTACCACTGTTCTCTGACTTCTTCATTTCTATCCTCTCTCACTACCAGGTCCATGCCTTGCACCTCGACCCGACCCCCGTTCTTCTTCTTATGTGAAGGCTTCTTGGGCGTCCCCCCTTCGGTGGTGCTGCTTTGCCATTTTTTTAGCATGCCGGTGACCGCGGCGAACCAACGCTCTGGATGCGTATCGCTCTGCATCGCGGAGGATACGACAGGTGATGGCATCAACATGGAGCTTGCCCACGAGGCAGAGGGCTTTAGCCAGCAATGGGTGTACATGGACGCAACCCAATTCAGCCCTTACAGCTGATTCCAATGTCCCCGGTGGCGAGGAGCTCTGGATGGGAGCACAAGAGGCTAGCTGACCCGATACTGGCACGGGTGTGGAAGAGGTTGGCCGTCCTGAGGGTGGCGGGGGTAACGATGGTCACAGTTGTGAGGGAGTTCCTCCATCAGTGCATTGGCCCCCTTCAGCGTCACTCCCGCCCGATGTGGGCTTCATTGGCTGGAGGACCCAATGCGGCTGCACATGGGTAGCCTACCGCTGGAGGTGTTGAGTGGGGTGCTTCGCTACTTGGCCGGGGAGGAAGAAGCGGAGGAGCCTCCTGAGGCGGGGCTCCTGTGCATCTTATCGGAACAAGGAGGCATTTGTCGGTACGATGCCACGCTTTGACCAGTGGGGGCTACTTCTGGAGGGCCATGAGGGGCCCCGGGACAACCCTTTCCTGGTGGTCCCTGACTTGGGAGGTCGTGAGGACGGTGAGACCTCAACGGCTGTCGCTAGAGATGTCTGCGGGCCATGCCAGTGGGCTAGCGACCCGCCTGCAAGCGCGGCTTGAAGCGCCGATGGCACCGTCGTCCTGAGGTCGCGCTCGCCAGGCTCAGGTGATGGGGGCGCAAGTGGGCCTCTGGAGGCGAATACTACGAGGTAGCGGGCCACTGGGGACGATGTCAAGAGACAGCCCCATGACCCCCCCTGTAACGGAGACCAGCGCCGAAGCTGGGGCCGCCGGTCCCATGGCCCCCCTCGTGGGGCTAACCGCGAGAAGAGGCTTCATGCGGGCAACAGTGGCGGGGTTCCGTTGCGGTTGCTGAAGAAGAGGGAGTGGGTCGCCAAGGATGAGTAAGTATTCACCTCCCCCCTCTTCATACCCATCAATCCTCATGTGCCTTAGTGCCTACCCTATGCAGGTCCTCCTCGAACAACTAGAAGGAGATGGAGCCCTCTGGCTTGGCGGGGAGCGCGTCACCATTTGTCGCAGCTGCAAGTGATAATCCCCAAGTGCAAGGAATCATAGCAGCAATTTCCAAAGGTGGAACTTGTAAGTATAGAATGTCGAACCCACAAGGAGCTAAAGGTAATATCAATATTCTCTCAAGTCCTCTCGGCCACTGTTACGACTCTACGTACACGGAACGTTTGCTTCCATCCAGAAACGAGAAATAAAACTACATTGTGGGTATGAAGAGGATAACTTTGCATGATATCGGAGAACTAAAATATAAAAGTAGGTGCCATTAACATAAATTTAGAATATATTACTATATATTAAAAATAGCGAGTGTGAAAAAATGATGGGTCGGTGTGCGGAATTATCCTAGGCAATTGTTAACAAGATCAGTAGTCGTCATTGCAATTTCATATGAGGGAGAGGCATAAGCTAACATACTTTTTATTCTTGGATCATATGCACTTATGGTTGGAACTCTAGCAAGCATCCTCAACTACTAAAGATCATTAAGGTAAAACCCAACCATAGCATTAAAGTATCAAGTCCCCTTTATCCCACATGCA
>NC_041382.1:345569423-345573563 GCF_002162155.2 Triticum dicoccoides
CGCTCAAGCAACCCACTATAAGCAAATCATGAACGTATTGCAACACCCTACAGCGGGAATCCCTCATGTGTGCGCGGCATGGAAGGCACCATAGGACATCACCAAAATAGAACATACAACTCAAACCAATCTAGATCATCAATCAACCCCAAAGACAAAAGAAATCTACTCAAAACATCATAGGATGGCAACACATCATTGGATCATAATATGTGGCATAAAGCACCATGTTCAAGTAGGGGATTACAGCGGGGTGCGGGAGAGTGGACCGTGTAAAATAGATGAGGATGGTGATGTTGATGAAGACCATCACCACGGTGATGGTTCCCCTGGTGGCACTCCGGCGCCAACAACAGAGATGGGGAGAGAGTCCCCCCTTGTGCTTCCTCCTCCATGGCCTCCTGATGTCTACTACACAACCTTCTTCTTGTAGACTCGTGTTGGGCCTCCAAGCGCGGAGTTTTATAGGACAGTAGAAAATTTTCCTCAAGTGGATGACCTAAGGTTTATCAATCCATGGGAGGCGTATGATGAAGATGGTCTCTCTCAAACAACCCTGCAACCAAATAACAAAGAGTCTCTTGTGTCCCCAACACACCCAGTACAATGGTAAATTGTATAGGGGCACTAGTTAGGTGAAGAGATGGTGATACAAGCGTAATATGGATAGTAGATACATGTTTTTGTATTCTGAAAGTATAAAAACAGCAAGGTAGCAAGTGGTAAAAGTGAGCGAAAATGGCATTGCAATGCTTAAAAACAAGGCCTAGGGTTCATACTTTCACTAGTGCAAGTTCTCTCAACAATGATAACATAATTAGATCATATGGCAATCCCTCAACGTGTGACAAAAGTCACTCAAAAGTTCCTATCACAGAGAACATATGATGAAATTGCTTGTAGGGTACAAAACCACCTCAAAGTTATTCTTTCCGATCAATACATTGAGATATTCCTATAAGTGTCACAAACAGCCCTAGAGTTCATAGCAAAATAACACCATATGACACACATCAATCAACTCTAATGTCACCTAGATACTCCAATGTCACCACAATTATTCGTGGGTCAATTACATGATATGCATCAAACAACTTCAGATTCATAATATTCAATCCAACACAAAGAACCTCAAAGAGTGCCCCAAGATTTATACCGGAGAAATAAGGACAAAAATGTGCATCAACCCCTATGCATAGATTACCCCAATGTCACCTCGGGAATCCATGAGTTGAGGGCCAACACATACATCAAGTGAATCAATAGAATAACCCATTGTCACCATGGGTATCCCACGCAAGACATACATCAAGTGTTCTCAAATCCATAATAGTATTCAATCCGATGATAGTGAAACCTCAAAGGTAAAACTCAATTCATCACAAGAAGGTGGACAGGGAGAAACACCATATGATTCAACTATAGTAACAAAGCTCGTGGCACAACAAGATCGTGCCAGATCAAGAACACGAGAGAGACAGAGATCAAACACATAGCTACTGGTACATACCCTTAGCCCCGAGGGTGAACTACTCCCTCCCCGTCATGGAGACCGCCGGGATGATGAAGATGGCCACCTGTGATGGTTTCCCCCTCCGGCAGGGTGTCGGAAAGGGCTCCCTATTGGTTTTTCATGACTACAGAGGCTTTCGGTGGCAGAACTGCCGATCTAGGTTTATTTCTGGGGGTTTCTATATTTATAGGAACTTTTGGCGTCTGGAACAAGTCAGGGGGTCCACAAGGCTACGACAAGGTAGGGGCGCGCCCTCCACCCTTGTGGATGCCTCGTGTCTCTTCTGGCCCAATTCTTTTGCTTCGGGGGCTTCTTTTGGTCCATAAAAAATCACCGTAAATTTTCAGCTCATTTGGACTCCGTTTGATATTCCTTTCCTTTGAAACTCAAAAACAAGGAAAAAACAGAAACAGAAACTAGCACTAGGCTCTAGATTAATAGGTTAGTCCCAAAAATCATATAAAATAGCATATAAATGCATATAAAACATCCAAGATGGATAATATAATAGCATGGAAGAATCAAAAATTATAGATATGTTGGAGACGTATCAAGCATCCCCAAGCTTAATTCCTGCTCGTCCTCGAGTAGGTAAATGATAAAAACGGAATTTTTGATGTGGAATGCTGCCTAACATATTCATCCATATAATTTCCTTCATTGTGGCAAGAATATTCAGATCCATAGGATTCAAAAAAAAAGTTTAATATTGACATAAAAATAATAATACTTCAAGCATACTAATAAGGCAATCATGTCTTCTCAAAATAACATGGCCAAAGAAAGTTATCCCTACAAAATTATATAGTCTGGCTATGCTCCATGTTCATCACACAAAGTATTTAAATCATGCACAACCCCGGTGACATAGCCAAGCAATTGTTTCATACTTTTGATGTACTAAAACTTTTTCAACTTTCACGCAATACATGAGCGTGAGCCATGGATATAGCACCATAGGTGTAATAGAATATGGTGGTTGTGGAGAAGATAAAAAGAAGGAGATAGTCTCACATCAACTAAGAGTATTAACGGGTATGGAGATGCCCATCAATAGATATCAATGTGAGTGAGTAGGGATTCCCATGCAATGGATGCACTAGAGCTATAAGTTTATGAAAGTTCAAAAATAAACTAAGTGGGTGTGTGTAAGTGCATCTAGTGCCACCCCTAGTTGGTTCAGGGGGAGCCCTTGCAACTTATGAAGACAATTCCTTATCCTTTACAATTTCACATATTATATTCCCCGTTGAAAACTTCAACTAGTTTGTCACCAATCACCAAAAAGGGGGAGATTGTAAGTGCATCTAGTGCCACCCCTAGTTGGTTTTGGAGTATTGACGACAAACCTAGTTGAGGGACTAATGTGTTTATGAGAATTTCGGGATAACACAGGTAGAAGTCCCTCATTGATTCGGTTTTCCTACGAGAGATGACCCCTAAAAATGTATGAAGACATTGAAGTCAAAGGTGGTATATGAAGATATTCACATTGAAGACTGTGACAAGAGAAGACACCACATGAAGCCTATGGAGCTCGAAGACTTAGATCTTTCGTAGTTCTCTTTCTTCTGTGTTGAGTCATAGGAACCACCGTACTGTTAAGTGGGTTCCAAGAGAACCAGTCAGAATGACTGAAGTGATGCTTAAACAAAACCTATGTCTTCGAGTGAAGACTTTGAGAGCGAATCTTGTCCAGAGTCGGGCAAGTCAGCTTTGCTTGAAGCCCAAGTAAAGTTGCCGTGTGAGTTTGAAATCTGACCGTTGGAACACGTGTCAGTTCCTTAGTGACCCAAGGTCATTTCGGACAAATCAGGTTGGGTTGCCAAGTGGCTATAAATAGCCCACCCCTTACAACCATAAACGGTTGGCTGCTCAGATTCAGAGTACGGCTTTTGTCGTTTGAGAGCAACCCACCTCGAAGCCTTTGAGAGAGAATTCCTTGCGAGGATAAAGCCCTAACAACCCAGAGCCAAAGAGAATTAGGCATCACTTAAGTCTTCTTGTCTGTGTGATCTGAAGACTTATTACACTTGAGGACTGTGCATCCTCCAGCCAGTTAGGCGTCGCGTCCTGAGCATCCAAGAGACATTGTTGATTGCCGGTGAACAAAGTCTGTGAAGGTTTGGGAGTCTACCTTGAAGACTTACCAGAGTGATTGGGCGAGGTCTGTGTGACCTTAGCTCAAGGGGAATACGGTGAGGACTGGGTGTCCTGAGCTGTGTGTTCAGGACTGGGTGTCCGGGACTGTGTGTCCTAAGGTTTAAATACCTAGCCGCCCTAACCAGACGTACAGTTGTCACAGCAACTGGAACTGGTCCAACAAATCATTGTCTTCAGTGAGTCACTGGTTTCATCTTCCCTTCCCTTTACTTACTGTTACTCCTTGTGAAATCATTGTATCTTTGCACTATCGTTTGTCTTCACTGAGTGACTGCGTGTTCTGTGTGGCTTCACAATATCTTCCTACCTGATCCTTACTACATTGCTGCTATTAGTCATTGTGCTGAATACTTGACTATGGCTTGCCTAGTGTAGTCTACCTTCCGCTGGAGGGTAATAGGTTTATTTCTATCGTTTGTCTTCATAACTTCCACGTTTTGAAGACTTTCATAAAAATCGCCTAT
>NC_041382.1:345573878-345617891 GCF_002162155.2 Triticum dicoccoides
TCTAGTCGATATAACACACTTTCAATTGGTATCAGAGCAAGGTGCTCCCTTGTTCTGTGTGATTCGGTTTAACCACCTGGAGTTTTAGCTATGTCGACTGCAGGGATAATTAAAGTCTCCGCTGTGTGCCCCGTCTTCGATGGAACTGAATATCCCTAATGGAAGAATAAGATGCGCATGCATCTTGAAGCCATTGACGTCGACCTATGGTATGTCGTCAAGAACGGCGTTCCCAAGGCTGGAGAAGGTGTCACTGCTGCTGATGTCAAGAAGTTCGTTCAACTGGACTCTACTGCCAAGAATATCATCTGTGGTCATCTGACCAAAGGACAGTATGGCCGTGTGAGTGCTTTGGAAACATCTAAGCTGGTCTGGGACTGGCTCTCCAAGGTCAATGAAGGCGTCTCTGTTGGGGAACGTAGCAGAAATTCAAAATTTTCCTATGTGTCACCAAGATCTATCTATGGAGAAACCAGTAACGAGGGGAACGAGAGTGCATCTACATACCCTTGTAGATCGCTAAGCGGAAGTGTTCAAGAGAATGGGGTTGAAGGAGTCGTACTCGTCGTGATCCAAATCACCGGAGATCCTAGTGCCGAACGGACGGCACCTCCGCGTTCAACACACGTACAACCCGGTGACGTCTCCCATGCCTTGATCCAGCAAGGAGAGAGGGAGAGGTTGAGGAAGACTCCATCCAGCAGCAGCACAACGGCGTGGTGGTGGTGGAGGAGCGTGGTACTCCGGCAGGGCTTTGCCAAGCATCGCAAGAGACGAGGAGGGAGAGGGGTAGGGCTGCGCCAAGAAGGAGAGGACCTCGTGTGTCTTGGGCAGCCCAAACCTCAAGTATATATAGGCGGAGGGGAGGGGCTGCTCCCCCACCTAGGGTTCCCTCCCTAGGGGTGGCGGCTGCCCCCAGATCCCATCCGGGTGGTGGCCAGGTGGAGGGGGAGAGGGAGGTGCACCAGGCATGGGCCCTAAGGCCCATCTGCCCTTAGGGTTTGCCCCCTTCCTCCCCTTAGGCGCCTTGGGCCCTTGTGGGGGGGGCACCAGCCCACCTGGGGCTGGTCCCCTCCCACACTTGGCCCATGCAGCCCTCCGGGGCTTGTGGCCCCACTTGGCAGACCCCCGGGACCCTCCTGGTGGTCCCGGTACGTTACCGATAAACCCCGAAACTTTTCCGGTGACCAAAACAGGACTTCCCATATATAAATCTTTACCTCTGGACCATTCCGGAACTCCTCGTGACATCCGGGATCTCATCCGGGACTCCGAACAACATTCGGTAACCACATACAAACTTCCTTTATAACCCTAGCGTCATCGAACCTTAAGTGTGTAGACCCTACGGGTTCGGGAACCATGCAGACATGACCGAGACGTTCTCCGGTCAATAACCAACAGCGGGATCTAGATACCCATGTTGGTTCCCACATGTTCCACGATGATCTCATCGGATGAACCACGATGTCGAGGATTCGATCAATCCCGTATACAATTCCCTTTGTCTAGCGGTATTGTACTTGCCCGAGATTCGATCGTCGGTATCCCGATACCTTGTTCAATCTCGTTACCGGCAAGTCTCTTTACTCGTTCCGTAACACATCATCCCGTGATCAACTCCTTGATCACATTGTGCACATTATGATGATGTCCTACCGAGTGGGCCCAGAGATACCTCTCCGTCACACGGAGTGACAAATCCCAGTCTCGATTCGTGCCAACTCAACAGACACTTTCGGAGATACCTGTAGTGTACCTTTATAGCCACCCAGTTACGTTGTGACGTTTGGCACACCCAAAGTATTCCTACGGTATCCGGGAGTTGCACAATCTCATGGTCCAAGGAAATGATACTTGACATTAGAAAAGCTTTAGCATACGAACTACACGATCGTTGTGCTAGGCTTAGGATTGGGTTTTGTCCATCACATCATTCTCCCAATGATGTGATCCCGTTATCAACGACATCCAATGTCCATGGTCAGGAAACCGTAACCATCTATTGATCAACGAGCTAGTCAACTAGAGGCTTACTAGGGACATGGTGTTGTCTATGTATCCAAACATGTATCTGAGTTTCCTATCAATACAATTCTAGCATGGATAATAAACGATTATCATGAACAAGGACATATAATAATAACCAATTTATTATTGCCTCTAGGGCATATTTCCAACAGTCTCCCACTTGCACTAGAGTCAATAATCCAGTTCACATCGATATGTGATTAACACTCAAGGTCACATCCCCATGTGACTAACACCCAAAGAGTTCTGGGTTTGATCATGTTATGCTTGTGAGAGAGGTTTCAGTCAATGGGTCTGCAACATTCAGATCCGTATGTACTTCGCAAATTTCTATGTCATCTTGTAGATGCAACTACTACGCTACATTTGGAGCCATTTCAAATAACTGTTCTACTTGGAGCTATTCCATTATACGTATCCCATATCTCTACTCAGAGCTATCCGGATAGGTGTTAAGCTTGCAGCGACGTAACTCTTTACGTCGAACTCTTTATCACCTCCATAACCGAGAAACATATCCTTATTCCTCTAAGGATAATTTATACCGCTATCTGGTGATCTACTCCTAGATTACCTTTGTACCCTCTTGCCAGATATGTGGCAAGGCACACATCAGGTGCGGTACTCAGCATGGCATACCGTATAGAGCCTATGACAAAAGCATAGGGGATGACCTTCGTCCTTCCTCTTTCTTCTGCCGTGGTCGAGCTTTAAGTCTTAACTTCATACCTTACAACTCAGGAAAGAACTCCTTCTTTGACTGATCCATCTTGAACACCTTCAAGATCATGTCAAGGTATGTGCTCATTTGAAAGTACCATTAAGCGTTTTGATCTATCCTTATAGATCTTGATGCTCAATGTTCAAGTAGCTTAATCCAGGCTTTCTATTGAAAAACACTTTCCAAATAACCCTATATGCTTTCCAGAAATTCTACGTCATTTCTGATCAACAATATGTCAACAACATATATTCATCAGAAATTCTATAGTGCTCCCACTCACTTCTTTGGAAATACAAGTTTCTCATAAACTTTGTATACACCCAAAATCTTTGATCATCTCATCAAAGCATACATTCCAACTCCGAGATGCTTACTCCAGTCCTTAGAAGGATTGTTGGAGCTTTGCATACTTATTAGCATCTTTCAGGATTGAAAAAACCTTCCCGTTGTATCACATACAACCTTTCCTCAAGAAAATCATCGAGGAAACAATGTTTTGACATCCTATCTGCAAGATTTCATAAATAATGCAGTAATCGCTAATATAATTCCAACAGACTCTTAGCATCGCTACGAGTGAGAAAGTCTCATCATAGTCAACTCCTTAAACTTGTCGGAAAAAATCTTAACGACAAGTCGAGCTTTCTTAATGGTGATACTTACCATCATTGTCCGTCTTCCTTTTAAAATCCATCTGTACTCAACAGCCTTACGACCATCGAGCCGTTCTACCAAAGTCTACATTTTGTTTTCATACATGGATCCTCTCTTGGATTTTATGGCCTCGAGCCATTTATCGGATCCGGGCCCACCATCGCTTCTCCATAGCTCGTAGGTTCATTGTTGTCTAGCAACATGACTTCCAAGACAGGATTACGTACCACTCTGAAGTAGTACGCATCCTTGTCATCCCACGAGGTTTGTTAGTGACTTGATCTGAAGTTTCATGATCACTATCATAAGCTTCCACTTCAATTGGTGTAGGTGCCACAGGAACAACTTCATGTGCCCTGCCACACACTAGTTGAAGAGACGGTTCAATAACCTCATCAAGTCTCCACCATCCTCCCACTCAATTCTTTCGAGAGAAACTTTTCCTCGAGAAAGGACCCGATTCTAGAAACAATCCCTTATTGCTTTCGGATCTGAGACAGGAGGTATACCCAACTGTTTTGGGTGTCCTATGAAGATGCATTTATCCGCTTTGGGTTCAAGCTTATCAGCCTGAAACTTTTTCACATAAGCGTCGCAGCCCCAAACTTTTAAGAAATGACAGCTTAGGTTTCTCTAAACCATAGTTCATACGGTGTCATCTCATCGGAATTACGTGGTGCCCTATTTAAAGTGAATGTGGTTGTCTCTAATGCCTAACCCATAAACTATCGTGGTAATTCGATAAGAGACATCATGGTATGCATCATATCCAATAGGGTGCAGTTATGATGTTCGGACACACCATCACACTATTGTTTTCCAGGCTGTATTAATTGTGAAACAATTTCCACAATGTCTTAATTCTGTGCCAAACTCGTAATTCAGATATTCATCTCTATGATCATATCATAGATATTTTATCCTCTTGTCACGACGATCTTTCAACTTCACCCTGAAATTACTTGAACCTTTCAATAATTCAGACTCGTGATTCATCAAGTAAATGTACTCAACATCTACTCAAATCATCTGTGAAGTAAGAACATAACGATATCCACTACACACCTCAGCACTCATTGGACTGCACACATCAAAATGTATTACTTCCAACAAGTTGCTTTCTAGTTCCATTTTACTCAAAACGAGGCTTTCAGTCATCTTGCCCATGTGGTATGATTTGCATGTCTCAAGTGATTCAAAATCAAGTGAGTCCAAACGGTCCATTTGCATGGAGTTTCTTCATGCATATACACCAATACACATGGTTCGCATGTCTCAAACTTTTCAAAATGAGTGAGCCCAAAGGTCCATCAACATGGAGCTTCTTCATGCGTTTTATACCGATATGACTTACGTGGCAGTGCCACAAGTAGGTGGTACTATCATTACTATCTTATATCTTTTGGCATGAACATGTGTATCACTACGATCGAGATTCAATAAACCATCCGTTTTAGGTGCAAGACCATTGAAGGTATTATTCAAATAAACAGAGTAACCATTATTCTCCTTAAATGAATAACCGTACTGCGATAGACATAATCCAATCATGTCTATGCTCAACGCAAACACCAATCTCGATGGTAGAGGGAGCCTGCGATGCTTGATCACATCAAGCTTGGGAAAACTTCCAACACATATCGCCAGCTCACCTTTAGCTAGTCTCCGTTTACTCCGTAGCCTTTTATTTCGAGTTTACTAACACTTAGCAACCGAACCGGTATCTAATACCATGGTGCTACTAGGAGTACTAGTAAAGTACACATCAACACAATGTATATCCAATATACTTCTATCGACCTTGCCAGCCTTCTTATCTACCAAGTATCTAGGGTAATTCTGCTCCAGTGGCTGTTCCCCTTATTACAGAAGCACTTAGTCTCGGGTTTGGGTTCAACCTTAGGTTTCTTCACTAGAGCAGCAGCTGATTTGCCGTTTCATGAAGTACCCCTTCTTGCCCTTTCCCTTCTTGAAACTAGTGGTTTCACCAACCATCAACAATTGATGCTCCTTCTTGATTTCTACTTTTGTGGTGTCAAACATCACGAATATCTCAAGGATCATCATATATGTCCTCGATATATTATAGTTCATCACGAAGCTCTAGCAGCTTGGTGGTAATGACTTCGGAGAAACATCATTATCTCATCTGGAAGATCAACTCCCACTCCATTCAAATGATTGTTGTACTCAGACAATCTGAGCACAAGCTCAACAATTGAGCTATTCTCCCTTAGTTTGCAGGCTAAGAAAATCGTCGGAGGTCTTATACCTCTTGACATGGGCACGAGCCTGAAATCCCAATTTCAGCCCTCGAAACATCTCATATGTTTCGCGACGTTTCAAAACGTCTTCGGTGCCTCAACTCTAAACCGTTTAACTGAACTATCACGTAGTTATCAAAATGTGTATGTCAGATGTTTGCAACATCCACAGACGACGTTCGAGGTTCAGCACACTGAGCGGTGCATTAAGGACATAAGCCTTCTATGAAGCAATGAGGACAATCCTCAGTTTACGGACCTAGTCCGCATAATTGCTACTATCAACTTTCAACTAAATTTTCTCTAGGAACATATCTAAACAGTAGAACTGAAGCATGAGCCATGACATAATTTGTGAAGACCTTTTGACTATGTTCAGGATAATTAAGTTCATCTTATGAACTCCCACTCAGATAGACATCCCTCTAGTCATCTAAGTGATTACATGATCCGAGTCAACTAGGCCATGTCCGATCATCACGTGAGACGGACTAGTCAACATCGGTGAACATCTTCATGTTGATCGTATCTACCATACGACTCATGCTCGACCTTTCGGTCTCTTGTGTTCCGAGGCCATGTCTGTACATGCTAGGCTCGTCAAGTCAACCTAAGTGTTTTGCATGTGTTCCGAGGCCATGTCTGTACATGCTAGGCTCGTCAACACCCGTTGTATTCGAACGTAATAATCTATCACACCCGATCATCACGTGGTGCTTTGAAACGACGAACTTTCACAACTGTGCACAGTTAGGGGGAACACTTTCTTGAAATTTTAATGAGGGATCATCTTATTTACTACCGTCGTTCTAAGCAAATAAGATGTATAAACATGATAAACATCACATGCAATCAAATAGTGACATGATATGGCCAATATCATATTGCTCCTTTTGATCTCCATCTTCGGGGCTCCTTGATCATCACCGTCACCGGCATGACACCATGATCTCCATCATCGTGTCTTCATGAAGTTGTCTCGCCAACTATTACTTCTACTACTATAGCTAACGGTTAGCAATAAAGTAAAGTAATTACATGACGTTTATGTTGACACACAGGTCATAAATAAATTAAGACAACTCCTATGGCTCCTGCCGGCTGTCATACTCATCGACATGCAAGTCGTGATTCCTATTACAAGAACATGATCATCTCATACATCACATATATCATTCATCACATCCTTTGGCCATATCACATCACATAGCATACCCTGCAAAAACAAGTTAGACGTCCTCTAATTGTTGTTTGCATGTTTTACGTGGCTCCTATGGGTTTCTAGCAAGAACGTTTCTTACCTACGCAAAAACCACAACGTGATATGCCAATTGCTATTTACCCTTCATAAGGACCCTTTTCATCGAATCTGATCCGACTAAAGTGGGAGAGACAGACACCCGCTAGCCATCTTATGCAACTAGTGCATGTCAGTCGGTGGAACCGGTCTCACGTAAGCGTACGTGTAAGGTTGGTCCGGGCCGCTTCATCCCACAATGCCGCCGAATCAAGATTGGACTAGTAAAGGTAAGCATATTGAACAAAATCAACGCCCACAACTACGTTGTGTTCTACTCGTGCATAGAAACTACGCATAGACCTAGCTCATGATGCCACTGTTGGGGAACGTAGCAGAAATTCAAAATTTTCCTACGTGTCCCCAGGATCTATCTATGGAGAAACCAGCAACGAGGGGAAGGAGAGTGCATCTACATACCCTTGTAGATCGCTAAGCGGAAGCGTTCAAGAGAACGGGGTTGAAGGAGTCGTACTCGTCGTGATCCAAATCACCGGAGATCCTAGTGCCGAACGGACGGCACCTCCGCGTTCAACACAAGTAGAGCCCGGTGACGTCTCCCATGCCTTGATCTAGCAAGGAGAGAGGGAGAGGTTGAGGAAGACTCCATCCAGCAGGAGCACAACGGCTTGGTGGTGGTGGAGGAGTGTGGTACTCCAGCAGGGCTTCGCCAAGCATCGCAAGAGACGAGGAGGGAGAGGGGTAGGGCTGCGCCAAGAAGGAGAGGAACTCATGTGTCTTGGGCAGCCCAAACCTCAAGTATATATTGGGTAGGGGAGGGGCTGCGCCCCCACCTAGGGTTCCCTCCCTAGGGGTGGCGGTAGCCCCCAGATCCCATCTGGGTGGCGGCCAGGTGGAGGGGGAGAGGGAGGCGCACCAGGCATGGGCCCTAAGGCCCATCTGCCCTTAGGGTTTGCCCCCCTTCCTCCCCTTAGGCGCCTTGGGCCCTTGTGGGGGGGGGCGCACCAGCCCACCTGGGGCTGGTCCCCTCCCACACTTGGCCCATGCAGCCCTCCGGGGCTTGTGGCCCCACTTGGCGGACCCCCGGGACCCTCCCGGTGGTCCCGGTACGTTACCGATAAACCCCGAAACTTTTCCGGTGACCAAAACAGGACTTCCCATATATAAATCTTTACCTTCGGACCATTCCGGAACTCCTCATGACGTCTGGGATCTCATCCGGGACTCCGAACAACATTCGGTAACCACATACAAACTTCCTTTATAACCCTAGCGTCATCGAACCTTAAGTGTGTAGACCCTACGGGTTCGGGAACCATGCAGACATGACCGAGACGTTCTCCGGTCAATAACCAACAGCGGGATATGGATACCCATGTTGGTTCCCACATGTTCCACGATGATCTCATCAGATGAACCACGATGTCGAGGATTCGATCAATCCTGTATACAATTCCCTTTGTCTAGCGGTATTGTACTTGCCCGAGATTCGATCGTCGGTATCCCGATACCTTGTTCAATCTCGTTACCGGCAAGTCTCTTTACTCGTTCCGTAACACATCATCCTGTGATCAACTCCTTGATCACATTGTGCACATTATGATGATGTCCTACCGAGTGGGCCCAGAGATACCTCTCCGTCACACGGAGTGACAAATCCTAGTCTCGATTCGTGCCAACCCAACAGACACTTTTGGAGATACCTGTAGTGTACCTTTATAGCCACCCAGTTACGTTGTGACGTTTGGCACACCCAAAGCATTCCTACGGTATACGGGAGTTGCACAATCTCATGGTCTAAGGAAATGATACTTGACATTAGAAAAGCTTTAGCATACGAACTACACGATCTTTGTGCTAGGCTTAGGATTGGGTTTTGTCCATCACATCATTCTCCCAATGATGTGATCCCGTTATCAACGACATCCAATGTCCATGGTCTGGAAACCGTCACCATCTATTGATCAACGAGCTAGTCAACTAGAGGCTTACTAGGGACATGGTGTTGTCTATGTATCCACACATGTATCTAGGGCATATTTAACCAATTTATCATGAACAAGGAAATATAATAATAACCAATTTATTATTGCCTCTAGGTCATATTTCCAACAGTCTCAACCCAGAGAGATCAGAGAATCAGTGTCCTTTGCAACCTCTTCAACCGCTTCAAGCGAAATGACAATGAGAATGTCCAGCTCACATTTGACCGACTCACTGACATCACAAATGAGCTTCAAGCCCTCGGCGCTACTGAGATCACCAAACATGAAGTCGTCAAGACACTACTGAGATCACTTGATAGTTCGTTTGACACCCTAGCCCTGATGATTCAAGAACGTCCTGATTTCAAGACACTCGATCCGTCTGACATACTTGAGAGGCTCAACACACATGAGTTCCAGCTTTCTGAGAAAAGAGATATCTACGGTCCAAACTATGGGCGAACTCGTGCCTTGAAGGCAAAAGCTGTCTCCTCATATGAAGAAGAATCTGACAGCAGTTCGGATGATCCTGAAGACATTGGAAGGGAACTTGGTATGCTTGTGAAGAAGTTCCGAAAATTCACCAAGAAGAAAGGTTTCAGAAAGTCTTCCCGATCAAGCTCAAGGAATGATGAAGCTTCTGCTCACGACTACAAGAAGAAAACATGTCACAAGTGCAAGAAACCTGGCCACTTCATCTCTGAGTGTCCACAGTGGGACAATGAGAACAAAAAGAAGAAGAAGAGCAAGGAATATGACTCTGACGACAAGAAGAAGAAGAAATATTCAAAGTCTTCTTCCAAGTCTTCCTCAAAGTCTTCATCACACAAGAAGAGCTCATATGGCAAGGCACATGCGTTTGTTGGCAAGGAAATGGATTCAGAGGAGGAGTCCGCTTCTGAGGAGGCGGAGGTGGAGTCTGAGGAGGATTCCGATTCAGGCGTCGCAAGTCTGGCTACAGCGTATGTTGCCAAGTCCATCTTCAACACTGAAGACAATGACTTCATCACCGACACCGATGCAAATGACAAGGACTACTCCGCTTCTACCTACTGCTTCATGGCACGCGGTGCCAAGGTAAACACACGCACTACTCACTATCAAACATCTAGTGACGATGACTCTGATTGTGGTTCAAAACCCAGCTACAAAACACTTGCTAAAATTGCAACTGAACAACAGAAAGCTATGGAACATATTCAAAAACTGTTAGACAGAAGCGATGATCTGTTAGGTGCTGAAATGACTCGATCTGAATCCTTAATTGAAGACATAAAAAATCTTCACGTTAAGTATGAGGAACTTGAAAGTCGTCATGAAACTCTCTCAACAACTCATGAAAAGCTTTCCTATGATTATCTTCAAAGGAAGCAAGCTCTTGAGAAATTGAGAGCGGCTCATGAAGATCTTCAAAAGGAAAACGAGTCACTTCGCGCCGAACAGATCAGCTTCGCTCAGGAAGGATTTGAACCACCATGTCTTAAATGCATTGAGCGTGATAATGCTACTACTGTTGCTGAATGTTCTACTGCTGCTACTGTTGCAATATCTTCAACTGTTGATGTGGGAACTAACCCGTCTGCTGAGGATTCCACTGCTATTGCTGATGAGAATGCTAGGTTGAAGACATTGCTTGAAACAGGGATGTAGAAAAGTCTTAAAGGGCATCAGACACTATGTGATGTCCTCAAAAAGCAGATTTTGAACCGAAACCCGAGGAAAGAGGGTGTTGGGTTCGTAAGGAAAATGAATGCTGATGGCTCTTACTGGAAACCTGAGCAGTACCCCAAAACCACATGGGTTGCTGCAAAGGAATTTTTAGCAGATCCATCCACTCTATCTGGGTTCACTTGTGCTAACCCCATTGTCATTGATGAATCCTTTGATGCAAACTATAAACTGTTTAAGAATCAGAGTGGTGAAGTGTTTGCCAGGTACATTGGTACTAACTGCAGGAATGGACCGCCTATGAAGAAGATCTAGGTTCCGAAAAGGTGTCTGGAGAATCTTCCTTTGAATGTCATCATGACACCTCACGTGAAGAAGACAAACCTCAGACCAAAGGCTTCATATGGTCCAAAGGCTTCATACAGACAGAGGACTCACCTGAGTCGCACTAACGCAAATGTTTTGCAGGGAAACCATACTCAGGCATATGAATATGAGAGCGGTTCATCAAACCGCCATGTTCATAACACCAAGAACAATTCTGCTTATTCTTATGAGTACTATTGTCCGCCTGCAAGACTGTTTGCTAGGGCTCCAAAGCCAAAGTTCTCAGATGCTGCACTTAGACTTATTGCTTCTAAACCACCCTTGAAGGTGTGGGTGGCTAAGAAAGCTTAACTCTCTTTTGCAGTGTAACATCCCAAAATTCTAAATTTTGGAATGTTATAATAAATAGATAGATTGACTGATTGTTTGATTGATTGTCTGAAAGTGAGTGAATTCGAAACTTTTTGAAAGTTAAATCAGAGGGAATAAAAGGACTTTCCCAAACTTTCATATTTGCTTTATGATCTCCATGAATTAAAATTCTTTTCAAATACAAAACCCTTGAGCGAAGATGATATGACTTCTTCCATTTAAACTAAATGAAAGGGTATTTGAAAATAATTGGATTTCATTTGGAAATATTTCAATTCATAAACTTCATGCAGCTCAATGATTTTCATGAGAGAAGATAATAGGACTTCTTCAAATTATATGAAATATGAGTTGGGAGTTTCAAAGAATTAAATTCAAAGTTCTTTTGAATTTATTTTCAATTTGGAGTTATTTGAGTTTTATTCAAATTATTTTTCTCCAAAAATAAAATATATGGAAATTAGGGTAACATGATTCCCTACAATAGAAAATTGGAGAAAAATTAATTTGAAATCATTTTGGTTTTTTTAAATGATTTTTGTTGGGTTTTAATAGACCAGTAGCACTCTTTGATTTATTTGATTTTGTGTGGATTTTATTTGACTTCACTAAAATGTCCACGTTGTAGATAATGTTTTTCTGAAAATTTTGATATATTATGTGCCTAGGTTCTATTTTATTTTAGTTTGCTTCATGTTATTTTCCGTTGTGTTTTCTTAAAAAAAATCTTTTGGCCGACTGGGCCAGCCCAGCTCGTGCCAGGCCTAGGCCCAGTGCGCCACCGCCTTCGTCTCCCTCCCCGAGCCGGAGTTCGACTCCCGCACGTCGCCGGACGCCGCCGTAGCCGCCGCAGACTCCTCCGCCGCCTCGCCTTGCCCCTCCCGCAAGCCTCTCCGGCCCTTCCTATAAATACCAGAGCCTCAGGACCCGTTTCTCTCCTGCTTCGCCGCAACCGCCGCCCTCGCTGGAGCTCCCGCCTCTGACGAGATCTGTGCCGCCGCCGCGCTTCGTTCCGACGCCCCTGAGCGCCACTGACCCCACCGTTGCATCTGCCTCGACGCGTCGCCCCTTCCCCGCTACTCCGCCGTCGCCGGCGAGCCCCGGAGCAGCCGCCTCGATCAAGCCCAACGCCCCGCCGCCGTTGCTCTTCGCCACCGCCGCAGTAAGTCGTCATCGCCGCCTCCTCCGTCCGATCTAGAATCGACAGCCAAGATTAGATCTAGAAGTTTTTTTACTTCGAACCGGTATGCGCTAAGTAGCGGACGTTCGCTCGATTAGCCTTGCAGCGAACGGTTTTCAGCCTGTTGTTTTGCGCCGTGTGGCAGGGGCCTATGTATGATTATTATCTTTGCAGTTTAGCCCCTGGAATTTTCAGAACAGTCCCTGAACTTCAAAACCCTCCAACTTTTTATCCGTAACTCCGATTTAAGCGATTCTTTTTGCAAAATACTCATTGTGACATTTTCAAATCAAATTTTGGAGTTTGAGCAAATCAAATTTGTTCAACTTCAAATCTAGTTCAAACCTTCATTTGATCATAACTTGTGTTTTGTAGCTCCATTTTAGTTGATTCTTTTTGCAAATCGAAGCTCTCGACCTAAACTTTCTGATAAGGCCAAATTCACATAATTTTGGTACTGTTAGAAATCTTTCTGGTCTTTTGAGTGATTGCTTATGTGTGGTTACTATTACTTGCTTACGATAGATTGACCGGAGTGTGACGAGTAGAGCTATCAAGAGTTTTGAGTGCGAATCATCTTCATAAACATTGCAGGCAAGTTCACACTTTGATCATATCCCCTTCCATACCCAGTTTTATGCATTAGCTTCACCCTCAAACATTGCATGAGTAGGATTGATAACATGTGGGTATTGGGAAGTAATTGATGAGGTAGGAACCTATTGCCCTGCATTCAAAGCTTGGGAGTTACTTTTACGTTATGCTTACATGGCATGCTATGCTCGTAGACGTGGATTGGGTTTTGAGAGTATCCATGACAGATGTGAGATTGTTAATTAATGGTTTACTTAAGGTGGCAACTTAAACACACATCTGGGTGGATTGAGGCACCTGGTTATTCTAGGATTGCCTGTCTAGGCACCTGGGTAATCCAGGACTTGCCTGTTTTCTTTTGGACCGCCACCCAGACTCAAAGGGATCATGAGATTATTCATACTAGAAACTTCCGTGTGCAGCCACAAGCTATTATGGGCTCTAGCATAGTTGATTAAGTCGTGTGAACTCTTACAGTGGTAGACTAGCAGATGTAGGGGTTGTAGGTGGTACGGTCTACCCATCGTAAGGTGCAAACGCTTCTGAAAGACTATGTCTCGGTCATCCGTCTTCTCAAACACCATGTAGTGCGAGAAAACTAACGGAGGCGATCGAGTCTTGTGGGGAAAAGTGCGCAAACCTCTGCAGAGTGTATAAACTAATCATGATTAGTCGTGTCCCCGGTTATGGACATCTTGAGTATCTAGTTCTTGGATTATCCTGTTGATCTCATCACATTAATTTAAATGAATATTGTTGGGTTTAATGATGTTACTTAATTTGGATTGAGAATGCTGTCAACCATTCTCAATGTTCAACAACCACCATGATAGTTAAATAAAATTTATTCCTTTGCAGTAGGGAAAAATTGGCTTTACGCAAAAACCTTATAACCATAGAGCTTTTCCACCAGCCAAATATGCATGTAGTGATAGTCTTTATTCATCATTCTCTATGGTGTGAATTTGCCAGTACATTCAATGTACTGACCCTCTGTGGCTGCAACGTCTCATGTTGCAGGATTATCTTACGACGAGTAAGTGATACGTTAGGGTTACGATTTCTACACTCAACTTTGCCGTTGGTGTTGCTGGGAATCCACAACCTTGTTACTTCCGCTATTTTGGATTTGAGGTAATAGTATTTACGTTACTTTTACATGTGATTTACCTCTGTTATAAATCCTCGAGTACTGTGTGTGTCAGCATACCGATCCAGGGATGACACTTAAGCACAGAGACTTGACCCATTCGGGTCGGGTCGCTACAAGATGGTATCAGAGCACATGTTGACTGTAGGACGTGACCCTAGAAACTGGCAAGCCCATAGCAAAGATTTTTCTCTACAACTTTCCCTTTCAAAAAAAAACTTTTACCTCTCTTCTCTTCTGAGCTTATTCAAAAATTCCCTTTAGTGAGACCATACCCCTTTCCCCTTTTTGACCACACGAAGATTCGACTGATGAGACCACTCCAAGAAGTACAAGATATCGGACAACTAAGACCACTTCGAAATGAAGAGTATTTTCCGTGCATCTGAATAATGGAAACTACAACGGTTGAAGACCGAAGACAAGTAGAATTTGAAGGCTCTGAAGAATTCCTAGATTTGTATGACCTAGGAAGGCTACCCTTATGGAACATGACAGATTATGGAAGTTGTCAATACCCGAGATCAAGGTGTATCGGAGAAAGACTGAAACAAGGAGTATGAGAACTCGAAGTTTTGTCAAAGAAACCCTAAGGCAGGAGATATCAACTGTGGAGAGATAGCTCATGGAAATGACAAGAGCAGAAACACGGTTATCCGTGATGTCATCACCCGCTAATGCTATTGTCACCGTGCTGAGTTAAGGATGCATGTCTTTAGAATGGATTTGATGGAAGAAGGCTGATGGAGCACCTATCATAAGATGAAGTTTTAGCCCTAGCCGGTGTATCACCAGGATCTGGAGTAGTACATCAAGAAGTTTAAAATGGAGCTCCAGGAAGTCGTATTAGACAAGGAAGTATTTCATGAGGAACTCAGGATCCAGAAGATGAGAGTAGCCAAGCTGGAGGAGCTACAACCTCGAGATACCGGAGAATTGTCAGGAACTGAAGGACAGTATGACCATGGTTCATGTGAAGGATGTTGAAACCAGAAGTTTGAAATGCAACTCCGGAATATTAAAGGATGTCACGAGAGATTTCACGTCAACAGAGATTGATCTGGCAAAAGAACTTGAGAAAGACAAGCATGATCGGAAGAAGCCATTGGAGGCATGAACAAGGCTTGAAGAATTTGGAGACGTTGAAGATTTATTGACCTTTAGAAGACCAAACCCCTGTTATATACCTACGTTAGATGAGACGTTTGTGAGCTGTCATTTGTTTGATGTTTTTCCCGACGGCCACAAATAAAATCTGTCTTTTCAAAACTTTTGTTTGTATTGTGTGTATCCCTCTCTCTTATCTTACCCCAAACCCACATGGACCCAATAGAGGATGAATGGAGATGAGCTTGTATTTTCTGGACCGATGAGTCAGTTGGAGACAGACCGATGGATTTAGAACATGGAAGATCACATGTAGAATAACCCTATAGTTGGAAATGATATGACCCAGCATGCTCTTCAGTGCTTTGAAAGAGGTGCTGCTACTTGGTGGAGGATATACCAAACCATGAATGGATGGCAAGGAGTAACCACTTGGAGAGAATTTAAGTTGACTATGCCAAAGCCTCGGCTTGTGTCCCAGAAGTTGAAGCCTTATGGAAAGGATATGAAGAAACATTGTGCATGCAAGATTTGTGGAGAAATTGGACACACCCATAAACAACACAAGGATGAATGCCCTAATTGTGAAGGAAGTCACCCAGTTGAAGAATGCCCAATTAGGTAGATTACTTGTTTGTTGTGTGAAGGGACTACCCACTATCCTGCTCAGTGTCACATTTACCCCATGGTACAACGAACCATCCAGCAGAAGAAAGAAGTAATGAAAGGAGCCCTCATGGAAATTTTAGAAGAAGTTGTGATGAAGGAAGAGATGGAGGACACGCCTAAAGAAGACCCAAGTAAACCCTGCACTAAGTCTTATTATTCATATGGAGAAGAAGGACACATCTCCCAAAATTGTTTGAATGGGGATCTAGTAGAATTCCCGACCGAGGAAGTAGAATATGACCCACAGGAAATAGAAGCCCTGATTGGAATGGAAAAGTCCAGGAAGAGAAACCTATTGGATTCCAAGAAGGACTTGAGTCATATCACCTGTTACAAGTGCAAGGAGTCAGGGCACTACCTCAACAATTGCCCAAAAAGGAAACCTCGATACTTGTCAGAAGTAATATGTTTTAGTGGTAATGGAGCAGGGCACTTTGCCAGAGAATGCCCCAAGGAGAAGGAAACTTGTGCTAGATAGTTGAGTTTGCAACAAAAGTAATGGAGTAGTAGAAGTGAGAACATTTTCTTTTATATTGAGGTGTTGAGTTGAGACATGTAATGGAAAAGCGAGAGATTGTAATTAATTGAGAGTGAATAAAGTTAGCATCGTTGGTACTGATATGGATTTTATGAGTTGTTACTCTATGAAGAAGGATTTTGGCCATTCTGAGGATATGAGAAATATGTTCTATGGAAGATTTGTGCATTTTAGGGGTGGTAGTACCCTGTAAGAACCATTGACCCCTGGAAAAGATAAGGAGACTCCACTGAGTGGATTTCGGACAACAATGAATACGAGTTTTGTCTCAATATGTGTGATGCCCCAAGAGTATGTGGGATGAAGTTGGAGACCGTCAGTTGTTTGGACCAAATGTGATCAAGGAGTCAGAAGAGAATGTTAAGTTGATTCGAGATAGACTGAAGGTAGCTCAGTCCAGGCAGAAGATTTATGTAGACTCAAAAACTCAAGGAGGTAGTCTATGAAATTGGAGACAGAGCATGTCTTCGTGTGACCCCTCTGCGAGGAGTTAAACGACTTGGAGTTAAGGGACAGTTAGCCCCGAGATTTGTAGGACCATACCGAGTTTTGGAGCATATGAGAGAAGTGGCCTACAAGTTTGAGTTACCCGAAGGACTGTCAGGAGTTCAAGATGTGTTTCACGTTTCCCAGTCGAAGAAGTGCCATGCAGAGATGGCCAATATTCCCCTGTAAGACGCTTGACCGCGGAAAGGATAATGATGTTCCACGAAGTGGAATATGGACTTCATAAGTATAAGTTTTTATATCAGTATGAGGGATATCCCACGAGGATGAAGAGATAAATTACTATTGGATATAAAGGACGTATGATGTCGGAAATATCGATTAATGGAAACTCCATGATGTGTCTGAGTAATCATGTCCTAGTTTGGTGCCAATAGAAGGAAGAAGACAATACAATTGGATGGATTCTAAGTATGCTAGGAAGCTGGAAGTTGGATGTTGGAATAACGATAAGTTGCCCGATGATAAGTTCAAGGACTACAAGTGATGAGGTGTGCCATAACCCACAGGCCCCAGGACCTGCCAAGAAGCGAGCACATTCTTGCTGAAGGAAAAACCCTAGAAGTGGATATACCTTTGTCGACAGATGATTTTATAGGAGTTTACGCAAAACCTGAGAGTTGTGAAGGAACGATAGATGTTTGTCTGGCTTGCAGAATCAATGGATTATTCCGAACTTGGTTCGTCGACGAGAGAAATTCTGCAATGCTTGTGAGGATGACCGAGTATTACAATGCGAGATTCGCTAAACCGTATACAAGGTAATGATTTGGGTGCGGGATGGATTGATCACCATACCGACTTACTCTTATTATTCACCTTGCTATATGGGATGGTAAATCTGAGTGACTTACCTATAGTGGAGAGACGACGATCAAAACCTTGTTTAAGCCTTAGAATGGTATAGATATTTTTCCCTTGTACAAGGCAGCTTTGCCAACCGTAGGTTATACGATGAGGATCACCCAGACCCATTTCCTGCAGGAGAAACCACAAATTGTTGACCACCATGAGATATCGATAGTTGTTTAGTTTTGGCGCCAGACCCGTCAGCTAAGAAGACCCAATCTCGGAAGAACCTTACCAAGATGAAAGGATAGAAAAATTGTGGTAAGGTTATGCCACTACCGGAAGAGCCCGGATAAGGAATTATCCTGAAGATCTAAGAAGACCGACACTATCAAGAATAAGGATGGAGTATATGAGTTTTGATAGAACCATAACCATGCTTCTAAGGGTGGTAGCACCCCAGACCCCGGTGATGATTGATGGAATTTGAGGAGACCCCCAAACCCTAACCTTTTTCTTGCTAGCCTCTCCGAATCGCGAGGACGAGATTCATTTAAGGGTGGTAGGTTTGTAACATCCCAAAATTCTAAATTTTGGAATGTTATAATAAATAGATAGATTTGACTGATTGTTTAATTGATTGTCTGAAAGTGAGTGAATTCGAAACTTTTTGAAAGTTAAATGAGAGGGAATAAAAGGACTTTCCCAAACTTTCATATTTGCTTTCTGATCTCCATGAATTCAAATTCTTTTCAAATACAAAACCCTTGAGCGAAGATGATATGACTTCTTCCATTCAAATTAAATGAAAGGGTATTTGAAAATAATTGGATTTCACTTGCAAATATTTCAATTCATAAACTTCATGCAGCTCAATGATTTTCATGAGAGAAGATAAAAGGACTTCTTCAAATTATATGAAATATGAGTTGGGAGTTTCAAAGAATTAAATTCAAAGTTCTTTTGAATTTATTTTCAATTTGGAGTTATTTGAGTTTTATTCAAATTATTTTTCTCCAAAAATAAAATATATGGAAATTAGGGTAACATGATTCCCTACAATAGAAAATTGGAGAAAAAATAATTTGAAATCATTTTGGTTTTTTTAAATGATTTTTGTTGGGTTTTAATAGACCAGTAGCACTCTTTGATTTATTTGATTTTGTGTGGATTTTATTTGACTTTACTAAAATGTCCACGTTGTAGATAATGTTTTTCTGAAAATTTTGATATATTATATGCCTAGGTTCTATTTTATTTTAGTTTGCTTTATGTTATTTTCCGTTGTGTTTTTTTTTAAATCTTTTCGCCGACTGGGCCGGCCCAGCTCGTGCCAGGCCTAGGCCCAGTGCGCCACCGCCTTCGTCTCCCTCCCTGAGCCGGAGTTCGACTCCCGCACGTCGCCGGACGCCGCCGTAGCCGCCGCGGACTCCTCCACCGCCTCGCCTTGCCCCTCCCGCAAGCCTCTCCGGCCCCTCCTATAAATACCAGAGCCCTGGGGCCCGTTTCTCTCTTCCTTCGCCACAACTGCCGCCCTCGCCGGAGCTCCCGCCTCCGACGAGATCTGCCGCCGCCACCGCGCTTCGTTCCGACGCCCCCGAGCGCCGCCGACCCCACCGCTGCATCTGCCTCGACGCGTCGCCCCTTCCCCGCTACTCCGCCGTTGCCGGCGAGCCCCGGAGCAGCCGCCTCGATCAAGCCCGACGCCCCACCGCCGTTGCTCTTCGCCACCGCCGCAGTAAGTCGTCATCGCCGCCTCCTCGTTCCGATCTAGAATCGACGGCCAAGATTAGATCTAGAAGTTTTTTTCTTCGAACCGGTATGCGCTAAGTAGCGGACATTCGCTTGATTAGCCTTGCAGCGAACGGTTTTCAGCCTGTTGTTTTGCGCCGCATGGGAGGGGCCTATCTATGATTATTATCTTTGCAGATTAGCCCCTGGAATTTTCAGAACAGTCCCTGAACTTCAAAACCCTCCAACTTTTTATCCGTAACTCCGATTTAAGCGATTCTTTTTGCAAAATACTCCTTGTGACATTTTCAAATCAAATTTTGGAGTTTGAGCAAATCAAATTTTTTCAACTTCAAATCTAGTTCAAACCTTCGTTTGATCATAACTTGTGTTTCGTAGCTCCATTTTAGTTGATTCTTTTTGCAAATCGAAGCTCTCGACCTAAACTTTCTGATAAGGCCAAATTCACATAATTTTGGTACTGTTAGAAATCTTTCTGGTCTTTTGAGTGATTGCTTATGTGTGGTTACTATTACTTGCTTACGATAGATTGACCGGAGTGTGACGAGTAGAGCTATCAAGAGTTTTGAGTGCGAATCATCTTCATAAACATTGCAGGCAAGTTCACACTTTGATCATATCCCCTTCCATACCCAGTTTTATGCATTAGCTTCACCCTCAAACATTGCATGAGTAGGATTGATAACATGTGGGTATTGGGAAGTAATTGATGAGGTAGGAACCTATTGCCCTGCATTCAAAGCTTGGGAGTTACTTTTACGTTATGCTTACATGGCATGCTATGCTCGTAGACGTGGATTGGGTTTTGAGAGTATCCATGACAGATGTGAGATTGTTAATTAATGGTTTACTTAAGGTGGCAACTTAAACACACATCTGGGTGGATTGAGGCACCTGGTTATTCTAGGATTGCCTGTCTAGGCACCTGGGTAATCCAGGACTTGCCTGTTTTCTTTTGGACCGCCACCCAGACTCAAAGGGATCATGAGATTATTCATACTAGAAACTTCCGTGTGCAGCCACAAGCTATTATGGGCTCTAGCATAGTTGATTAAGTCGTGTGAACTCTTACAGTGGTAGACTAGCAGATGTAGGGGTTGTAGGTGGTACGGTCTACCCATCGTAAGGTGCAAACGCTTCCGAAAGACTATGTCTCGGTCATCCGTCTTCTCAAACACCATGTAGTGCGAGAAAACAAACGGAGGCGATCGAGTCTTGTGGGGAAAAGTGCGCAAACCTCTGCAGAGTGTATAAACTAATCATGATTAGCCGTGTCCCCGATTATGGACATCTTGAGTATCTAGTTCTTGGATTATCCTGTTGATCTCATCATGTTACTTTAAATGAATATTGTTGGGTTTAATGATGTTACTTAATTGGGATTGAGAATGCTGTCAACCATTCTCAATGTTCAACAACCAGCATGATAGTTAAATGAAATTTATTCCTTTCAGTAGGGAAAAATTGGCTTTACGTAAAAACCTTATAACCATAGAGCTTTTCCACCAGCCAAATATGCATGTAGTGATAGTCTTTATTCATCATTCTCTATGGTGTGAATTTGCCAGTACATTCAATGTACTGACCCTCTGTGGCTGCAACGTCTCATGTTGCAGGATTATCTTACGATGAGTAAGTGATATGTTAGGGTTACTATTTCTACACTCAACTTTGCCGTTGGTGTTGATGGGAATCCACAACCTTGTTACTTCCGCTATTTTGGATTTGAGGTAATAGTATTTACGTTACTTTTACATGTGATTTACCTCTGTTATAAATCCTCGAGTACTGTGTGTGTCAGCATACCGATCCAGGGATGACACTTAAGCACAGAGACTTGACCCATTCGGGTCGGGTCGCTACATGCAGGGAAAGGTCTCCAGCAGAAAACCAAAATCGTCTGACGCTATTGCTGGGGACCTTAAACATCTTGTAGGGCGCAAGTCAAATGCCCGAATGGTCTTACTATGTACTTCATTCCTGAATCGCTTGCTACTCTCCCTATTAGTCCTAATCTGGATCTAAGCTTTCATAACCCACTGGTTCGTCAAATGTTTTTGCTTCACAATGCTCTTCGTGAATCCTATCCCCCTAACTGCACTGTAGGGTACGACACCAGCGTCTTCAGAATGGATTATTGATAGTGGGTGTACAAATCACATGACTGGCAAAAGAAGCCTTCTTATGGACTCAACCTTACGTCCATCTAACAAGAGCCACATCACATTTGCTGACACAGGTAAAAGTAAGGTATTGGGTCTAGGTAGAGTTGCAATCTCAAGGGATCAACACATGGATAAAGTCATGCTTGTTGAATCCCTTGGCTTCAACTTAATGTCTGTCTCAATGCTTTGCGATTTAAACATGATCGTAATATTTGGATATTGTTGCCTTGTTCTAATGGAATCTGACAAGTCTCTAGTATTTGAAGGGTATCGAAAAGATGATTTGTACGTGGTAGATTTCTCAGCAGGACCACAGCTTGCCGTATGTCTTCTAGCAAAAGCTTCAGAATGCTGGCTCTGGCATCAGAGGCTTGGGCATGTTGGCATGAGGAACCTCCACACCTTGGCAAAGAAGAAGCATGTCATAGGCATCGAGGGCGTCAAGTTCAAGAAAGATCACTTATGCGGTGCCTGTGAGGCAGGAAAGATGATGAGGGCCAAACATCCCTCTAAGACAATCATGACCACTAATCGACCCTTCGAACTGCTTCACATGGATCTTTTCGGTCCCACTCATTACTCAACTCTTACTACTACTGCTTGTCTCTATGGCTTTGTCATTGTTGATGATTATTCTAGATATACTTGGGTGCACATAATCCTTTACAAGACTGAAGTGCAGGATGTCTTCAGATGCTTCGCCAATCGAGCAATGAACAACTATGGCGCCAAGATAAAGCATATCAGAAGTGACAATGGAACTGAATTCAAGAACACTGGCCTTGATACATATCTTGATACCTTGGGCATCACACATGAATTCTCAGCCCCGTACACGCCACAGTAGAATGGGGTCGTCGAACGCAAGAACAGAACACTCATTGAGATGGCCAGAACGATGCTAGATGAATACAAGACTCCAAGAAAATTCTGGCCTGAAGCCATTGATACTGCATGCCATACAATCAATCGTTTTTATCTTCACAAGCTTCTGAACAAGACATCTTATGCGCTCCTTACTGGCAAGAAGCCAAATGTCAGTTACTTCAGAGTATTTGGCGCCAGGTGCTAGATCAAGGACCCACATCACACCTCAAAGTTTGCACCAAAAGCACATGAGGGTTTTATGCTCGGATATGGAAAGGATTCGCACTCCTACAGAGTCTTCAATCTCTTTCATTACAAAGTGGTTGAAACAGTGGATGTGCGGTTCGATGAGACCAACGGTTCACAAAGAGAGCAACTGCCAAATGTGCTAGATGAAGTTCCATCCAGTGAATCAATCAAGCTAATGGGAACTAGAGAAATTATACCTTCTGAAGCTCATCCTGAAGAAGAACTTATCATCTCAGCACCTGATCAACATGAAGACAATGCTCAGCCTGAAGGCATTGCTTCTAACAACGACAATGATCAGCAAGAGCAAAAATTTCGCCCTGTACATCCTCGCGTTGCCAATGAAGTGCAGATTGAAAGAATAATTGATAGAATGAATGTACCCGGTCCACTCACTCGTTCAAGGGCAACTCAGCTAGCAAATTTCTGTGGGCACTTCGCATTCTTCTCAATAACAGAACCCAAGAAAGTTGAAGAAGCCTTCATGGAACCTGAATGGATTCAAGCTATGCAAGACGAGCTTCAACAGTTTGAGCTGAATAATGTATGGGAACTGGTCAAGCATCCCGATCCTCGGAAGCACAACATAATAGGCACCAAATGGATATACTGCAACAAGCAAGATGAGCATGGTCAAGTTGTCAGAAACAAAGCTCGTCTCGTTGCTCAAGGATATACTCAAGTGGAAGGCATTGACTTCGATGAAACATTTGCTCCTGTGGCTAGAATTGAAGCCATACACATACTGCTGGCCTATGCAAATCATCACAACATACTTCTTTATCAAATGGATGTGAAGAGCGTCTTCCTCAATGGCAAGATTGAAGAAGAAGTGTATGTTGCACAACCTCCTGGCTTTGAAGATCCAAAACATCCTGACATGGTATACAAGCTCAACAAGGCACTATATGGCCTCAAAAAAGCCCCTCTGGCCTGGTATGACACACTCAAATACTTCCTGAAGAGCAAAGGCTTCATACCTGGTTCTCTCGACCCCACTCTCTTCATGAAGACATATGATGGTGAACTGTTTGTGTGCCAAATATCTGGTTGGATTCTCGGGTGCTGATTATGCTGGTGACAAAGTTGATCGCAAGTCTACATCAGGCACATGTCACTTTCTGGGACGATCACTTGTATGTTGGTCTTCAAAGAAGCATAACTGTGTATCTCTCTCCATTGTTGAATCCGAATACATTGCTGCTGGATCTTGCTGCGCTCAGCTTCTGTGGATGAAGCAAACGCTCAAGGACTATGGCATTCATCTGAAGCAAGTGCCACTCTACTGCGACAATGAAAGCGCCATCAAGATTGCCAACAACCCAGTTCAGCACTCGAAGACAAAGCACATTGGAATTTGTCATCACTTTCTCAGAGATCATGTTGTGAAGGAAGATATTGATATCATACATGTCAACACTGAAGAGCAATTGGCAGATATCTTCACCAAGCCCTTGGATGAGAAGAGATTTTGCAAGTTACGGTGTGAGCTAAATATGCTGGAATCCTCAAATGTCCTGTGATCAGGCACACATCCTAACCCTTATGCATATTGATGACTTAGATGTGCAACACACGAAGTAAAGTATATCTTCAATCAATGAAGACATACATTCTAAGTGTGAATACATTAATGTGGAATTTGACTTCGGAGCGCCACAATAATTGTGCGCCGTGTTTGGGTCTAATACTTCCTATACGGTGGGTAACGCCACCACCAAATGTTCTATTTTGAAGTGTTTCACTCATGGCGTTACCTTGCTATGTCTTCACATTTGGTTTGGCTTCAATCTCAACATGTCTTCATGATTATCTTCACTATGTTGATTATATATATATACTAGTGTTCTGTCCTCTACAGCATTCACTTATAGCTATGTCTTCTTGTTGAATCTTTTGAACTAAGTGAATGTGATCGGACCCTAATCTCTCTATGCTATCTATCTCAAGCTCTATCTCCAAATCATATGCATTCTATTGAAACTGTCGAATGTCTTCTCTGCGTCCTTGTCAGCAGAAGATACAAAGACAAACCTTAAGTCCACTTTCAATGCTCATTCCTCCACATGAAACCCGGAGAAGTAGGAACAACCACCCGACAATCCAGGCGTTCGTGGGACGTGGAACAAACCCCAAAATTCTGCATGATGGCCACATGTTCCTCAGATGCGAATCGCCAGGGGCACCTGTGTAATAATGCAGTGCCGCCCCTGTACCTATAAATACACACTTCACGGTGGTCATTATCTCTTCTTCCACTCTCGCACGAACCCTAGCGCCACCGCTAGCCCTCGACGACGCCGGCGACGAAGCGCTTCGCTGCCCCAACCTTTCCGATGCCGTCTTCACGCCGACCGCGGACATCGTCCTCTTCGCCGTCGCCGTAGGTGTCCTCCGTCGCCAAGTTAGGGCATGGAAGATCGAACTGCTCGGCCTCATCTTCCACTCCGTCTAGCAGTTCTTAGTGTGGTAAATAAAACTTCCTTTTTACGGCACCGTTGATCCTATGGCTTTGTCACTTTCTACCACAAGCAGTTCTATTCACACAAGTTAGATCTCTCTCATACTGCATCTCATAACATGCCTAGTATATTCACTTATGCTTCACAAAGTAGTTAGATTCCTCACTTGTACTGATCTCTGGATTCATACAAATCTGGAACCAACTCCTTATCTATGAGTGAATGTCTTCGCACGATGAGGTCAATGTCTTCTAAACTGATTTATATTCAAAATCTTCTGAGAATGCATATGACCTCTTCCCCTTCCCTCGCACCTTTATGCTGTCACAGGTACATGTCCGTGGGAGAATCCCTTGGTTCTCATAGTCTGCATTCATTTGCAGAATTCTTACAGCATCATATAAATTCTCTCGAAGCAAGTTCCTGTTTGTCCAGCAAGCGAAAATCTTTGAAGCCTTTGAACGTGTTGAAGCCTTTCAGTTTAAAGTTCATGGCTTCAGAGAAATCAACAAGGAAGGGTGGCAGAAAGCGTCATGGAGAAACATCTAGAGATCTGCCAGATGACCTTTCAGAACTATACAAGACAGATCCTGAAGAGGATTACAATCAGCGCAAGACCCGAATCCAATGGATTCGAAGATATTGGGCAGAACAATGGTTCAAATACCGATTTGTAACCCAGGAATATGCTGAGAAAAATGTCATCAAGAGACCATGGGGAGACATCCTATACAAGAATCTTCAACCCAGGTCCAGAGATGAAGCCATTGAACAAGGCTTCTATCCCTGCATGGTCCGTGGGCCACAGCCTGTTGATGCACACCCATCGTCACTACTATGGTGTCGTGACGACATTCTGTTCAAGCGCAACTTCCAGTTTGCCCAGAACTCAGCAAAGCAAAACAAGAAGACATTGGGACTAGACTTCAACCCTGGTCCCTCAGCTCCAAGGGCTGATGGCACACGAGATGCAGAACCCAATGTCGTCGGTCCTTTCTACAACCTTGAAGGCCTCATCACCCATATCTTGGTTCAAGGGACTGCAGTGAATGAGCCTACAGCTGACGCTGAATCAGATGAAGCGCCTGCAGCGCCGAAGCCAAAGAAGTTGAAGAAGCCTAAAGCTTCAAAGCCTGCCCCTTCACCAAAATCTCACGGGCGAAGCCACTGGCAACTGCACCTCCTGAAGACAGTGTGCAGTCCGAAGATTTATCACGCATCTCCAAGGCCCAGAAGGTCAAGATGCCTCTGCCACACACCGGCCAAGAGCTAACAGTTGCTGCCATTCTGCGCAATGATGCCATTGATCTGTCAAGTGATGAAGATCTTGCAGATGACGCTCTTGAGCAACTCATCAAGAGCAAAGAAGAAGCAGAAATCTTCAATGATCTGCCTCTCTTTGATGTAACAGTCATTCACAACTTCATTGATGAATGGTTTGACATGCCAAACATCAGCTTCGATGATCTCCAACTATCCATTGGCCTCAGTGTCTCCTTCCATGGCGCCATTGCTTCAGAGTTAGCTATCGCCCAGCGCATTGTTGAACTGAACCAGAAGATTGACTTTGAGAAATCTTAGTTCAAGAAGCATATGGCCAAGCTCAGCGTGCAAGACGTGAAGAATTTCAAGATTATGCTGCACGAGCTCAAGGAAGCCTTTCTAAAGAAACGTGCAGAAGCTCAGGGTTCTCGTGAGCGCATGAAGGTCCTGGCTGATAGGTGTGTGCAAGCCTACAATGAGGCTGAGAAGCGCAAGGCCCTTGGGCGTCCTAGCATCGACCACAGGATGGCTGCGAAGAAGCAGAAGAAGCCCACTATGGCTGAACTTGAAGCACCAAGGCAGGAGGCAGATCCCCTTGACTTCCCAACTAGCATGACTGGCCCGAAGCCAAAGGCCAGGTCAACCGCTTCAGAACTGAAGAAGACCAGGACTGTTGAGGCTGAAGCAAGGAAGAGAAAACATCCTGAAGCCTCTGCTACCGCCCCCGCCAAGAAGAAAAGAATGACCAAGAAGGAACAGGCTGCTCCCACAGAGCCCTTGATTGTTGAACCCATTTCCATGGTTCACCCCCACGCCGATCCACAAGAACGTCAACTGACTGTCCATGAGCCTGCTTTCACAGAGGGTCATGAAACTGAAGACTTTCCAGCAGCTGATCCCCTTGCTGCTGAGGACATTGGTCACCATGACCATGTTGAAGATGATGCAGCCCTTCCTCAGCTAGAGCACCAACAGGTATCACCGCCTGTGCTCACGCATAGTGAACTCATCAGCATTGGTCGTCCACTGACACCAATAGCACAGGATGCTTCGTGGGCGGATCGCCCACAAGAGGAAGAAGACTCTAAGGCCCAGCCAACACAAACTCCACATGCGTCGCCCGCGTTGCGCAGGCTTCGCAAAGGTCCAAGGCCTCAAGTCTCTGCGTCTGAAGCTAAAACTGCCGAAGACATTCCGGCTGCATCAGCCGATGAAGAAGAACTACCCCAAGCTGCTACTCCCCTGTCCCACCAAGAAGCAGTTCTCGAGGAGAACGTAATCGTAAGCAACCCTCCAGCTCGTCAAGTGGAGGTTGAAAATCTTGCGGCTGCCACCACCAACACCACTGAAGCCACTGACGCTGTCATGGCTGAAGCAAATGTGGAGCCCTCACCAACAAAAGCACCAAAAGTCAGTGAAGCCACTGATCCCGCTGCTTATGTTCCTGCGTCTACTGCCGGTCCCCAATTCGACTATCATGTTGAGCAGAGGCCTCAAGTATAGAAGCCAATCCCATGATTGCCAAGGTTCCCAGGTCCTGCATCAGCACCTAGCTCCTTCAATATCAATGGTTTCAGAGCAGACAACACATTCTTCAACAGCTCCAGGAACCCCTACTCCAGGGAAAGAATATCATCTGATCATTTCTGGAGTTATCCGCAGCGAAGCTATTACTCATGCGTTCTTTACAATCAAGGCCGCATCTTCCCACACAAGCGCCTTGACATTGAAGCAATAGCTGGTCTGCCCTATCTGGAAGAAGCTCTGGATTGCTTCAAAGAGGTTGGACTACTGCCGTTCGTCACTGACCAAGAGCATTGGAATGAAGAGTTGCTGCTCCAATTCTATGCCACACTTCACATCCGCGGCTATAGCAGAGATCTGAAGACTTGGGTCCTGGAGTGGATGACAGGAAACGTTCATCACTAAGCCAAAGCCTTTGACATCATTGAGCTCACTGGTTTGCCCACTCCTGGCGATCTCTACGAGCATGGCTGTCAGCTTCATAGTGAAGCTATTGAGAGCATCTTTCAGAAGACTGAACCTAATATGAGTCAGATGCTCAGTATGATGAAGCCATTGCCCCAAGATGTTGCTTATCCCACGGAGTTCTTCGTTGAAGACCTTGAGTATCTGCCAAGAACCATTTATCACATCATAAGGCGAACTCTCTGGCCAATCAAAGGACATTCTCCCCATGCCAAGCTGGAAGGTGCAATGAAGACTTTGGTCTTCTACATTCTTCATGGAAAATGCTTCAATACACAGGATTTCTTCATTCACCAACTTGCTGCATCTGGCTCTGATCTGTTTGGTTTGAAGTTCTACGCCCCTTGGGTGATGCGGCTGATCAAACTTCACTCCGCTATCTCATATCAGCCCTCGGCCCGCAACCATCGGATCTTTTTGCCTGATGAGGATATGTCTATTGAAGCCATCTATCCTGAGCCTGCCAAGGAACCTCTCAGTCTTCAGAATGCAGAGCATCAAAGTTTCACTCAGAACGTTGAAGGCGTTGAAGCCGTAACTCGTGTGTATCCTTTGGCTGGCACTACACGTGCACCGCATCCTGCTCTCACTGAAGCCACTGACAGTACAACTACTCCACGACCCAAGAAGTGCACTCGTGTTCTCAACGACCAAGAGCTTCTTGTTGTTCTTCATCAGAAACAGGATAGGCATCATGACTGGCTGAAGCGTCAGATGCAAAGCCTCTTGGTGGATGTTAATCGCATTCGCAATCTTGCCACCAAGAATGCTTTTGTTTCCCATGAAACCTCTCGCCGCACATGGAAAGGGCTAACACTGATGTGTTCTGAAGATGATCTTCAAGAGGATGGCTTCACTGAGCGATTCAAGTTTGACTCCACACCTCCTCGAAGGGCAGTGCTGCGACGAACTCCATCCCTTGAAGACTCTGAGTTCTCTTCCTCTGCTGCAACTGTGAATGCCAGAGTAATCGAGGATGAAGACGATGCTACTTCACCGCCACCTCCTTCAGCATGCTTCGACTCTGCTCCAAGCTCTTCAGCACCGCCAAACACAACCAACGACCCTGCTGCTTCACCTACTCCTCATGGGAACGAGTAGATGCTCTATGTCTTCAAACCTTTTTGGTCCTTACTAACAAAAGGGGGAGAAGCATATGAGGTTGATAGTCTTCAAGCGGGTCCATATGGGCGGGTGCTTTATATTTTGCTTCGTGCTTACAACTCTCGTTTTGCTACATTTGATTCTTTGAGTTGTAACACTTAAGCTCGATGGTCGTCTGCTACTTATTTGCCACCTTGTGTGGCGATGATAAATTCCGCATGTGCGACGATAAATTCCGCACTTCGATCATTCTACAGACGTCCATTTTCCATTATGCATGTCATTATCTTCATATACTTTCACATGCATAGTGGATTGTCATCATAAGTTGAAGTGGATCTCCACAAGTACAACCTGCCATGTGCATTTGCATTCCAAAAGCAAATTACTTATATGCACATCTTCAGGGGGAGCCCTTGCAACTTATGAAGACAATTCCTTATCCTTTACAATTTCACAGATTATATTCCCCGTTGAAAACTTCAACTAGTTTGTCACCAATCACCAAAAAGGGGGAGATTGTAAGTGCATCTAGTGCCACCCCTAGTTGGTTTTGGAGTATTGACGACAAACCTAGTTGAGGGACTAATGTGTTTGTGAGAATTGCGGGATAACATAGGTAGAAGTCCCTCATTGATTCGGTTTTCCTACCAGAGATGACCCCTAAAAATGTATGAAGACATTGAAGTCAAAGGTGGTATATGAAGATATTCACATTGAAGACTATGACAAGAGAAGACACCACATGAAGCCTATGGAGCTCGAAGACTTAGATCTTTCGTAGTTCTCTTTCTTCTGTGTTGAGTCATAGGAACCACCGTACTGTTAAGTGGGGTCCAAGAGAACCAGTCAGAACGACTGAAGTGATGCTTAAACAAAACCTATGTCTTCGAGTGAAGACTTTGAGAGCGTATCTTGTCCAGAGTCGGGCAAGTCAGCTTTGCTTGAAGCCCAAGAAAAGTTGCTGTGTGAGTTTGAAATCTGACCGTTGGAACACGTGTCAGTTCCTTAGTGACCCAGGGTCATTTCAGACAAATCAGGTCGGGTTGCCAAGTGGCTATAAATAGCCCACCCCTTACAACCATAAACGGTTGGCTGCTCAGATTTAGAGTACGGCTTTTGTCGTTTGAGAGCAACCCACCTCGAAGCCTTTGAGAGAGAATTCCTTGCGAGGATAAAGCCCTAACTACCTAGAGCCAAAGAGAATTAGGCATCACTTAAGTCTTCTTGTCTGTGTGATCTGAAGACTTATTACACTTGAGGATTGTGCATCCTCCAGCCGGTTAGGCATCGCGTTCTGAGCATCCAAGAGACATTGTGGATTGCCGGTGAACAAAGTCTGTGAAGGTTTGGGAGTCTACCTTGAAGACTTACCAGAGTGATTGGGCGAGGTCTGTGTGACCTTAGATCAAGGGGAATACGGTGAGGACTGGGTGTCCTGAGCTGCGTGTTCAGGACTGGGTGTCCGGGACTGTGTGTCCTAAGGTTTAAATACCTAGCCGCCCTAACCAGACATACAGTTGTCACACCAACTGGAACTGGTCCAACAAATCATTGTATTCAGCGAGTCACTGGTTTCATCTTCCCTTCCCTGTACTTACTGTTACTCCTTGTGAAGTCATTGTATGTTCGCACTATCTTTTGTCTTCACTGAGTGACTGTGTGTTCTGTGTGGCTTCACAATATCTTCCTACCTGATCCTTACTACATTGCTGCTATTAGTCATTGTGCTGAATACTTGACTATGGCTTGCCTAGTGTAGTCTACCTTCCGCTACAGGGTAATAGGTTTATTTCTATCGTTTGTCTTCATAACTTCCACGTTTTGAAGACTTTCATAAAAATCTCCTATTCACCCCCCTCTAGTCGATATAACGCACTAACTCGCTTGCTCACGAAGACCTAGGGCATTTTAAGGAAGCCCATCATTATAATATACAAGCCAAGTTCTACAATAAAAAATTCCGACTAGTATATGAAAGTGATAACATAGGAGACTCTTTATCGTGAAGATCATGGTGCTACTTTGAAGCACAAGTATGGTAAAAGGGTAGTAACATTGCCCCTTCTCTCTTTTCTCTTTTTTTCATTTTGGGCCTTCTCTCTCTTTTTTTGGCCTCTTTTTTTCTTCCGGAGTCTCATTCCGACTTGTGGGGGAATCATAGTCTCCATCATCCTTCCCTCACATGGGACAATGCTCTAATAATGAAGATCATCACACTTTTATTTAATTACAACTCAAGAATTACAACAAAATATGATTCTATATGAATGCCTCTAGCGGTGTACTGGGATGTGGAATGAATCAAGAGTGACATGTATGAAAGAATTATGAACGGCGGCTTTGCCACAAATACGATGTCAACTACATGATCATGCAAAGCAATATGACAATGATGGAATGTGTTATAATAAACGAAACGATGGAAAGTTGCATGGCAATATATCTCAGAATGGCTATGGAAATGCCATAATAGGTAGGTATGGTGGCTGTTTTGAGGAAGGTATATGGTGGGTGTATGGTACCGGCGAAAGTTGCGCGGTACTAGAGAGGCTAGCAATGGTGGAAGGGTGAGAGTGCATATAATCCATGGACTCAACATTAGTCATAAAGAACTCACATACTTATTGCAAAAATCGATTATTCATCGAAACAAAGTACTACATGCATGCTCCTAGGGGGATATATTGGTAGGAAAAGACCATCGCTCATCCCCGACCGCCACTCATAAGGAAGATAATCAATAAATAAATCATGCTCCAGCTCTGTTACATAATGGTTCACCATACGTGCATGCTACGGGAATCACAAACTTTAACAAAAGTATTTATACCAATCCACAATTACTCACTAGAATGACTCTAATATCACCATCTTTATATCTCAAAACAATCATAAGGAATCAAACTTCTCATAGTATTCAATGCACTTTATATGAAAGTTTTTATTATATCCCTCTTGCATGCCTATCATATTAGGACTAAACTAGCAAACATGCCCGTGCGTTGCAACGGGAGAAAAACACATGCCTCTATAGTTGAAATGCATGGCTATGGGAATGTGTGTTGAGAAATAAAATGAAGGAGAATTTTGTTTTCAGCCAACCAATCTTTACAAATGTCTGGTAAACTTATGCATTGTACAATTTGCGGGTTTGGTTAAAGACAGTCATCTCTAACTGTGATTGAAAACAAACTCAAGCATAGGAATAAAATACATACAAAAGATAAGAAAATTCGAAGTACCAAAACATAAAATAAAAAATCCGCTGCATTTTTGCATATTTCTGCCTTTCTTGTGGGCAATTTTTTCTTTTGTGTTGGCTCCATGTTTGAATATTTCTTCCTCCCTTGTGTTTTATTTCGCAAGTGGGTTGAATCTTAGTTTTTTTATTTTGCCAATAGTTTTCATGAGCTTTTTTAGTTTTTCCTATTTTTTCTTCATTGGTCATCCGTGCATACCGTTCTCTATCCCTTTTCCTTCTTTGTTACTTGGTATCAATCACTGGAGATTGTGATCCAAATCGCTTGCCTACATGAGAGCTTTTTATATTGTATATGCATCTGTTGTTAATTAAAAAAGAAACTGAAAATTTTGCATCATAAATATATTAATATAACATTGGTAGATGTGTTGATAGAGCGTCCACTTTTTCCTAGATGCAATTTAGGAAATAGAAAAATGACATTGAAGCAAGAGCATTATCATACACAAATTTTTCGTCCAACTTTGGTTGTAGATCGGATGTCAATGCATAATGACATGGTAATAATCTATTGAACTAATTTTAGCGAGACAGACTATGAGACTCTAAAAAATTGGCCGTTTGTTTGCTTTTCGGATGTACGCTGTCTGCCTGTCTTTTTCTTGGGTACATGTTTGCTTTTCGGATGTTCACTGTCTACCTGTCTTTTTCTTGAGTACATGGCACATGCAGAGCAGTCGATCACGTTCTTTGCTTCCTTATATTTCTGATATCTCATCATTCACAAGCCTCTCTCCTTTCCTTCCCCCTGACACAACATGAATCACATCTATTTCTATTTTCTTCCTTATTTCTGAAATCACAAGCCTCTTCTCTTTCCCTCCTTAGCCCCTCTCTTTCGTTCCTTACTTATTTCTAATAGAACGTGAATCACGCCTGTTTCTACTTGCTTCCTTATTTCTGAAATTAGCATCTCTTTCCTTCTTTAGCCCCTTTCTCTTTCCTTCCTTAGTCCCTCTTTCTTTCTCTCTTTTCTTATTCCCAAGACAACTTCTTAACTCCCAGGAAAATCACTGACGTATGGATCGGACTTAAGGGGGGCGATGTGGTATTATTTGATAGGTGAGTTGGCCTTCCATTAACACATAGCATAAGTTGGCTCGGTTGGTCGTGGCATTACTTCCTCAACAAGAGGTTGCGTGTACGATTCTCTACTCATGCACTTTTTGCCCCGGTCTGGTTGTCGGGATAGATGGTCCCGATTCCTTGGGCCATGGGCCGCATCACACGGGCTCTTTTCTCAGGCCAGAGTAGACGTATCTAGTTTTTTAGAGGCATCGAGGAAGAATTTTTGAGACGCAAGAGAAACGGACGTATGAAGGATTTTGAGATGGACGGACAAAAGTTATGGGACAGACGAAATTACGGTGGTAAGAAGCGGTAGCCCCTTTATTAGTAGGTATAGATTCATAACCAAAGCAAATTACCATGCTGTTTAAAGACTCTCAAAATAATATAAGTGAAGAATGAGAGTTCATCAATTTCTTCAAAATAAAACCACTGTCGTGCTCTAAAAAGATATAAGTGAAGCACTAGAGCAAATGACAAACTACTCCACAAGATATAAGTGAAGATCAATGAGTAGTCGAATAATTATGTAACTATGTGAAGACTCCTTCTCATAAATAAAATTTCATATCTTAAGTACTTTATTCAAACAGCAAGCAGAACAAAATAAAATGACATTCCAAGGATATCACATATCATGTGAAGAAGCAAAAACTTAGGCTCAACCAAAACTAACCAATAGTTGTTGAAGAAGAAATGTGGGATGCCTACCGGGGCATCCCCAAGCTTAGATGCTTGAGAATTATTGGAATATTAACAATATATTCCTTAGGCATCCGCAAGATTGATCATTTGTGTCTCCTTAATTCCTCTCATATCACGGTTTCCCTAATTCTCAAAAACTTCATCCACACAAAACTCAACAAGAACTCGTGAGATAAGTTAGTATAAATCCATGCTAAACCTTATCATTCTCTACTCTAGGAAATCACTAAAATTATAATTTGACAGTGCATACTAAATGTCTTTTCATATTTAATACTCCTATCCTCAAATAGAATCATTAAACAAGCAAACATATGCAAATAATGCAAACATAAAAGCAATCTGTCTAAACAGAACAATCTGTAAAGAATCCAAGAGGAATCATACTTCCCTAACTCAAACAATTCTGAAAAATTACCACACTCTAGAGAATTTGTTGTTACTCATAGTGTAAAAATTTCAAGATTTTATCATGTTCTGACTATTCACAAATATTCGAAACATAACAACAAACTTTCTGTTTTCAAACAGCAACATATAGACTTGCACAATAAGCATGGTAAAGGCTATACTTGACATTTTTATTGAAATAAAAGATGCAAAACATTACTCTAAATAACAGCAGGCAAATACTAATAAAAGAAAATTATTCTCCAAGCAAAACTCATATCATGTGATGAATAAAAATATAGCTTCAAGTACGGTTACCGATAATGTCGATAACGAAAGAAGGGATGCCTTTCGGGGCATCCACAAGCTTAGTTGCTTGCATATTACTTGAATATTAGATTGGGGTGCCTTGGGCATCCCCAAGCTTAGTATCTTTCCACTCCTTATTCTTCTCACCTCGATATCTCATCCAAAACTTGAAAACTTCAATCACACAAAACTTAACGGAACTTCGTGAGATAGGTTAGTATGATAAGTTAACTTTGGTACTGCCAAGACAAGATTCATAATCGTTTCCACATAATTCCTACTATACTCTATCATTTACACCATTTATATTACTTAATATAAGCTATGGAAACACTAAAACAAGCAAACTATGCGTTAAAAGCAGAATCTATCAAAAACAGAACAATCTGTAATGATCTGAATAACAATCATACGTCTTATATCGAAAAATTCTGAAAAATTAGGACAACCTTGGAAATTTGTATATAACACTTGTGCAAAAAGAATCGGTATTTTATCATGCTTCTGTAAAAACGGAAATTATTTTACTAGGCGCCAAAGTTTCTGTTTTTGCACAGAATCAAGTCAACTATCATGCACACTATCCCAAAGGCTTTACTTGGAACTTTATTGAAACAAAAGCTATAAAACATAATTACTACAGTAGATTAATCATGTGAACACACTAAAACAGCAGGTAAAAATATTTGGTTGTCTCTCAACAAGAACTTTTCTTGAATATCTTTCTAGCTAGGCATGATGATTTGAATGATGCTCGCATAAAAGACAAGAATTGAAACATAATGGGAGCCTCATGAAGAATATGACTAGAAAATTTAAGTCTAACCCACTTCCTATGCATAGGGATTTTGTGAACAAACAATTTATGAGAACAAGAATCAACTAGCATAGGAAGACAAAACAAGCATATCTTCAAGATTTCCAACACATAGGGAGGAAACTTGATATTATTGCAATATGTAAAAGCATATTTTCATTTCTCATAATAATTTTATGTAGCATCATGAATGAATTCAACAATATAACTATCACATAAAGCATTATTCTCATGATGACAAGCATATAAATTTTACTAGTCTCCACATAAGCAAAATTCTTCTTATTCGGAATAGTGGGAGCAAACTCAACAAAATAACTATCATGTGAGGCATAATCCAAATGAAAATTAAAATCATGATCACAAGTTCCATGGTTATCATTATTCTTTATATTATACATGTTATTACAATAATCATCATATATAGCGACTTTGTTCTCATAGTCAATTGGAACCTCTTACAAAATAGTGGAATCATCATTAAATAAAAGTCATGGACTCTCCAAATCCACTTTCATCAATATAATCATCATAAATAGGAGGCATGATTTCATCATAACAAATATTCTCATCAAAACTTGGGGGACTAAAAATATCACCTTCATCGAACATAGCATCCCCAAGCTCGTAGCTTTGCATATCATTAGCATCATGGATATTCAAAGAATTCATACTAACAACATTGCAAACATGCTCATCATTCAAATATTTAGTGCCAAACATTTTATTGACTTCTTCTTCTAACACTTGGGAACAATTTTCCTTTCCATCATTTTCATGAAAGACATTAAAAAGATGAAGCATATGAGGCAACCTCAATTCCATTTTTTGTAGTTTTCTTTAGTAGACTAAACTGGTGATAAAACAAGAAACTAAAAGATTCAATTGCAAGATCTGAAGACATACCTTCAAGCACCCACCTCCCCGGCAACGGCGCCAGAAAAGATCTTGATGTCTACTACGCAACCTTCTTCTTGTAGACTCGTGTTGGGCCTCCAAGCGCAGAGTTTTGTAGGACAGTAGCAAATTTCCCTCAAGTGGATGACCTAAGGTTTATCAATCCGTGGGAGGTGTAGGATGAAGATGTTCTCTCTCAAACAACCCTGCAACCAAATAACAAAGAGTCTCTTGTGTCCCCAACACACCCAATACAATGGTAAATTGTATAGGTGCACTAGTTCGACGAAGAGATGGTGATACAAGCGTAATATGGATAGTAGATATAGCTTTTTGTAATCTAACAATATAAAAATAGCAAGGTAGAAAGTGGTAAAAGTGAACGAAGACGATATTGCAATGCTTAAAAACAAGGCCTAGGGGTTCATACTTTCACTAGTGCAAGTTCTCTCAACAATGATAACATAATTAGATCATATGGCAATCCCTCAACGTGCGACTAAAGTCACTCCAAAGTGCCTATCGCAGAGAACATAAGATGAAATTGCTTGTAGGGTACGAAACCACCTCAAAGTTATTCTTTCCAATCAATCCATTGAGCTATTCCTATAAGTGTCACAAACAGCCCTAGAGTTCATAGTTAAATAACACCATATGACACACATCAATCAACCCTAATGTCACCTAGATACTCCAATGTCACCACAAGTATCCGTGGGTCAATTATAAGATATGCATCAAACAACTTCAGATTCACAATATTAAATCCAACACAAAGAACCTCAAAGAGTGCCCCAAGATTTCTACCAGAGAAACAAGAACGAAAACGTGCAACAACCCATATGCATAGATTACCCCAATGTTACCATGGGAATCTGCGAGTTGAGTGCCAAAACATACATCAAATGAATCAATAGAATACCCCATTGTCACCACGGGTATCCCACGCAAGACATACATCAAGTGTTCTCAAATCCATACTAGTATTCAATCCGATAATAGTGAAACGTCAAAGGTAAAACTCAATTCATCACAAGAAGGGAGAGGGGGAGAAACACCATATGATTCAACCATAGTAACAAAGCTCACGGTACATCAAGATCGTGCCAAATCAAGAACACGAGAGAGAGAGATCAAACACATAGCTACTGGTACATACCCTCAGCCTGAGGGTGAACTAATCCCTCCTCATCATGGAGGCCACGAGGATGTTGAACATGGCCATCGGTGATGGTTTCCCGCTCCGGCAGGGTGCCGGAATGGCCTCCCGATTGGTATTTCATGGCTACAGAGGCTTTCAATGGCGGAACTCCCGATCTAGGTTTATTTCTGGGGGTTTCTATATTTATAGGAATTTTTGGCGTTGGGAACTAGTCAGGGGGTCCACAAGGTGACGACAAGGCAAGGGGTGCGCCCTAGCGAGGAGGGCGCCCTCCACCCTTGTGGATGCCTCGTGGCTCTTCTGGCCCAACTCTTTTGCTCTGGGGCTTCGTCTGGTCCATAAAAATCACCGTAAATTTTCAGCTCATTTAGAGTCTGTTTCGTATTCCTTTTCTACGAAACTCAAAAACAAGGAAAAACAGAAACTAGCACTGGGCTCTAGGTTAATAGGTTAGTTCTAAAAATCATACGAATATCATGTAAGTGCATATAAAGAATCCATGATGGCCCCCTCCAGGATCCTCATCCATGGCCTCCGGTGATGATGGCCCCATCCGGCAGGGTGCCGACGAGGGCCTAGATAGATTTTTCGTGGCTAGAGAGGCTTGCCGTTGCGGAACTCCAGATCTAGATTTATTTCTGGGGTTTTCTCTATTTATAAGAGCTTTCGGCGTTGAGGACAAGTCAAGGGGATCAACGAGGCGGTGACAAGGAAGGGGGCGTGCCCTAGGGGGGACGCCCCCACCCTTGTGGTTTCCTCGGGACTCCTCTCTGGTATCTTTACGCTCTAGTATTTTTATGTTTTTCCAAAAATATTCTCTGTAAATTTTCAGCCCATTCTGAGAACTTCTATTTCTACACAAAAAATGACAGCACGGTAGTTTTGCTGAAAATAGCGTCAGTTCGGGTTAGTTCTAATCAAATCATACCAAATCATATATAATTGTTGTAAACATTGCATGAATATTTCATAAATTATAGATACGTCAGAGACGTATCAGCATCCCCAAGCTTAATTCCGGCTCGTCCTCAAGTTGGTAAATGATACAAGAAATAATTTATGAAGTGTGAATGCAAGCATAGTGCATAAATTTGATCAATGATAGTTCCAAAAACTTTTTCTAGCATTATTCTTTGTCATAAACAGTATCTCATCTCATAAAACTTCTCATGATCAAGTAGCAAGATATTCACATGTTAAAGTATAGACCATGAACTTTCTTGAGAACTAACAAACTAGGCTTTGAGTCGCCAAACAATTGCAATTCATATTATTTTTAGGAAGGGTCTATGTAAGAGCTTTGATTTAGCAAATTCCACATACTCAACTATCATATAGTCTTCCATGATTGCTAACACTCATAGCATATTTTTAGAACAAATAGTATTCGCCAAACACAGAGAAAGATAGGGGCTTAATGTTTCGTCTCCCAACTTATTTATCATATAGATAATTGTCAACAATAATAATTCATGATCAAATATATTTGAATGGCCATATGTGCTTAGTTCTTTCCCCACCACATGATGCTTGCCAACTAAAGAATAATTGAGGTTTAAATAAGAAGGAATACTATTGACTCTTGCATAAAAGTAAATACATGGAAGTAAAAGATAGGCCCTTCACAGAGGGAAGCAGAGGTTGTCATGCGCTTTTTAATTTTGGATATGCAAACCCTTAATGCAACGGAACATCACATTGTATTGCCCTTTGTGATAGCAACCTTTATTATGCGGTCCGTCAGTTTTATTTCTTTACCATCACAAGTTCGTACAACGCTTATTTTCCCTTACAATAAAAGATCATACATATTTAGGAGTAATTTTTATTGCTTTTTGCACCGATGACAACTTACTTGAAGGATCTTATTCAATCCATAGATAGATATGGTGGACATTCATGGCATGAAATGGGGTTTAAGGGTTTTTGGATGCACAAGTAGTATCTCTACTTAGTACAAAATTTTGGCTAGCAAAAGATCCTAAGCAAGCATCACATGTTAGAGGATCCATAACAATATAACTTCTATGCAAATATACCCAAACATAACTCATTACGTTGTCTTCCTTGTCCAACTTCAACTAATTTGCTCCAGTTTGAAAATAATTAATGGGGCTCACAATCATAGAAGATGTCCAAGATAGTATATTTATATGTGAATCTCTCTTCCTTCAATATTCTTGCATGAATTGTTTAAGTGACCAATGTTGAGTTTGCTAACTTTCAATAAATTTGACCACCTATACTTCTTACAAGTGAAGTCATTACTCCCCATGGGATAAGCATATGAAGCATATATAATTTCGGATATATGATATTCAATTCATTCAACCATTTACTCATAGGATATAAGTGAAGCACATGAGTAAAGGACAAACTACTCCAAAAATATATAAGTGAAGAACAATGAGTAGTCAAATAATTAACTAGCTATGGGAGTACTCTCTCTCATTGAAGATTTGATATCCAATGATTTTATTCAAACTTTAAGTAAAATGAAAATATGCTCCAAGCAAAACACATATCATGTGACGAATAAAAGTATAGCTCCGAGTAAGGTATACCGATGGTTTTGAAGACGAAAGAGGGGATGCCTTCTGGGGCATCCCCAAGCTTAGGCGCTTGAGTCTTCCTTGATAATTACCTTGGGGTTCCTTGGGAATCCCCAAGCTTAGGGTCTTTCCACTCCTTATTCTCCTCGTATCGATATCTCACCCAAAACTTGAAAACTTCAATCACACAAAACTTAACGAAACTTCATGAGATGGGTTAGTATGATAAAGAGTAAATCATTCACTTTGGTACTGTCAAGATAAGATTCATAATTGTTCTCACACAATGCCTACTGCACCATAGCATTTCTATAATTTATAATGAGCAATATAAGCCATAGAAACTAGAAAACAAACAAACAATGCATTGAAAACATAATCTGTCAAGAACAGAACTGTCTGTAACGATCTGGACAACAACCATACTTCTGTTACTCCAAAAATTCTGGAAAATTAGGTCAGCCTAGGATATTTGTATATTAATCTTGTGAAAAAAGAATCAGTATTATATCACGCTTCTGTTAAAAAATGAAAATTATTTTACTAGGCGCAAAAGTTTCTGTTCTTCACCAAGATCAAATCATCTATCACCGTAAGCCATCCCAAAGGTCTTACTTGGCACTTTATTGAAACAAAAGCTATAAAACATGATTACTACAGTAGCTTAATCATGTGAACAACAGTAAGGATAAATATTGGGTTGTCTCCCAACAAGCTCTTTTCTTTAATGCCTTTTTAGCTACACATGATATTATAATGATACTATTCCAAGCCCAATTCCGATGATAGTCTTATTCATACTAGAAAATATATAAGTGAAGTTCATGGAGCATTATACAATTAATATAGATTTACCAACATCCAAGATCAAAATATATAAGTGAAGCACAGAAAGCATTCTAGAAAGCCATACTCAAAAGATTTAAGTGAAGCACATGAAGGATTCTGTAAATCAATGAAGGACTATCTCGTACTAGCATGGTGCATAAAGGAAAATAAAGGAAAAATAAACTCAAAAGACACATACCATGTGAACAAAACAAAAACCAAGGTATACCGATAATTGTTGAGGAATAAGGATGGTGCCAACCGGGGCATCCCCAAGCTTAGATGCTTGAGTCCTTGAAATATTTACTTGGGGTGCCTTGGGCATCCCCAAGCTTGAACTCTTGCCTCTCCTTATTCTTCTCATATCGATAACTCCTCGATCTTCGAACACTTCATCCACACAAAACTTAACAAAAAACCTTGTGAGATCTGTTAGTATAATAAAGCAAATCACTGCCTTTAGGTACTGTTGTAAACTCATTCCAATTTCATATTAGCATTATATCTACTATATTCCAAATACATCATGGTTCCCGGATGCAAACCATAGATTCATCAAAATAAGTGAAAAAAACATAGAAAATAGAATCGATCAACAATAGGACAGTCTATAGCAATCTGGAACTTTCGTATACTTCCGTAACTTCAAAAATTCTAAAAATTTAGGACAACCTAAAAAATTGGCATAGCAGTATTGTGTAAAAAATTAAGATTTTATCATGCTCCAGTAAAAAATTTAAATTCAATTACTACAATTTTGTTTTGTTTTTTCTGCTGTACACACCAAACAAGCAATATAAACATTCTAAACGTAAACCTTGGCACATTATTTTTATAATACAAGGGGATAATTATTCTTGAGAAACTTCCATGAAAAATTCTACATTGTTTCCATGAGCATGAACACAAGTGTTCAAGGGCAACCCTCACTTCTCCAATGCATAACCTTCCAATCACTTCTCTTTTTGGAAAAGTTTTTAGGCATAAGAGGCAAAAAGTTTTGTATTTTTATTCTTTTAGTTTTTTGTTTGTTTCACCCAGAACTAAACAAAAACAAAAGGGAAAACAAAATCTACTTAGTGAAGAAAGCAAACAAGCATACAGAAAAATATCAACCCCACGCTATTGCTCCCAGGCAACGGCGCCAGAAAAGAGCTTGATAATCCCCAAGTGCAAGGAATCATCATAGCAATTTCCAAAGGTAGAAGTGATAAGTATGGAGTGTTGAACCCACAAGGAGCTAAAGGTAATATCAATATTCTCTCAAGTCATATCTGCCACTGATACAACTCTACGTACACAGAATATTTGCTTTCACCTAGAAACGAGAAATAAAACTACGTTGTGGGTATGAAGAGGATAAATTTGCATGATATCGGAGAACTAAAATATAAAAGTAGGTGATGTTAACATGAAGTTAGAATATATTACAATATATTATAAATAGCAAGTGTGGAAAAATTATGGGTTGGTGTGCGGAATTATCCTAAGCAATTGTTAACATGATCGGTAGTCATCATTGCAATTTCATATGAGGGAGAGGCATAAGCTAACATACTTTCTCTTCTTGGATCATATGCACTTTATCCCATAAGCTAACCCAACCATACCATTAAAGTATCAAGTCCCCTTTATCCCATATGCAACAACCCCCTCACTCGGGTTTATGCTTCTGTCACTCAAGCAACCCACTATAAGCGAATCATGAACATATTGCAACACCCTACAGCGGGAATCCCTCATGTGTGCGCGGCACAGAAGGCACCATAGGATAGCACCAAAATAAAACATACAACTCAAACCAATCTAGATCATCAATCAACCCAAAAGACAAAAGAAATCTACTCAAAACATCATAGGATGGCAACACATCATTAGATCATAATATGTGGCATAAAGCACCATGTTCAAGTAGGGGATTACAACAGGGTGCAGGAGAGTGGACCATGTAAAAGAGATGAGGATGGTGATAAAGATGGTGATGTTGATGGAGACGATCACCGCGGCGATGGTTCCCCCGGTGGCACTACGGCGCCACCGAGAGAGAGGGGGAGAGAGTCTCCCCCTTCTTCTTCCTGCTCCATGACACCCCCTAGATGGGGAGAGGTTCTCCCTCTGGTTCTTGGCCTCCATGGTGATGATGGCCCCCTCTGGGGTCCTCCTCCATGGCCTCCGGTGATGATGGCTCCCTCCGGTTGGGTGCCGTAGAGGGCCTAGATTGATTTTTCGTGGCTACAAAGTCTTGCGGTGGTGGAACTCCCGATCTAGGTTTATTTCTGGGATTTTCTCTATTTATAGGAGCTTTTGGCGTCAGGGACAAGTCAACAAGGTCCACAAGGCGATGACAAGGCA
>NC_041382.1:345618154-345678286 GCF_002162155.2 Triticum dicoccoides
CTCCTCTCTGGTATCTTTTCGCTCCAGTATCTTTTATATTTTCCAAAAATATTCTCCGTAAATTTTCAACCCATTCCGAGAACTTTTATTTCTGCACAAAAAATGACACCATGGTAGTTCTGCTGAAAACAGCGTCATTCCAGGTTAGTTCTAATCAAATCATACCAAAATCATATAGAATTGTTGTAAACATGGCATTAAAACTTCATAAATTGTAGATACGTCAGAGACGTATCAGCAAGGCACACGGATACTGCTCACTGCCCACACGTCGGCGCTAAGCCCGCGCAAGGGGAAGTGCAAGCGGCTCCTCCTGAGGTGCCCTTGGGAGGCAGCTCTGCGGCCCTCGAAGTGCCCACCACCGGTTCTGGTGATAAGTCCATGGAGGTGGGGATACAAGTCGTCACCCCACGCCCAGCCGGAGGCGAAGGTTGCTTAGGGAGCCTTAGTGGGTTACCAGAGCACAAGGAGATGCCTTGTTCGCTTGCGTGCCGCCCAACAAGTCGGGGAGGCGAAAGTCCCCGCGAACCCCACGCCCCGGCCAAGGGGGTCAAAGGGCCCGACCCGGACTGGGCTCTCGCTCTCATGAACAATGTTCCCTTATCGTGGGGTCCTGGAGAGTGCCGTAGCCGTAGTAGGCCGGCTCGAGGCAGAGCTTCATGGTGTCCAGGCGCGGCTCGCTGGAGGGCACCTTCGCCTGGCCCACGAGTGGCATCAACTTGAAGTGGCTGTCAAGTTGGGCCACCTCCAGAACGAGTCTGCCTGTCCGAGGGGCGGGAAGTCCACTACCGAAGCATAGGAGACCAGCGAGCGCACCCTCCGAGAAGCCGAGGCGGCAATCCGATGGCTTGAGGCGGCAGAGGCCTATGAGTAGGAACTCCAAAATCAAATCGATGCACTGGAGCATCACCTGTAGGCGCAGCAAGACACCTTCTCCGCCCGCGAGGAGGAACTGGCAATTCGCGAGGTGGACCTTGAGGTCCGCGAGGAGGAACTGGCAATTCGCGAGGTGGACCTTGAGGTCCGCGAGGATGAACTCACACTTAAGGCATCTACGCAAGACTTGGAGCATGAATGGATGGGGGTGTTGGACCGCAAGGTAGCCGCCGCACAAGCCTCTTATGCCCAGCACCGTGGAGAGGGCCAACACCAACCAGGAAGCCAAGGAGAAGAAGATCCAGGGCAACAACACACGGAAGCTCCCCACGGAAGGTTATGCTGTAAGGGGGTGGCGCGCGCTCGTTGGTCCGCTTGTGAGCATCTTGTGAGGATATAAGACGCCAAGGACGTTGGTAGGGTGGTGTGCATGGGAGTAGGCCCGTGAGCTAGAGCCTGGTTGCTTGGGTTTTTCGACGTTGCTAGGACTGACCCGAGCACATGCACCATGTCCAGCCCCTGCTCGCAAGGGGCTTAAGAGAGAGGCAGCGAGCATGTGCGGCTCATGAGGCGGGAAACCAGCAAAACCCATTCTGAATGGAAAGCCAAATTTTTACTGAAACCATATCATAAAATTCACTACACAGCAAAAAGCGGCTGCTGTGTCCGGCAGGAATCAGCTTGAGGTTGGTGCAGCATGTGGGATGCCCTCTACTCATCGTTCCTCTAGCACAGAGCATGGAGCACCGGGGTGTGGGTATGATCGTGGTTCGATCATTCCGCCAGAATGGGGCATGGGGCTTCCACTTGGGCGTGGGCATGAACCCAGTTGGATTGTTCTGCCAATTCGGAGCTATCGGCTTGGAAGCACGATCACCTATGGGGCATGTGAGCCCCTTTGTGGTTCATCATGGGGTCGGCCACATTGCCCAAAGAGCAGAAACAACAAGGGACATCACGACGATGGACTCTCTCTTTTTACCCAGGTTCGGGCCACTTTGAAGCATAAAACCCTACTCCTGTTGTGTTGGTGTATTGATCTGGGGGAACACGAAGCCTCGACGTGCTCTGGCCCGGCAAGGTTGCATCGGGAAGAATAACATGAGCAGAAGTGTTATGGGATCGAATGTCCGAACCCCTTGCTAGGTTGCCTCAGACATCCTTTGATAGGTTAACATGTGACCACAATGGCAAAATAGTCATTTGAGAATGATTAGATAGCTAACAGTGCTATCGTACTTAACTCTGGTAGTTACGACAAAGTGTATTAAATGCATTGCTAGGTGTCGTGCTGAGGGTTAAGCCCGGCAAGCCTTCCATGCCGCTTATCTACCTCTTCTTATCAGCTTGACATGCCTCCTAGACGGGTGTCAATAAAGCTAATATCTTCCCCTCCATGCCACCACGTGCTTGATAGGATTCACCTGGTTGCTTAGTACCTTGACACCGCACTGATTAGCGACTCGGGTGCGATGAGGTGTAGCGGTGGCGTTTTGGTGAAGGTTTATCAGGAAAGGATCTTGGCGGGGTTTAGTCTTGGCAACCCTAGCAACCCTGCCGGGGTGAATCCAGACTTGTCCTCAAGTGCGTCCTCGACCTGGTTATGCTCTCCTGCCTGACAAGGGAGGCCTTCCCAAGGTGGCCTTCTGCTAGCTTGTTCTTCTTGGATCTCTAGTGTGCCCGGCAAGGCAGTTTTCCTGCAAGTATGCGCACTAGTCAGGGGAAACAAGTACCCCTATTTGTGTACGCCGACAGTAGCTCCTGGGCATGAGCCAAACATGCTGCGAGTGCGTTCGGTTAGGCCCCAAGTAGTGCGCAGACACGCGGCAAAAATCCTCTGTCCACGCGTAATGATTTTACTGTCCTGTCAATCACATGTCCGTTCTGCGCAGTTACCAAGGTTCGTGTGATCATGGTTTTGCAGCTTATTGGGGGGCGTGCCTATAAAAAGGCGGTTTTTGCAGGGGAATAGTGGAGAGCCAGCCCCCTCGCACGGTCCCAATAAAATAGGGCACACACGAAGGAGCATTACTCATTCACGCCTTTCGCCCTTCTCGGTTCATCTTCTTCCTCTCGACGAGAACTGACCCCGCCACCACTCCCTCTTCTCCCACCTCCAGACCTTCCCTTCCACTCCACCCATAGGAAATGGGGCGCAAGAAGAGCGCCGTGAAGGGGAAGCAAGTGGCCAAGCCGGAAGACATGAGGGCAGAGGAGAAGAAGGAAGCGGCAGCTCTGGTCCAACGATGGCGGGAGAATGTGATCTTCTCGCCGTCAGACCTGGACGGCAATACCTTGATCCAGAGGTATGCCTACACGTGGGGGAGAAAAACCAAGGGGCATGGAGAGCCAGTCGTCATCCCTGACGGATCAAAGGTTCCAAATGACTCCTATCCATTATTCTGCGCCTATTTTTACTGTGGGCTTTCCCCCTTTCTCTGATTTCTTTAGCGCCATGATGTACTATTTCAGATCTTGTTTGCTGGATTTCACGTCCAATGCAATGATGTGCATGGCCGTGTTTGCCCATTTTTGCGAGAATTTTGTCGGAGTTGTCCCCAATGTGGATCTGTTCCGTGACTTCTACACCCCCCGCATCAAGGACAAATCCCTTTCGGGAAACATATCATGGATTCCGTGGGGGAGGTGAGAGGATTGGGATTACCTGGGAGGGCAACTGCGTGACAAGTGGGAGGAATGGAGAGGGGATTGGTGTTAGATCAAGGACCCGGAAGCCCCTCCGTTCTGACAGCGGTGGACCAAGTGCATGGTGCATGGCAATGATTGGAGCGACCCGGGAGAAACTGATGAGAGACTTCGCACAACGTTGAACAGGGTCGCCCATCTCAAAGCTGCTGAGCTCACCATTGAGCAGGTCGGTGTTGATTTCCTTCGGGGTCGCATTGCCCTGTAGCATCAACAGGACCGCTGTCAGGACCCCGATCCTAAGTACACGGATCTAGCATGTAACACATCATATCACTTTGCGGCCTCATGCACAGTATCCCCACAGGTGCCACCTTACCTGGCCTGGGACCGTTTGCACATTTTGGCTCACGTATATGATAATGTCGCTAGCATCCATATGACAAAGAACCCGGGCCGACATGACTATTGGTAAACCCAAAGTGGCACTAACTTACAGGGACATGCATACATGACCCAACAACGAACGTGTCGGTCATTAGCGAGTGAATCCGGGCTATAGCAGCTGGGCTAACAGGACTCCGGTAGACACCGCGTGACATTTCCCCGAAGGAACAGACACAGGAATGAAGGACACATGCCGGCCATCCTAAGTGTTCCGGAGCAGTAGCAAGCTAGCATGGCTCAGTGGAAGCACTAGGAGACATTTCCCCATAAGAGAGGCTACCAAGAAGAAACAACTAGGTTGTCAGATCCCACACATACCAAGCATTTCAATAACATACACACAATATGCTCGATATGTGCAAATACAACATGGCATCACAACATAACTCTATGACTCAAGTATTTATTCATTAGGCTCCGAGGGGCCAAGTATTACAAACATGGGTCTGATGACCCAACATACAGAGCATACAAGCAACAAGCGGCAGCATCAACATGGTGAGTACATACAACTACAAATGAAAAAGGCTGAGAAACCTGACTATCTACAAGACCCTCCCAAGGGTACAAGATCATAGCTCAGGTAACAAGGTAAATGTTGAAGTCCACGCGGTACTACTAGTGAGACTGAAGTCTCTCTACAAAACATAAATTAAGCAAACGTGAGTACAAATGTACCCAGCAAGACTTACATCAGAACTATGTACATATGCATCAATATCAACAAAGGGGGTGGTGGAGTTTAACAGCAGCAAGCCAGGTTTGACTCAATGGCTATCCTGAACACGACTGCAAGTAACTCTTTTGAGGTGGCGCACACGAGTCCACATATTCACCATATTAATACAACACTATGGATCCGCTCCCGTCTCCCTACGAGAAGGCCATCCATAGTACTCACGCTTATCTTGCGCATTTTAGAGTATCCACTTTCACTTGTCTATGAGCTGTATAGGCAACCCAGAAGTCCTTTATCGTGGACGCGTCTATTCGAATAGATCATTTATAACCCTGCAGGGGTGTACTTCTTCACACATGTTTCCACCACTTAGCGTCTGCACACGACATGTGCTTGACAGACTTCAAGCGAAAGCTGACGTGGGTGTAGACCACGACCTGACTAACGACACAAGTCCCTAGTCCAGGTTTATCGCCTATTCAGGTTCCATCCGAAGGGAGTCCGGCCGAGGTTTCCACTTACGGCCCTGAACGATGTGTGCAGGGTTCCCGAGGCACCAAACGGGTGACTCAGTACACCGGGCCGCCTGCCTACCACATCACAGCCTACCCCTCGGGCCAGTGCCGCGCACAGCCTCCAGGATACTACAAACACCAGAAACTACTTGCAACTCCTGGACAAAGGACATGAGCGGTTAATAAGTCGAGCAGGGTCATATTTCAGGGCCCAACGTGAGGTAGTAGCTATTCATGGATCACAAACACAGAACTCAGTTCCTGAGGACGCCTTCAATGAGACAACCCACCATGTACTCCTACATGGCCTCTCACCGCAACCTTTACCAAATCGTGTTCGCACACTAAGCTCTCAACAATAGGACATGTTCACCACATTCCAATTCATCCCCGATGAATCGGACCTGACTCAACTCTAAGCAGTAGCAGGCATGACAAACAAGCATGAATGAGTAGGCACATCAGGGCTCAAACAACTCCTACTCATGCTAGTGGGCTTCATCTATTTACTGTGGCAATGACATGTCGTGCAGAGGAAAGGGGTTCAACTACCGCATCATATAACAGTTGAATCGTTGTTGTACTAATGCAGTAAAAGAGAGCAGGAGCGAGAGAGTGGGATTGTATCGGTACAAACAAGGGGGTTTTGCTTGCCTGACACTTCTGAAGATAGTATAGTTCTTGATCGGTGTCAGCGATCTCATCATCGGAACCACGTCTACAGAGAGGGGTCAAACACCGGCAACATGCTGTGATTTGAGCTAATGCAACTAGTAGCATTAAATGGAGTTGGTTTGAACAAGGGATTCAAATTCAAACCCCATACGTGGATATTCAAATACGATTCATTTGATTTGCCCTAAACAGTAGTCATAAGTTGTTCTAACATGCATGAAAACGGTACAGATGGATAGATTGGATTTTTCTGATCATTTTTCATATATAAATTATTTCATTTGGAGTAATAGATTATTTTCTATGATTTTTCTAAGTTTATAGCAATTTCTAGAATTTTCTGAATTATTTTAAATCCAGAAAACCAATACTGCATCAGCATGACAACAACATTGCGTCAGCAGGTCAACTGGGTTGATCCAGGTCAAGCCTGACGTGTGGGGTCCACTGGTCAGTGACTCTCTAGACAAACCCGGTCAAATCCAGCGCTGACTAGGTTTGACCGGCGGTGGGGCCGCTGTCAGTGGCAGTGAGGTGGCTAATTAGGGGGGGGGGGTTAGTCCTAATGCCGCGCCACGTCGGCTGTTGTCGGTGTTCGGCCGGTGGAGGCTCGCCGGACTTGAGCTACAGGCGGCGGATGGATGCGCGGAGACCACCGGGGCGTAGCCCATGCTCTCCCGCATCTAGAGGAGTAGGTGGGTGGCCGTGGGGGCGGCGAAGCTCGGCGGAACGGAGCTCGCGGCGGCGGCTGGAGCTCGACTTCGAGCGGTGTGGGGCTGCGGTGTACGGTGAGGCCAGAGGTGGGGATCTGCAGACTCCTGGGATAGCTAGGAGCTCGCTATGCTTGTCGGTCTGAGCGCAGCGGCAGAGCAGTGCCATGCCCGGCGTCCATGGCGGACGACGGCACTCGGTACAGTGGCTAGCATGGCTACAATGCGTAAAAGACCACGGGGAGAGAGGGGAAATGTAGGAGAGCTCACGACAGTCTCGTAGGAGGTTTCAGATGGCTCGTGGAGGCACGGACGGCAACATAGCATTGCCGGCGATCTCGGACGACCGAGGAGGAAGACGGCGGCATTCGGGTTGAAGCAGAGCTCCTAGCGCCGCTTGAGTCTGTGGAGAGGACGACGACGTCGTAGGAGAGCTCGTGAACAGCTTGGGGAGGCGAGGCAGTGGTTGTGGCCACGGCAATGGCGAGCGGTGGCGATGGTGGCGTTCGGTCGCGGGAGAGAGAGGGCAACAGAGGAGGGGATGAGCACAGGAGAGGGTGAGAGAGGTCCGGGGTGTCGTGGCGTCTCCAGGCACATCAGGGCAGCGGCAGGAAGCAGGAGGTGGCGTGCACGTGTGCGCGCACGGCGGCCACATGCCCTCCCGCCCACTGGCAGGAGGTTGAAGACAGTAGGAGGGAGGAGGAGGTGGGCTGGGCCGGCTGGCCTGTGGGTAAGTTGCCAGGTAAGTGGCCTAGGTGATGTTCTCTCTCTCTATTAATTCTATTTCTGTTTTCTATTTTTATTCCTCTATTTTGATTTAGTTTCTAAACCAAATCATTTTTGTAGCTTCTGAAAATTATTATGTGGCCTGATACAAAATATTCAGAGCCACTCACAAGTTTTCAGAATTATTGGAGCTATAAAAGTATTTACAGGAATTTATATCTCCAATTCAAATAAGTAAAGTATTGATTTAATTCAAAGACCCAAAATAAATATTTATGGGATTCCAAAAATATTGGTTTGAATTTTAACTCTTACCAATATTTTCACAGAGTAACAGGAACATCTCCTTGGACTCATTTGAGGAGAATTAAATGTTGATTATTTTTGAACTGATTTCTGATGGTTTCAACAAACCTCAATTCAACTTTCAGAAATTGTAGACATGATGCATGAGTGCAGATGCAACTATTTCACCCAGGTATTCTAGGGTTGTGACAACCGCTTCGCTTGGGAGTACAAGAATGCCGCGGACTAGATGCGGATGTATCCTGGTGTTGCCAATAATCTGACAGTCATGCGACACGCCTGGCTGTGAGAGCAGCTCTTCCACAAGGATGGCACCTTTCACTTTCTGGCAAGGATTATTCCATCACACATCAATTCTGCTTTGGACCAAATTCTCAAGTGGATGCCAGACTGCAATGCCAATTGATTCAAAACAGACTGCCCGCTGCCTGCTTGGAATATGAGATGAATTGGGCCTCAAGCTTAGAGGAGAGAGCCACCAGGAAGGAAGCAGACTTCACCAAGGGTACCAATGAGGAGGAGTAGGAGTACATCTGTAACAGGCTTGATTCAAAACAGACTGCCCGCTGCCTGCTTGGAAGACGAGATGAATTGGGCCTCAAGCTTAGAGGAGAGAGCCACCAGGAAGGAAGAAGACTTCACCAAGGGTACCAATGAGGAGGAGTAGGAGTACATCCGTAACAGGCTTGAGGAAGCCCGAAGGCTCAAGGCTGTCACGGCAGCTAGTGATGACGATGAAGGGAACTCCTCGGAGGACGAGCATGTTGATGAGGAGATCGCTGAGCTTGAGGCGCTAGGTGTCTCGGCTGCTGGGGCCAAGGCTGCCGAGGAAGAGGCTGCTAGGGAAGAGGGGGCCACGGCGCCCGAAGAGGAAGAAAGACTCGAAGCGGGCCCCCAAGCCCTAGAGTAGAAGCGTCGGCTCCACAAGAGAGGGAGCAGAGAACCAGTGGTACATTCTTCGTCACGGGCTGGGCCCAAGGTGAAAAAGACAACCACCAAGAACTACAAGGAAGACATTGTGCGCTGCCAGTCGGCCCGCCTTGCTCTGGCCCCGATTCCACCTTCCCGACAGTGGGTGGTGAAGGGTGTTGATCCCACACAACCATCAAGCCTGGCACCATCAGCGAGCTGGATCCCTCCACCACTTAAGAGGGCCAGGGAATAACCCCCGCCTCTTGTATACGAGATGGATGCCATGCTTGATGATGTAGAGTGAGGACAATCATTTGCTTCTCTTAATCCCAATAACTTTTTCCTTTGGGTTTATACTGATCCCATGATATTGGTCTTAATAGGGATGAAGATACTTTGGCCCAACGGGCCATGCGTGCCAAGACGATGAAGGAGTCGGGATCAGCTTCAGGGGTGTTGAACCGGCAAGGGGTTCCAGGGACGACCCTGTGTCCAGCCCCTAGGCTAGCCCACTGCGCGAAGGCATGGGCCATACCGGTCTTGCTGGGGTGGTCATGCTGAGGTTCTCGTGTCGCCCGCTAAGGGTACTGGCGGGAGCCCCCCAGAGAGAAACCCAGCAGCAAGCAATGACCACTTCGCTCCCCACAGCAAGCAACACCCAGGGTGGGGGATCTCCGGCAAAGGCTCCCTCTGCCGGGTCCATTCGTAATGAGGACACCCCCATGGAGGGAGAAGATGCGGGATGCCTGCCAGCAATAGGTACTGCCGGGGAAGGGGAAGTTTCTTCCCGCCAGCCACCCACAGGTAATCCAGTCTCCTCCGAATATATGTCAAGAATGCTCTTCTTTCTTAATCCTTGGTTCTGGTTTCTGGTCTTCATTTCCATCTTGTCTTCACTCCCTCACAGCCCCTATTTCTGAAGAAAAGGAACTCTTGGAGGAAGTGGTAGCCATAGGTAAGTATGCTGCTACAGAAGCCCTCAAAATTGCCACTGGAGAGGGTCATGCCGAGGCCTCCAAGGTCGCCCAAGGAACCCCAAGGGAAGAGAAGGAAATCCCTGGCAGCTCGACTAACCCCATTATGGAAGTAGAGGAGAAAGAGGCCCTTCAAAGTGATGCCTCAAACCTGAGGGTGACTCTCCTGGCAAGAAGCTTGGCATTGGTTGTAGCTCATCCAACTCCGATAGCCCCCAGCTCGTTAGCCCTTGCTGGGGTAAATTTTGATGAAGAAATCGGCTGCATACTGGCTCCCTTGACCCAAAAAACCAAGGAAGCGAGTGACCCTGGTAACAGCTCCAAGGACTTGGCCTTCCTGGAGACAGTAGCTCCCGGGCTTAAAAAAGTGTAGGAGAGGTATGACCAGAAGCGGAAAGTGATTCAGGACGAGCACAAAGCCTATGATTCATCCACTCAGCAACTGAAAGACAAGGCAGCGGAACTGCGCTCCTAGTACAATGCCCAGTCGTGCGAACTCAGGAACCAGGAGTAGAAAATGGCGGCTGCTCTAGAGAGAGTGCGTACTCGCAATACCAGGCTGACGGAGCGCGAGACGCAGCTCGGCGCCCAAACCAGGGATCTTGCCGCTCGTGAGTAGGCTCTGTCCGATGCCCTCCGTGCTAAGGATGATGAACTGGAAAACCTTGTTCAGCAGCACACCAAGCACCTAGAGGACAACCACAATAGGGCCATCGACTCACAGGCCCATGATGCGGCGTCCAAAGTGAAGGAAGTCTCCGATGACCTTGACACAGCCTCTGAGGCCAAATCAGAGCTCGAAACTCGCACGGGTAAACTGGAGGAACATGTTGCCGGGAACAAGAAGTAGATCGAGGTCCGCTGGGAAGAAGCACATAAAACAACCTCCATGCTAGAAAGGTTGCAATCGCAGCTTACATCCAAGGACCGGGATCTATAAACCGCCTCCACCACCATCAAAGATCTAAGCACCAAGCTCGCTACTCTTGAGAAAGATCTTGAGTAGGCCAAGGACCGTGAGAGTGCCTTGGCGCAAGAAGTCAATACTGCCGGAGCTCTTCGCAAGGACGCAAAAGACAAACTCAAGGACCAAGTTGAGCTATATTGTAGCACCCCGTATGTAACTTGCCTTATTTGTATTCCAACTCTTGCCTTTTCCGGCACTAAGTTATGATATTTTCCTCGTTGTCAGGTTCTTGTCTTCGTGTTGCTTTTATCTTTGTCTTGCATCTCATATCATGTCATCATGTGCATCGCATTTGCATACGTGTTCATCTCATGCATCCGAGCATTTTCCCCATTGACCGTTTTGCATTCCGGCGCTCCTATGTCCTCCGGTGTCCCTTTCTACCTATTTTCATGTGCGGGTGTTAAGCATTTTCGGATTGGACCGAGACTTGCCAAGCGGCCTTGGTTTACTACCGTAGACCGCCTGTCAAGTTTCGTGCCATTTGGACTTCGTTTGATACTCGAACGGTTAACCGAGGGACCGAAAAGGCCCCGTGTGTGTTGCAGCCCAACACCCCTCGAAAGTGGCCCAAAACCCACCTAAACCTCCTCCATCATCTAGATCGTTCGATCACGATTGCGTGGCCGAAAACCGTGCTCAATTTGGAGCCTCCTAGCACCTCCTACCTATAAAAAGGCCTCTCCCCCCGAAATCCCGGGTCTCTTCCACCACTAACCCTAGATCCCCCGTCCTTCCGCGCACCGGACACGTCCGGTCCAGCCGGACGCTTACCGCCCACTCCCGTCGCGACACGTGGTGCGCCGCCGGCCCGACGAGGCCCGGATCGCCCCCCCGAGCCCATCAGCTCCCTTCGCCGCCCGCGGGTCAACGCCGCCGACCCCGCCGATGCGCCTCCCCGCGCCTCCCCGCGCTAAACGCTGCCGTCTCTGGCAGCCCCGCCGGCGACCTTCCCCGCCCTTCGCCGCCCCGAGCCGGCGCCGCTCCGCTCCTCCCCGGTCCGCCTCATCACCGGCGAGAGGAGCCTCGCCGCCTCCCGTCTCCGGCCTCCTCCGCAACTCCGGCCATCGGATCCGGCTTCTCCTTCCTCCAGCGACCTCGACGAACTCCGGCGAACAGTGGTTCCGACGACCTCGTCATCCATGCCGATCTGGATCCGGATCTGAAACCCTAACCGGTTGACTTTTCGTCTAACTCCCAGATATTTTTAGCATTCTTCATCATGCCATATCTCTGTATCTGTGGCTCCATTTTGGGCGTGTAGCATATCAAATTGTTCGTCTCGATGAGTACTTCATTTCATCCCATTACACCATGTTCATTTGAGTTCATCTTGATGCCCTAAATGGTGTTGCAAGAGTGCTAGTTTATATTAGTTTCTGATGCTTATCAGTAATTGGACATTTGTCATTTTTTCCATGATTAATATGTGCCTCCTATGAACTTGAGCCCTACATGAGTTTGGAAGTATGACATGCCATCTTTACAGGGGTGTATGCCATGTATTTTTGTGATATTTGTGGTGACTAGCACAAGCATGCAAAGTAGCCCTCGTAATGTTGCTGATTTCAGGGACTTAGAAATATTCTAAGTCATTGCCCTGATAATATTTTTATGCCATGTATTCTTGTTGCTACAGAGTGATCCATGCCTCTTTTGAGCATGATCAGTAAGGATGTTTTGTAGATATTGTTGTGCTCTATCCATCCATGTCTTTGTTTGCAATTATGGAGCACCCTAGCTTGAGTCAATCGAGCTCTACTTTTGCTATAAAATGTTCCTGGCAGAATGTTTACGTGTTAAGCATTTTTGCCGAGGTTGTTGTAGTTGATCCATGCATGCTATGTTGTTGTTCTTGCCATGTTTAGCTTCTATGCCATTTCTACTTGCTGGGTGTATGCTTAGTTTTTCATGCAATGCCTTGTGGTGAGTGCATCGGGCTCGTAAACATGCCTACTTAATATCTGTTTTGCCATGTTCCAGTTTTCTACTAAGTCTGAATCTGTTAATGATAATTGCTATGTTCACATGGTTGCCATTGTATTTTCTGATCCCTTTTGGCTTATGGTCAGTAGGGAATTTTGTTGTATGCTTTGAGTAAATTCATGCCATGCCTTGCTTTTCCATGATATGTTCCTGTAGCATGTTGTTTTCTTGCCCTAAACATTGCTTCCTGATGTTAAATTCCTGACATGTTGTTATTTTCACTAAGTCTGTAACCCGATATCTTTTGCACTTTTGCCATGCTTGTTTGAACCTGTTATTGAGTGAACTAGCCGTAGCTCAGTGTTCATCTTTTGTCAAGCATCTTAAGTGGATCCCTGCCATGTATTTTGTTGCTATGTTAGAGTGCTGTAGCATGTTGTTCTTGATGCATTTAGATGGCCTCGTGCTGTAAATCATAGATCGGTGCCATATTTGTTTTGCTTGTCATTTGCAAACCGTGCATCCGATTCCGGTGATCTTTATATCGATTTCGACCGAAATAAACTCATCTTTCCAGTGGAACTCTTGGTTTTCCAGGTTGAGGCCAGCTTCAATCTTTCCTTTCCGAAACATGCATATGCATCGCATATCACATCCCGCATATCATACCATGTTTTGCATCATGTTATTTGTAAATTGCACGTGGTTGATTGTGTCTCCCTTTGCTTGTGTTCTTGCTTGGGTAGAGCCGGGAGACGAGTACGTGATCGAGGAGCCGGTTGAGTACGTTTACAAGGATCAAGCTAACGTCAACTCGGAGAACTTTGCAGGCAAGATGACCATACCCTCGAAATCACTTCTATCTTTGCTTGCTAGATGCTCGCTCTTTTGCTCTGCCTATGCTGCGATACCTACCACTTGCTTATCATGCCTCCCATATTGACATGTCAAACCTCTAACCCACATTGTCCTAGCAAATCGTTGTTTGGCTATGTTACCGCTTTGCTCAGCCCTCTTATAGTGTTGCTAGTTGCAGGTGAAGATTGGAGTTTGTTCCTTGTTGGAAGATGTTTATTGTTGGGATATCATTATATTATCTTGTCTATTTTAATGCACCTATATACTTGGTAAAGGGTGGAAGGCTCGCCTTATACCTGGTGTTTTGTTCCACTCTTGCCGCCCTAGTTTCCGTCATACCGGTGTTATGTTCCTTGATTTTGCGTTCCATACACGGTTGGGTTATAATGGGAACCCCTTGACAGTTCACCTTGAATAAAACTCCTCCAGCATGGCCCAACCTTGGTTTTACCATTCACCACCTAGCCTCTTTTTCCCTTGGGTTCCGCGGACTCAAGGGTCATCTTTATTTTAAACCCCCAGGCCAGTGCTCCTCTGAGTGTTGGTCCAATTTGTCAGCCGCCAGTTGCCACCAGGGGCAACTCTGGACTGGCCTGCCAGAAGTTTGGACAATCCGGTGTGCCCTGAGAATGAGATATCTGCAGCTCCTATCGGGGTTTGTAGGCACATTCGGGCGGCTTCGCTGGTTTAGTTTTACCATTGTCGAAATGTCTTGTAACCGGGAATCCGAGTCTGATCGGGTTGTCTTGGGAGAAGGAATATCCTTCGTTGACTGTGAGAGCTTGTGATGGGCTAAGTTGGGACACCCCTGTAGGGATTTGAACTTTCGAAAGCCGTGCCCGCGGTTACGGGCAGATGGGAATTTGTTAATGTTCGGTTGTAGAAAACCTGAAACTTAACTTAATTAAAATGAATCGACAGAGTGTGTGGCCGTGATGGTCTCTTTTCGGCGCAGTCCGGGAAGAGAACACGGTCTCGAGTTATGCTTGAACGTAGATTGTTCTAGGATCACTTCTTGAACATAGTTAATCGGTCGTGCCTTGCCTTCTCTTCTCGCTCTCATTTGCGTATGTTAGCCACCATGCATGCTAGTGCTTGCTGCAGCTCCACCTCATACCTTTTACCCTTCCTATAAGCCTAAATAGTCTTGATCACGAGGGTGTGAGATTGCTGAGTCTCCGTGACTCACAGATTCCTTCCAAAACCAGATGCAGGGACCGATGATACCGCTCCAGGAGATTCGACTGAGCTCAAGTGGGATTTTTATGAGGACTCAGGACGATACTACGTTTCCTTTCTAGACGGTCAGTAGTGGTGCCCAGTTAGGGCGATCGGGGACTTTGTTGCATTTGGGGTTATCTTTATTTTGGTTCCGTAGTCAGACCTTGATTGTATCTGGATGAATGTAATGATATTTATGCTATTGTGTGACGTAGCGAGTGTAAGCCAACTATGTACCTTTTTCCCTTATTCATTACATGGGTTGTGTGAAGATTACCTCACTTGCGAGATTTCTTACAATGCGGTTATGCCTCTAAGTCGTGCTTTGACATGTGGGAGATATAGCCGCATCGTGGGCGTTACAAGTTGGTATCAGAGCCTTCCCCGACTTAGGGCCCCCCTGCTTGATCGAATCGCTGGCGTTGTTGAGTCTAGAAAAATGTTTGAGTCATTTAGGTTTATATATATCGGAGAGTAGGATTCTTTTTACTCCTCAGTCCCTTCGTCGCTCTGGTGAGGCATCCTGACGTAGAGTTTTGACTCTTCTCTTCTCAAATTTCACTAAAAATTTTAGGATCACGCGGATATCTTGGAATTGTTCCGATGGTTTTGTGACGAGAACATTGTTCTTGGTGCCTCCTAACATTTAGGGGTTGTGGCAGTGTCCCGGGGAGTTGAGCTCCGAGGTGTTGTCATCACAATTTTATCGTTGCAATTCTGGAATACCTGAGTTTCGCCGACATCGAAAATCTCTTTTATGTAGTTGTTGGTGAGATAACCTCGACGCCACCCAGTACTGGGGCGGGAGTTCGGGAGTATTGCCATAACTCGTATAACGGATGCTTTTCGAAGGTTGAGGTAAATGATTTTCGAAGGTTTATTGGTTATGTGTTGAAGGATGGATACAGCTGGATGTAGGATTTGCTAGCTTTGGGTGAGATATTATGCTTCCCCTGTATCCCGAACACCTGATTGCATAACTGGAAAGGTTCGGGAGTTTTATAGGTGGGAATTCATGTAGCTCTAATATTTCTTCCGCGGATATTTGGTTTGTGATTGGGTAATCCTCACCATGTATTTGTTCTTGTCTGTACCTTGTTGTTTTATTCTTCTACCTCTATCTAAGTGGCTTCTAAATTTATGGAAGTGTGACCATTTCAATTGGAATGCATTCGTTCATTTTGTTCAGATGTTAAGACTATATGCTGCAATTTTGATCCATTTGATTCAGCTTGAATATATGTCTGCCAAGATGCTAACGGATGTCACCCTCTTCAGGATGGCTCCTCCAACGCATCAAAATCCTGAACCACCACCTCCACCTCCGGAGGCATGGAAAGCTGTGATGGCCGCTACCAATGCCAACACGCAGCTGATCGCAACTCGTGCAAGAGCGCAACCAAGGGAATCAAGGCCGTGGCAACAATCAGAATCAGTTTGCTACACTCAACCAGTTCCTCGCAAACCAGCCAAAGACCTTCAGTAACTGTGTCGAGGCAACAAACGCTGATGATTGGCTCGTGGGTAACTGCAAGCATTTCGAGTGCAGCAACGTCAGGCCTGAGGACTTTGTCAAGTTTGCCTTGTTCCAACTCAAAGACCAAGCTGCAGAATGGTAGCAGCAATACAAAGATTCTAGAGGAGGTCATGTGATTACCTGGGATGAATTCCGCCAAGAGTTCAAAGCTCACCAGATTCCTCAGAGTGTTGTTGAGAGCAAGCATGAGGAGTTCCGCAATCTGAAGCAAGTCAGCTTGTCTGTTTACCAGTATAACATCATGTTCCAGAAGCTCGCTCGTTTCGCTAAGCAAGACGTCCCTGACGAGAAGAGCATGATTTATCAGTTCAGGGGTGGCCTCAGAGAAGATCTCCAACTAGCTCTCGTGCTTGTTGAGCCGCAGAAGTACGATGAGTTCTACAATATGGCATTGAAACAAGAGACTGCTCAACTCAAGTGCGATGCTTCCAAGAAACGAGTCAGGGATGTAACTCCTTCTTCCTCAACTCAAGTGGCAACTAAGCAGCAAAAGTATTGGTTGCCTCCTCCTCCTCCGTTCCGTCAGCCTTATCAGCAGAAGAGCAAAGGTGGCAATGGATCTTCCCACCCACCCAACCCAGGCTTTCAGAACAAGACTTCGTCTCAAGCTTGAAGATCAAGTGCTCCGTATCACCGTCTGCTTTCAGAGGTCACGTGCAACAAGTGTCAGCAGAAGGGTCACTATGCCAACAAATGCTTCAATCAGAGGCGTCTTCCTCCTCCCCCTGTGAGATCTGCTAGCACCGCAATGGTCAAGCATAACCCCAAGTCTGCAAAGGTCAACTTGATGAACGCAACTCAGGTAGAGGACTCGTCAGATGTGATCATGGGTAACCTTCCTGTTAACGATATCCCTGCAAAAGTTCTTTTTCACACTGGTGCATCACATTGTTTCATTTCAAGACCATTTGCATCTAAGCATGAGTTTCCTTTCCAAGATTTGCTTAGACAGTTATTAGTTGTTTCTCCGGGTAAATTCATGAACGCAAGCTCTATGGTCCCGGATGTTACTATCACGTTGGGAGACTATAAGTTTCTGTCTTCTCCAATGGTCCTTGGTAACTCGGATATTGATCTTATTCTCAAAATGGACTGGCTTTCTAAGCACAAGGCTTAGCTTGATTGTGCTGCCAGGCAGATTCAATTGACACATTCCTCTGAGGATGTAATCGTCTTTGTTGCTCGGGATTATACCATTCAACTGTTTTCTCTCAATGAGAAGGGTGAGCTGGATGCCATCTCTCAGATTCTAGTCGTTTGTGAGTACCAAGACATCTTTCCAGAAGAGCTTCCAGGAATGCCTCCGCACCGGCCAGTTGAATTCATCATAGATCCTGAGCCTGGCACGGAACCTATTTGCAAACGTCCTTACAAGCTTGGACCTGAAGAGTTGAAGGAGCTGAAGAAGCAACTCGATATTCAAGAGCGTATGGGTCTCATCCGACCAAGTTCTTCTCCATGGGGTTGTGGTGTTCTTTTTGTCAAGAAGCAGGATGGAACGAACCGACTTTGTGTCGACTCCCGTCCATTGAACAAGAAGACCATAAAGAACAAGTACCCACTTCCCAACATCAATGAGCTTTTTGAACAACTCAAAGGTGCTCAAGTACTCTCCAAGCTTGATCTCCGTATGGGCTATCATCAGATTCACATTCGTGAAGAAGATATCCCCAAGACAGCATTCAGAACAAGCTATGGTTCATATGAATACACTGTCATGTCTTTCGGCCTTGTCAATGCTCCTCCAACTTTCTCTCGCATGTTGAACTTCATCTTCGATGCCTACACAAATGACTTCGTCTTGGTCTACCTCGATGATATTTTGGTCTTTTCCAAGAACAAGGAGGTTCCTGCCAAACACTTGAGATTGGTGCTGGATAAACTCAGAGAACATCAGTTCTATGCGAAGTTTTCAAAGTGCGAGTTTTGGCTCGATGAGGTTCTCTACCTTGGGCATATCATCTCTGCCAAGGGCATAGCTGTTAATCCTAAGAAGGTGTCTGCAATTGTGAATTGGGAACCACCTCAGAACGTTAAGCAACTCCGCAGCTTCCTTGGGCTTGCAAGCTACTGTCGAAGGTTCGTTGAGAACTTCTCAAAGATCGCGAAGCCTCTTTCCAACCTCCTCGAGAAGCATGTGAAGTATGTCTGGTCGCCTGAATGTGACATCGCTTTCAACACCCTGAAAGAGAAGTTAGTCACTGCTCCAGTTCTGACTCCTCCTGATGAATCCAAACCGTTTGAAGTCTTCTGTGATGCTTCCCTTCAAGGTCTTGGTGCAGTGTTGATGCAAGAGAAGAAAGTTGTTGCCTATACCTCTCGCTAGTTGAAGCCCAATGAAAAGAACTACACCACACATGACCTCGAGTTGGCGGCAGTTGTCCATGCTCTTTTAACATGGAGACATCTCTTGTTGGGAAGAAAAGTGGACATCTTCACTGATCATAAGAGTCTCAAGTACATCTTCACTCAGCCAAACCTCAACTTCAAGCAAACTACTTGGGTCGAAATGATTCAAGAGTATAATCCGAGTATCGAATATACTCTAGGCAAGGCCAATGTAATTGCTGACGCATTGAGTAGGAAGGCTTACTGCAACAGTTTGATTATCAAGCCTTACCAACCAGAGCTTTGTGAAGCTTTCCGCACACTTAATCTTCAAGTTGTTCCTCAAGGATTTCTTGCCAACCTCCAAGTATCTCCTACTTTGGAAGATCAGATTCGTGAGGCTCAACTTCTTGATGCTATGGTGAAGAAGGTGAAGATTGGGATTGCCAAGAGTCAACCCAAGTACAAGTGCTATCGTCTTGATGACAAGGATACTCGATTCTTCGAGGATCACATTGTTGTGCCTAAAGGTGACCTTTGTAAAGTCATTATGAACGAGGCTCACAATTCACTCCTCTCTATTCACCCTGGAAGTACAAAGATGTACCAGGACCTCAAGCAGTTGTATTGGTGGACTCGAATGAAGCGCGAGATTTCTCAGTTCATGAATGAATGTGATGTCTGCAGAAGAGTGAAAGCAGAACACCAACGACCAGCTGGTCTCCTCCAACCTCGTGCCATTCCAGAATGGAAGTTTGACCATATTGAGATGGAATTCGTGACTGGATTTCCAAAGTCCAAGCGTGACAATGATGCTATCTTCGTTGTCATCGACAAGCTCACTAAAGTGGCTCATTTTCTTCCTATCAAAGAATCTATCACAACAGCTCAGTTGGCAAAGCTATATACCTCCAGGATTGTCTCCCTGCACGGCATTCCATAGTTGATATCTTCAGATCGTGGGAGCATCTTCACCTCTAAGTTCTGGGATTCTTTTCAGAAGGCCATGGGCACCAACATTCTCTTCAGCACAACTTTTCATCCTCAAACCAGTGGCCAAGTCGAGCGAGTAAACCAAATTCTTGAAGATATGCTCAGGGCTTGTGTCATCTCTTTCGGTTTGAAGTGGGAAGATTGTCTTCCATATGCCGAGTTCTCCTACAACAACAACTTCCGAGCGAGTTCGGGCAAGGCCCCATTTGAGATTCTCTATGGCAGGAAGTGTCGTACTCCTCTTAACTGGTCAGAGACTGGTGAACGCCAATTTCTTGGTAATGACTTGATCACAGAGGCTGAAGAAATGTGCAAAGTCATTCGTGATAATCTCAAAGCCACGCAATCGCGCCAGAAGAGTTACTATGATAGCAAGCATCGTGACTTGGCTTTCGAGATCGGAGACCATGTCTACCTCCGCGTCTCTCCAATGAAAGGTACTCGTTGCTTTGGTATCAAAGGGAAGCTTGCCCCGAGATACGTGGGTCCTTTCAAGATCATTGGCAAAAGAGGCAATCTCGCCTATCAACTTGAGCTTCCATCCAACTTTGCAAACATGCACGACGTGTTTCACGTGTCTCAACTTCGCAAGTGTTTCAAGACTCCTGACCGCACCATCAACTTTGAAGAGATTGATCTCCAAGAAAACATGTCTTATCATGAGCACCCCGTTGCTATTCTTGAAGAAACTGAGCGCAAGACTCGCAACAAGTCTATCAAATTCCTCAAAGTCAAGTGGTCACATCATTCCGACCATGAATCCACCTGGGAACGCGAGGACCACCTCCGTTCTGTGTACCCGGAGTTTTTCCAGTCCTAGATCTCGGGACGAGATCCTTTCGTAGTGGTGGAGTGTTGTAACACCCCGTATGTAACTTGCCTTATTTGTACTCCAACTCTTTCCTTTTTCGGCACTAAGTTATGATATTTTCCTCGTTGTCGGGTTCTTGTCTTCGTCTTGCTTTTGTCTTTGTCTTGCATCTCATATCATGTCATCATGTGCATCACATTTGCATACGTGTTCATCTCATGCATCCGAGCATTTTCCCCGTTGTCCGTTTTGCATTCCGATGCTCCTATGTCCTCTGGTGTCCCTTTCTACCTATTATCGTGTGCGGGTGTTAAGCATTTTTGGATTGGACCGAGACTTGCCAAGCGGCCTTGCTTTACTACCGGTAGACCGCCTGTCAAGTTTCGTGCCATTTGGACTTCTTTTGATACTTCAACAGTTAACCGAGGGACCGAAAAGGCCTCGTGTGTGTTGCAGCCCAACACCCCTCCAAAGTGGCCCAAAACCCACCTAAACTTCCTTCATCATCTAGATCGTTCGATCACGATCGTGTGGCCGAAAAGCGTGCTCAATTTGGAGCCTCCTAGCTCCTCCTGCCTATAAAAAGGCCGCTCCCCCCGAAATCCTGGGTCTCTTCCACCACTAACCCTAGATCCCCCGGTCCGGCCGGACGCTTCGCCGCCGCCCACTCCCGCCGCGACACGTGGCGCGCAGCCGCTCCCTCCGCCGCTGGCCCGACGAGGCCCGGATCGGGCCCCCCCGAGCCCATCTGCTCCCTTCGCCGCCCGCGGGTCAACGCCGCCGTCTTCGGCAGCCCCGCCGGCGACCTCCGCCGCCCTTCGCAGCCTCAAGTCGGCGCCGCTCCACTCTGCCCTGGTCCGCCTCATCGCCGGCGAGAGGAGCCTCGCCGCCTCCCGTCTCTGGCCTCCTCCGCAACTCCGGCCACCGGATCCGGCTTCTCCTTCCTCCAGCGACCTCGACGAACTCCGGCGAACAGTGGTTCCGGCGACCTCGCCATCCATGCCGATCTGGATCCGGATCTGAAGCCCTAACCGGTTGAATTTTCGTCTAACTCCCAGATATTTTTAGCATTCTTCGTCATGCCATATCTGTGCATCCGTGGCTCCGTTTTGGGTGTGTAGCATATCAAATTGTTCGTCTCGACGAGTACTTCATTTCATCCCGTTGCACCATGTTCATTTGAGTTCATCTTGATGCCCTAAATGTTGTTGCAAGAGTGCTAGTTTATATTAGTTCCAGATGCTTATCCATAATTGGACATTTGTCATTTTTGCCATGATTAATATGTGCCTCCTATGAACTTGAGCCCTACATGAGTTTGGAACTATGCCATGCCATCTTTACAGGGGTGTATGCCATGTATTTTTGTGATCTTTGTCGTGACTAGCACAAGCATGCAAAGTAGCCCTCGTAATGTTGCTGATTTGAGGGACTTAGAAATATTCTAAGTCATTGCCCTGATAATATTTTTATGCCATGTATTCTTGTTGCTACAGAGTGGTCCATGCCTCTTTTGAGCATGATCAGTAAGGATGTTTTGTAGATATTGTTGTGCTCTATCCATCCATGTCTTTGTTTGCAATTATGGATCACTCTAGCTTGAGTCAATCGAGCTCTACTTTTGCTATAAAATGTTCCTGGAAGAATGTTTACATGTTAAGCATTTTTGCCGAGGTTGTTGTAGTTGATCCATGCATGCTATGTTGTTGTTCTTGCCATGTTTAGCTTCTATGCCATGTCTACTTGCTGGGTGTATGCTTAGTTTGTCATGCACTGCCTTGTGGTGAGTGCATCGAGCTCGTAAACATGCCTACTTAATATTTGTTTTGCCATGTTCCAGTTTTCTACCAAGTCTGAATCTGTTAACGATAATTGCTATGTTCAAATGGTTGCCATTGTATTTTCTGATCCCTTTTGGCTTATGGTCTATAAGGTACTTTTGTTGTATGCTTTGAGTAGCTTCATGCCATGAATTGCTTTGCCATGATATGTTCCTGTAGCATGTTGTTTTCTTGCGCTAAACATTGCTTCCTGATGTTAAATTCCTGACATGTTATTTTCACTAAGTCTGTAACCTGATATCTTTTGCACTTTTGCCATGCTTGTTCTAACCTGTTATTGAGTGAACTAGCCGTAGCTCAGTGTTCATATTTTGTCAAGCATCTTGAGTGGATACCTGCCATGTATTTTTTTGCTATGTTAGTGTGCTTTAGTATGTTGTTCTTGATGCATTTAGATGGCATCGTGCTGTAAATCGCAGATCGGTGCCATATTTGTTTTGCTTGTCATTTGCAAACCGTGCATCCGATTCCGGTGATCTTTATATCGATTTCGACTGAAATCAACTCATCTTTCCAGTGGAACTCTTGGTTTTCCAAGTTGAGGCCAGGTTCAATATTTCCTTTCCGAAACATGCATATGCATCGCATATCATATCCCGCATATCATACCATGTTTTGCATCATGTTGTTTGTGCACTGCACGTGGTTGATTGTGTCTTCCTTTGCTTGTGTTCTTGCTTGGGTAGAGCCGGGAGATGAGTACATGATCGACGAGCCCGTTGGGTACATTTACGAGGATCAAGCTAATGTCAACTCGGAGAACTTTGCAGGCAAGATGACCATACCCTCGAAATCACTTCTATCTTTGCTTGCTAGATGCTCGCTCTTTTGCTATGCCTATGCTACGATACCTACCACTTGCTTACCATGCCTCCCATATTGACATGTCAAACCTCTAACCCACCTTGTCCTAGCAAACCGTTGTTTGTTGTTTGGCTATGTTACCGCTTTGCTCAGCCCCTCTTACAACGTTGCTAGTTGCAGGTGAAGATTGGAGTTTGTTCCTTTTCGGAACATGTTTATTGTTGGGATATCATTATATTATCTTGTCTATTTTAATGCACCTATGTACTAGGTAAAGGGTGGAAGGCTCGGCCTTATGCCTGGAGTTTTGTTCCACTCTTGCCGCCCTAGTTTCCATCATACCGATGTTATGTTCCTTGATTTTGCGTTCCTTACACAGTTGGGTTATAATGGGAACCCCTTGACAGTCCGCCTTGAATAAAACTCCTCCAGCATGGCCCAACCTTGGTTTTACCATTCGCCACCTAGCCTCTTTTTCCCTTGGGTTCCGCGGACTCAAGGGTCATCTTTATTTTAAACCCCCAGGCCAGTGCTCCTCTGAGTGTTGGTCCAATTTGTCAGCCGCCAGTTGCCACCAGGGGCAACTCTGGACTGGCCTGCCAGAAGTTTGGACAATCCGGTGTGCCCTGAGAATGAGATATCTGCAGCTCCTATCGGGGTTTGTAGGCACATTCGGGCGGCTTCGCTGGTTTAGTTTTACCATTGTCGAAATGTCTTGTAACCGGGATTCCGAGTCTGATCGGGTTGTCTTGGGAGAAGGAATATCCTTCATTGACCGTGAGAGCTTGTGATGGGCTAAGTTGGGACACCCCTGCAGGGATTTGAACTTTCTAAAGCCGTTCCCGTGGTTATGGGCAGATGGGAATTTGTTACTGTCCGGTTGTAGAAAACCTGAAACTTAACTTAATTAAAATGAATCAACAGAGTGTGTGGCCGTGATGGTCTCTTTTTGGCGGAGTCCGGGAAGAGAACACGGTCCCGAGTTATGCTTGAACGTAGGTTGTTCTAGGATCACTTCTTGATCATAGTTAATCGATCGTGCCTTGCCTTCTCTTCTCGCTCTCATTTGCATATGTTAGCCACCATACATGCTAGTGCTTGCTGCAGCTCCACCTCATACCTTTTACCCTTTCTATAAGCTTAAATAGTCTTGATCTCGAGGGTGTTAGATTGCTAAGTCCCCGTGACTCACAGATTCCTTCCAAAACCAGATGCAGGGACCGATGATACCGCTCCAGGAGATTCGGCTGAGCTCAAGTGGGAGTTCGATGAGGACTCAGGACGATACTATGTTTCATTTCCAGACGATCAGTAGTGGTGCCCAGTTAGGGCGATCGGGGACTTTGTTTCATTTGGGGTTGTCTTTATTTTGGTTCCATAGTCGGACCTTGATTGTATCTGGATGAATGTAATGATATTTATGCTATTGTGTGACGTGGCGAGTGTAAGCCAACTATGTACCTTTTTCCCTTATTCATTACATGGGTTGTGTGAAGATTACCCCACTTGCGACATTGCTTACAATGCGGTTATGCCTCTAAGTCGTGCTTCGACACGTGGGAGATATAGCCGCATCGTGGGCGTTACATATATAGCCTCTGGTCAAAGAGCCTGGTGAACACAGCGGAGCGCATCTCCTCCCAGATAGCCAATATGAACATGAAGAGCTCGACTTTCTTCGTCAACAAGCATGAGGCCCCGATCGTCAAACTAACACATTTCTTTGAGGGGCTCATTGAAGGGCTAAAGATGTACGAGGATGACAAATCAGCCTCCTTTGTCAGTGAGTCTCGTATGTTTTGTCAGGACGCTATCTTCACTCTCCTTGTCAATAATGTGTAGCACCATCCCGACGTTGACATCTCCGATGCTTTCAAGAGGCTGCCGGCCGGGACGGACACCTCGCCCTTGGCCGACAAGGTCCTTCGTGCCCCTAATCCAAGGATGACGCTGGGACTAGCTTATCTTGCTATGTTTTCTAAGATGCTGCCGACAAAAAGACACATTTCGGCCTTAGGTTAGGCCTTGCTACTTTCTGTGATGTAATAGTACTTTTAAGTAGTTGCATGGAGAAATGCTATCCTTTAAGTTTATGTTGCTCTTCGTTTTTGTATGATTCTGAATCCTGTGCATGCTGGGAGCCTGCCGGGGCAGACGCTAGCTATGCTGTTGTTGGGAGCAGGCCCTTAGCATTCTTGGAAGCGTAGGCGCCACCGGCAAGTTTCCCTTTGACGTTCTTGGTATGGCTGCCTAGTCTGTTGAGTGGACTCGAAATAGACTAGGACGCAAGCGAGAATGGAAGAGTCCCTCCGAATATGGATATCTCAAACAAAATGCTAGGCTTTAAACCAAAGGAGTCGCAAAGGACACGCAAAGAGAATCCAAAAACTAGAAAAGGTGTTGTAACTTATCTTTCTCTTTATCTGGCAGTTGTTATTGTTGCAAGGGCGCAAGTCCTCCCTTCTCCCGGGAATCCCTCACACAGAAGGTAATGCTCAACACCTGTGCAACGCGATTACGAGGCACCAACGTGTGTGGCGAGACTTGCCGGAACAGGACGAAAACAAGCCCTGCCGCAGTTCCCTTTCATGGATGTGCTGCTCCGTGGGTTGGGGCGGGGGCCCGATGGACTCACCGCGGCTAACGGCCTAGCTAAATGTTCATTTCCGCGGAAAGAACGCCTGCATCGCTAGGAACAACTCATAAGTGATCGGGTCCGCCATCCCCTTATCACGCTGCTGCGCCGCCGCACGAATGTGGTCGTGGCAGGAGTGATAGCAGCACTGCTTACGATGGTCGTGCTGCCCATCATGCCCAACTTATCCACCACGTCTGCGGCATCTGCGGCGCCCGTGGCCGCAGGCCGAGGGACTGACGAATCAGGGAACAGCACCACTGCTCGGTTCTTCCCTCCTTGCGAGCCATGGTTGATAAAGATTGACAAAGATCGACACGCTGGCTACTGCTTCATGTTCGCACAAGATACACCCCCTACCTGGCATGCCAAAGATGTAGGCATGGAAGAACTACCACCTATGGGGCATAGGAGCCCCTTTGTGGTTCCGCATGGGGTCGGTCACTTTGCACAAAGAGTAGAAATAGCAGGGGACAACACGGCGATGGACTCTCTCTTTTTACCTAGGTTCGGGCCGCTTTGCAGCGTAAAACCCTACTCCTGCTATGGTGGTGGATTGATCTGGGGGAACACAAAGGCTTGACGCGCTCAGTCCTGACAAGGTTGCCTTGGGAGAGTGACGTGAGCGTACAAGTTTTGTGGGATCAAATGTCTGAACCCCTTGCTAGGTCGCCTCGGGCCACCTTTTATAGGTTAAGGGGCGACCGCAATGGCAAAATAGTCATTTCAACATGGTTAGATAGCTAACAGTGCTATCATACCTAACTCTGGTAGTTAGAACAAAGTGTATTAAATGCACTGCTAGGGGTCGTGCTGAGGGTGAAGCTCGACAAGCCTGCCGCGTCGCTTATCTGCCTCTTCTTATCAGCTTGACACGCCTCCTGGACGGGTGTCAATAAAGCTAATCTCTTCTCCTCCATGGCGCCACGTGCTTGATAGGATCCACCTTGTTGCCTAGTACCTTGACACTGCACTGATTAGGGACCTGGGTGCGATAAGGTGGAGTGATGGCATTTTGGTGAAGGTTTATCGACAAAGGAGCCTGGTGGGGTTTGGTCTTGGTGGCCCCTGCAACCCTGCTAGGGCGAATCTAGACTTGTCCTCAGGCGCGGCCTCGAACAGGCCAGGCTCTCCAGCCCGGCAAGGGAGGCATTCCCAAGGTGGCCTTCTGCTATCTTGTTCTTCTTGGATATCTAGTGTGCCCGGCAAGGTAGTTTGCCTGCAAGTCTGCGCACTGGTCAGGGGGAAACAAATACCCATGTTTGTGTACATCGTCAGGAGCATGGTGCTTCCCCTTGGGCATGGGCTTGATCGCGGTTCGGCCGTTCCACTAGCACGAAGCATGGGGCTTCCACCAGGGCGTGGGCGTGATCGCAACTTGATCATTCCGCCAGCGCGGAGCATGGGGCTTCCACTTGTGCATGGGCGGGAGGTCTCGCATGCCCGTGAGGCAAACACAACGAGAGTCTCCAGGGCGTGTACATCCCCATTCCGTTTGTACACATGATGGTCACGTGTATAATTTGTGGAGGTGTTGGATGTTCTAAGCGTTGGGCACAAGAACTCTGTCCTCCGTCTCCAAGCAGGCAACGCCTGGCCTGGAGACATGAGTGACCCTGAAAGGGCCTTCACACATGGGAGAGAGCTTGTGGAGCCCCTCTACTGAGAGGATCTGGCATAGGACGAGGTCTCCCACCTCGAGGGTATGAGGGCAGGTCTTGCGGCTGTGGTAATGATGTAAGGCCTGTTGGTACCTTGCGACGCGAAGGCGGCCTGGCGGCGGCTTTCCTCCAGGAGTAGTAGGTCATCCTCCCACGAGTCGTCCTAATGCATCTCATCAAACGCAAGGACTCACGGGGAGCCATGCTTAAGCTTCGAGGGAAGGACCGCCTCGGCCTGGTAGACGAGGAAGAATGGGGTCTCGCCGGTGGGCTTAGTTATCGTGGTGCGGATGGACCACAACACTAACTGCAGCTCACGAACTAGCCCTTATCGTATGCCTCGAGCTTCTTCTTGAAGCTCCTTGTCTTGAGGCCCTTGAGGACCTCAGCGTTGGCGCACTCAACCTGGATGTTACTCTGCCGGTGTGCCACAAAGCGTAGCATATTTGCGTGCCGATGTTAGCATAGTAGGACTTGAAGAGGCCGCTCATGAACTGAGAGCCATTGTCGGTGTTGATGTGGTTGGGCACCACAAATTGGCTCACGAGGCCCTTGATGAACTTGATGGCTGAGCCTTTCAGGATGGTGCTCATAAGCTTGACCTCCGCCCTCTTGGTGAATTTGTCGATGGCGACATAGAGGTAGCGGTAGGCAGTAGCCGCACACAGGAAAGGGCCCAGTATGTCCAGCCCCCAGGCCACAAAGGGCCATTTAACGCCCCAGGTCCGATGCGCCAAGTGTCTCTGAATTATTCGCTATCGTTGCCATGTCATTTGCTTGCGTGTTGCATTTTTCCATGTCATCATGTGCATCTCACGTGCATTGATGTTCATCTTTTGCATCCGCTCGCTTTCTCCGTTGTCCGTTTCGGAATCGGACACTCTCACTTGCACCCGTTGCACCTCTCAGACCTTGTTTCGTGACCGGGATAAGAACGTTCCCGAAATGGGCCCAAATCTGTCGAGTGGTCTTGGTATATCACCGGTAGACCGCCTGTCAATTTTTTTTCCATTTGGAGGTCGTTTGATACCCCAACGGTTAACCGCGTTAACCGAACCCCTCCTTCTCTTTGCAGCCCAACACCCCTTCCTAACAGACCACTAGCCCATCTAAACCCACTCCATGCTCTCCATCGTTGGATCATGATCGTGTGGGCGAAAACCGCACCTCATTTGGACTCTCCTAGCTCCCTCTACCTATATAAACACCTCCCCCTCCATTTTTCGCGGACGAAACCCTAGTCTTCCACTTCCCCGCACCGCCAGACACGTCCGCCGACGGCCGGACATGTCCACCGCCATCAGCAACGTCGCCCGGACAAATCCTGGGGCGACAGGTCACCTCCGCCGCCTCCCTCCTCCACTCACCGGTCGCCACATGGCCTTCCGCCACCGCGGCCCGCGAAGCCCGGGCGCGGCCCGTCGGAGCCCATCAAGGGCCCGAGTCCCCGCTGCCCGTCGCCCGCTCGCTCGATTGTCGTCGAACGAGCTCCTCCCATTGCGCCTCAACCCCATCGCCGGCGACCCTCGCCACCACATCCGTCGTCGCCTTCGCAGGACCTCGCCGCCGCCAAGCTCCGCCTCACCGCCTCTGCAGCACCGCGTCGCCCCGCGCCTCCTTGTCCCTGACGCCGCTCGCATGACTGTGATGCCTCGGCTCCGCCCCTCGCCGGACCGAGCTGCCTCGGCTCCGCCCCTCAGCACCGACCCCGCCGCCTCGCCGGAATCCACCCCGAGCCGCCGTGTCGAGGCCTCTGACAGCCCGGATCCGGCCGGATCTTGCCCTGCCGGCCCCGGATCCGGCATGCTCAGCCTCCTTCGCCCTGGTTCCCCTGCTTCGCCAGCCTTGCCGGACCCCTGCGCCACTGTTCCGCCGTTTGCCGTCGCCGGACTCCCGCCGGCGCCTGGACCAGCCGGTTCAACCGGATTGATCCGGTTAGTCCTGGATCGACCCCAGTTCACCCGGTTGTAACGCCCCAAGACCGTTGCGCCAGGTGTCTTCCAGTTTTTCGCTGTTGTTGCCTTGTCATTCACCTATGTGTTGCATCTTTCCATGTCATCATGTGCATTGCATCATAATGTTTTCAAAACTTGCATCCGTCCGGGTTCCCTAGTTCTCTTCGTTGTCCATTCTGAGCCCAGACACACTTGCATGCGCCCACGACATGTCTGAAATATTATTTTATAAGTGGTCGGAAAATATTCTCGGAATGGGTTGAAAGTTGGCATGCGGTGTTGTTATGTTGTCAGTAGGTCACCTGCCAAGTTTCATCGCATTCGGAGTCCGTTTGATGACCCAACGGATAACTATAGCGACAATATAGTCGGTCACACGTCGGGCGTTTTCGGTCTCCGGAAACAGTCGCCGGGCCGCTCTGCTTCTCTCTCTTCTCAGCCCACGGCCTTTCCACAGCCCACGTAGCCCACCTACCTACCCCCTCCGCTTCGGACCGTCCGATCGAGATCGAACGGCTCTGAAACGGCCTAAAACCCCCTAACCCTAGCCCCCTTGCCTTATATAGACCCCCCTCCATGCCATTTTGGGTACCCCTAGCCTTCCCCTACCCTCAGCCGTCGCATCTCCCTCGAAATCAGTGTCGCCGGCCTGGTTTTCAGCGACCACCCAGCACCCCGCCGCCACTTGTTGCTCCCCCAATGGCAAGCGCCACCGCGAGATTTTCCCGTGGCCAACCGCGGCCAGCCACGTCGCGCCATAGCTCTCCCACCTCCCGCGGCCCTGCCAGGCTCATCTAGGGCCCGCCAAGCCCATCGGAGCATGGATCCCACCGCTGCTTCCGAGAGCACCATGCCCTGGTTCCCGAGCCTCGCGCCGGAGCTCCTCTCCCTGTCCAGCCCCGCCACCGGCCGACAAGTCATCGGAGTCACCAGACGGCGCCGGATCCAGCAGGCCAGACCCACACACTGCTCCTTCCTCCCTCCTCTCTTTCTCCCTGTCTCATCTCTCTCCGCCTCTGCCTACAGAGCCGCCATGGCCTCGGATCTGTGCCGCCATCACCGGAAATCTGTCGTTAGCCGCCCGATCCAGCCTCCCCGCTATCGGATCCGGGAAGCTCGCGCCGCCCTGCGTCCATTTAGGCCGGATCCCGCTCCTCCTCGATCCCGCTGCACCTTCGTGCCACCGGAGTCTGTCGCTGCTGCTCCCTAAACGCGAGGAGGATGAGTGCCCAGCTCGCCAACCTCCTCCGCCCGCCGGCACGCACGAGGGGCACGTCCTGCGCGAAGCCCGGCGCTCCAGCCGGCCTGCTGCAGTCCACCGACCAGGCCAAGGCCCAATGTGAGTAGCCACACCAAACCCCCATTGTGCTCTGTCAGGCCATTAGTTTCGGCCCGATCTATATTTTTCCTGCTCCGAACGAATTTCCTAATTATCCAGGGAATTGTAGTTTTACAGTTTAGACCCTTAACTTCATGCATATCATAACTCACCAACCATGCATCACATGTAAAAACATTATATATGCAAAATGTTTAGAATTTTATGTAGGTTCATATTATGCAACTTTCAACCATGTTAAAAATGTTTAAAATGATGTTTGCTTATAATTTGCCATATTGCCATGTTAAAATGCTTTAATTCATAACTAAATAACGTAGCTCCTTTTTAAATAATCTTTATATGTAAATGGGGTAGAAAAATGCATAGATTAACATGATGTACTTATTTGCATGTTTAACAACTCTAAAATTATGTTTAGGCCAGAAGAGTAGCTAATTCAAAATAGTTAAATTATGCTTCACCTCTTGCCATGTTTAAGAACATTTAATATTGTTGAGTACCTAACCTGGAGTGAACTAAATAACTGATGTGGTGTTTTGTCAATATGCAACTTGTTGCATATTGAGCTCCACTTAATTTCTAGTATTGTTTGTGCACTTTGCCATGCCATGCCTCATTAAACCGGACATGCATCATACTTGGTTGTGCATGATGCCATGTTTATGTGATGGTTGTTTACTATGTTGCTTGCTTCTTTCCGGGTTGCTTCCCTCGTTAGCCTCGGTTTCATTCCGGAGTTGTGAGGATTTGTTCCACTACATCCGTTTGTTTTCTTCTTGGACTCGTTCTTCTTCCTTGCGGGATCTCAGGCAAGATGACCATACCCTCGAAATCACTTCTATCTTTGCTAGCTAGTGGTTCGCTCTACAACTATGTCGCGCTACCTACCACTCTTTATATCATGCCTCCCATATTGCCATGTCAAGCCTCTAACCCACCTTCATAGCAAACCGTTGTTTGGCTATGTTACCGCTTTTGCTCAGCCCCTCTTATAGTGTTGCTACTTGCAGGTGAAGCTGAAGTTTGTTCCATGTTGGAACATGGATATGTTGGGATATCACAATATCTCTTATTTAATTAATGCATCTATATACTTGGTAAAGGGTGGAAGGCTCAGCCTTATGCCTGGTGTTTTGTTCCACTCTTGCCGCCCTAGTTTTCATCATACCGGTGTTATGTTCCTTGATTTTGTGTTCCTTACGCGGTTGGGTGTTATCGGAACCCCTTGACAGTTTGCTTTGAATAAAACTCCTCTAGCAAGACCCAACCTTGGTTTTAACATTTGCCACCTAAGCCTTTTCCCTTGGGTTCTGCAGACTCAAGGGTCATCTTTATTTTAACCCCCGGGCCAGTGCTCCTCTGAGTGTTGGTCCAAAACAGAGCCACTTGCGGTGCCGCCCCTAGGTAACTTGGGGTATCGTCGGTTGTTGTATGTAGTGTTCATCCGGTGTGCCCTGAGAATGAGATATGTGCGACTCCTATCGGGATTTGTCAGCACATCAGGCGGCTTTGCTGGTCTTGTTTTACCATTGTCGAAATGTCTTGTAACCGGGATTCCGAGACTGATCCGGTCTTTCCGAGAGAAGGAATATCCTTCGTTGACCATGAGAGCTTGTGATGGGCTAAGTTGGGACACCCCTGCAGGGTATAATCTTTCGAGAGCCGTGCCCGCGGTTATGTGGCAGATGGGAATTTGTTAATATCTGGTTGTAGATAACTTGACACTTGACTTAATTAGAATACATCAACCGTGGGTGTAGCCGTGATGGTCTCTTCTCGGCGGAGTCCGGGAAGTGAACACAGTCTTGTGTATTGCTTGAATGTAAGTAGTTTTCAAGATCACTTCTTGATCACTTCTAGCTTCTCGACCGTTGCGTTGCCTCTCTTCTCGCTCTTATTTGTGTATGTTAGCCACCATATCTGCTTAGTGCTTGCTGCAACTCCACCTCATTACCTTATCCTACCCATAACCTTAAATAGTCTTGGTCTCGCGGGTGTGAGATTGTTGAGTCCTCGTGACTCACGGATACTTCCAAATAGTTGCAGGTGCCAATGATACCAGTGCAGGTGACGCAACCGAGCTCAAGTGGGAGCTCGAAGAAGATCTTGGTCGTTGTTATGTGTCTTTTCCAGATGATCAGTAGTGGAGTCCAGTTGGGACGATCGGGAATCTAGCATTTGGGTTGTCTTCTTTTATTTTGGTTCTGTAATCGGACCTTTGATTGTACTCTAGATGATGTATGTTTAACTACTTCTTTATGTGAAGTGGTGATTGTAAGCCAACTCTTTATCCCTTTCTTATTCAATACATGGGATTGTGTGAAGATTACCCCTCTTGCGACAAAACTACCATGCGGCTATGCCTCTAAGTCGTGCCCCGACACATGGGAGATATAGCTGCATTGTGGGCGTTACAAGTTGGTAATCAGAGCCATCCCCGACTTAGGAGCACCCTGCTTGATCAAATCCCTAACGTCGTTCAGTCTAGAACAAAATGTTTTGAGTCTTAGGATTATATATATCAGAGAGTAGGATTCTTTTTACTCCTCAGTCCCTTCGTCGCTCTGGTGAGGCCTCCTGACGTAGAAGTTTTGACTCTCCTCTCTTCAAATTTCACTAATTTTTTTAGATCACGCGGGTATCTTGGAATCGTTCTGATAGTCTTGTGACAAGAACATTGTTCTTCGTGCCTCCTGACATTTAGGAGTTGTGGCAGTGTCCCGGGGAGTTGAGCTCCAAGGTGTTGTCGTCACAATTTCATCGTTGCAGTTCTGGAATACCTGATTTCGCCGACATCAAAAATCTCTTTTATGCAGTTGTTGGTGAGATAACCTCGATGCCACCCAGTACTAGGCTGGGCTTCGGGAGTATTGCCATAACTCTTGTAACGGATGCTTTTCGAAGGTTGAGGTACACGATTTCCGAAGGTTTCTTGGTTATGTGTTAAAGGATGGATACAACTGGATTTAGGGATTGTTATTTTGGGTGAGATATTATGCTAAGACTCAAAACATATTATCCCCAACACCTGATTGCATAACCAGGAAGTTTCGGGAGTTTATAAGTGGGAATTCAAGTATCACATAGGATATCCTCCCGACAGACACATGATAAGATATGGGGTCTATCATATGTTTGTTTCCGGCTAATTTTGCAAGCCAATCCTTTGTTTTGTTTTGGTTTGTGGTATTCGAGCTGCTTCGAAGTCAAGTGTTGATTCCATACCTTTCCGAAGCAGTGTTCTCATATTTCGATGTGAATGCTATTCCTTTCAGTCATCAATTTTTTCATCTCAAATTCTTCTCAACCGACGTGCTTCTCTTCAAGTTAAGCCAATCCCTTCAACATTCACAAGATCAATTATCACTTCTTTTCAATGGTGTTTGTTTCATCCGTCCCAAGTTGTCTTTGTTTTTTCCCGCCCTCCCACCCTTTTTCTTCAAGGATTCAGATTTCTTAATCAAGTATCCTTTTATTAATGGGAAGCCTCTCCATTCTTTTCCGTCCATGTTCTTATCCGGTGATTCTCAGGAAGAAACTAACGGAGCTTCAAGTTTATGATTCTTCATTCTTTTTCTTCTCCGATGGATTAAATTCAAGCTTCGTCGATCATATTTTTTTCCTCGCTTCAAACATTTTCTCATGCCGTTGCACCTCTTAATCATCCACTTCTCGCTATTCAATTGTTTCGGAGTGCTGAAGATATCTGAGAAGATTCAAGTTTCCATTCTCAATTTGCTCAAGTTATTTTGAGGATGTTAACTCTTTCAAGCCGTTTAATTCTTACCGGTGCAATTTCCCTTTCAAGTAATCGTTCAACGGTGTATCTTTTGAGTGGGCCCTAACCCACAGGTATTTTCCCAGGATCTTATCTGCCTCTTCTAATTTTCTCGGAGTTACTCTGAAATTCTTTTCCAAGTTGATGTAAGAATGAATTATCATCAGTCATATGTCTTTCTCCAAGATCTTTCAAATTATTTTCATTGTTGATTCAACCTTTATATTCTTCATTATTCCGGAGTGTCTCAACAATTCATGGTGGTGTTTCTCATCGTCATTCTCTACATTGCAAGATCGAAGAAGAGTTTTTCCTCCAAATCTTATTCGTTCTCTCAGAGATTCATAGTTCAAGCTTGATGCTGTCCTCTCAAAATTGTTTTCGATTGTGACAATTCTTTTCACCCTTCGGGGCAATTTAGGTGTCTTTTTAGTTTGATTCTTCGGAGCCATCACCTCAGAATTATTCATTCCAGCTTTCAGCTCTCGTTATCCAAATCTTAACGGTGCATCATTCAAGTATTCTCTAATCAGCTCGTGATCTATTCATTCTCATGTATCTAAATTCTCTCAAGTATCTTCGTTATTTTTATAATTCTTCCCGGCGTTTCTTTATCTTTTCTTCTTTCATTTTCAGTTCTTATGGTGGTTCGCTCAAGATTCCTCTTCCTATGTTCTCATATCAATTCATTCGTTCTTTCCAAATCCCACCGGTGGATCCATCAAGACCTTCTCAAGTTTGCGCCATATCTATCTTAATCATTTCTACGAGAATAAGTAGTATGCCAAATCCGTTGCTTGTCATCAATCTAAATTGGTGAAGGATACGCATAACGTAATTCTTATTATTGTTTCATCCAAGTGATCTAATTCATTCTTTCCAGAGTTGTTCATCAGGTCACATTCTCGGTTCGAGATGCTTCATATTTTATCCCGAGAGTTCCAAGCTCTCTCAATTATGTCATCGTGAAGCTCCATCTAAATCATTGCAAGGCTTCATCTTATGTTTTCAACTTCTCTTTCTTTTATAATCCTTGTATTAACGGAGTTCTTCATGGAGGCTCTACATGGTGGCTCGTCAAGGATTCTTTTCATTCTTCAATTGTTCTTCAAGATTTTCTCTCGAAGTTATGATCCGCCAAGCTATACTCCAAAATAAACATGGTGCTAAACACATGTTTAGTTTTGAGGAGTTCAAGTATTCTTCATCTTGCATTCCATAGTGCAATTCTTTCTATCTAATCTTTTGAGGTGGTGTTATGTCACTCTTGACAATTTCCCTTCGTGTTTCATGATTCACAAGTTGTCCGGAATAACATATTTTAAACCCATCATTTTCAATTCATTCATGAGATCCTTTGCAACCCATCAATCTCTTCATTGGATTTATCTTGGGTTATATTTCACCTAAAGCTTCCCCTAAGGATTGTTGCTATTGATGGTGCTTATAAATGACCCAAGTTCTTCATTTATCCTCCCGGTGATATAAGTTTCTCGTCTCCTTGTTGATATCAATCCAATCAATTGTTTCCGTTGCCGTTGTGGCAGAATTTTTCCTCAATTTTGAGAAGTTTTCCATAAGCCCACTACAAGCTTATTCATTCATTATTGGTTTCTCAATAACTCCGTTATAATTTTCTTGGAAGGGTGCTCTCCAAGCTCATATGTGGCAAAAGTTGGCATTTTCCTCTCCATTCTTTTATTCCAGTGATCTATCTTCTATTCTTTCCTCCGGAGGCATTGTGATGTAGCTCTCTTCACTCATTCATCTCGAATGGTGAGGACCATGTTTTTTCGTGCTTATCCATCTAACCAGAGTGTCGTGTCCTCTCTTCAAGTTCTTTCCATCCTGTCAAGTTTTCCCCCCTTCTCAACCGGAGTGCTGTCCGAAATCTTTCTTACACCTTGTGCCATTCTTTCAATAGTTCCGGAGGCACTGTGTTGTTGATTTCATCAAGTATCCTCTCATCTTGTAAATTTCATGTTCAATTCCTACCATTTATAGTCGGAGTGCTGTCCAAATTATATCATTCTTTTCCCTTCTCTATCTTGTTTTAACCGGAGTGTTGTGTCTATCATTCCTCTTCTAACCAGAGTCTCATCCAAGTTCTTTCGTTTTGCCATGTTCATATTCTATGCCTTCCTTTTCCAACTGGAGTGTTGTCATAATTGATCTTTATCGTTCATTGTACACCTCGTTTCAACCGGAGTGGTTGCATGTACTTCTTGTCCATTGCAACCCTTTTCTTATGTCTTTCAACCTACAAGGCTCTAGTAATGTTCCTTGTTCCTCTTTTCTAACGGAGTGTTTTCGACTTTGTTCATTTTCATTGTATTCTTTCTTTCAATTTGTTCAACCTTGCAAGGTTCTTTGGTTTAACTCATTTGTCAAAAGAAGCAACTTAGCTTTACCTTTTCCCCTTCCTCTTCTGTTTCCCTCGGTGCCATCCTAGATCTCTGGACGAGATCCTCTTGTAGTGGTGGACTGTTGTAACGCCCCGAGACCGTTGCACCAGGTGCCTTCCAGTTTTTTGCTATGGTTGCCTTGTCATTCGCTTGCATGATGCATCTTGCCATGTCATCATGTGCATTTCATCATCATGTTTTCAAACCTTGGAACCGTCCGGGTTCCCCAGTTCTCTCTATTGTCAGTTCTGAGCCCAAACACACTTGCACGCACCTGCGGCATGTCCGAAATATTATTCTATAAGTGACCGGAAAATGTTCTCGGAATGGGTTTAAAGTTGGCATTTGGTGTTTTTATGTTGTCAGTAGGTCGCCTGCCAAGTTTCATCGCATTCGGTGTCCGTTTGATGACCCAACAGATAACTATAGTGACAATATAGTCGGTCATACGTCAGGCATTTTCAGTCTCCGGAAACAGTCGCCGGGCCGCTCTGCTTCTCTCTCTTCTCATCCCAAGGTCTCTCAACAGCCCACCTAGCCCACCTACCTACCCCCTCCGCTCCGGACCTTCCGATCAAGATCGAACGGCTCAAAAACGGCCTAAAACCCCCTAACCCTAGCCCCCTTGCCTTATATAAACCCCCCTCCATGCCATTTTGGGTACCCCTAGCCTTCCCCTACCCTCAGCCGCCGCATCTCGCTCAAAATCAACGCCGTCGGCCTGGTTTTCAGCACCCATCCAGCACCCTGCCGCCACTTGTCGCTCTCCCAATGGCAAGTGCCATCGCCAGATTTGCAAGTGGCCAACCGGGGCCAGCCACGTCGCCCCGCAGCTCTCCCACCTCCCGCGGCCCTGCCAGGCCCATCAGGGGCCCGCCGAGCCCATCGGAGCCCGGATCCCGCCGCCGCTTCCGAGAGCACCGCGCCCTGGTTGCCGAGCCTCGCGCCGGAGCTCCACTCCCCATCCAGCCCCGCCACTGGCCGGCAAGTCACCGGAGTCGCCCGACGGCGCCGAATCCAGCAGGCCAGACCCGCACCCTGCTCCTTCCTCCCTCCTCTCTTTCTCCCTGTCTCATCTCTCTCTGCCTCTGTCTACAGAGCGGCCATGGCCTCGGATCTGCGCCGCCATCGCCGGAAATCTCTCGTCAGCCGCCCGATCCGGCCACCCTGCTGTCGGATCCGGGAAGCTCGCGCAGCCCCGCGTCCATTCAGGCCGGATCCCGCTCCTCCTCGACCCAGCTGCACCTTCGCGCCACCGTAGTCCTCCACTGCTGCTCCCTGAACGCTAGGAGGATGAGGGCCCAGCTCACCAACCTCCTCTGCCCGCCCGCCCGCACGTGGGCCACGTCCTGCGCGAGGCCCAGCGCTCCAACCGGCCTGCTGCAGTCCACCGACCAGGCCAAGGCCCAATGTGAGAAGCCACACTGAACCCCCCCCCCCCCTTGTGCTCTGTCGGGCCAGTAGTTTCAGCCCGATCTATATTTTTTCTGCTCTGGACGAATTTCCTAATTATCCTGGGAATTGCAGTTTTACAGTTTAGACCCTTAACTTCATGCATATCATAACTCACCAACCATGCATCACATGTAAAAACATTATATATGTAAAATGTTTAGAGTTTTGTGTAGGTTCATATTATGCAACTTTCATCCATGTTAAAAATGTTTAAAATGATGTTTGCTTATAATTTGCCATATTGCCATGTTAAAATGCTTTAATTCATAACTAAATAACCGTAGCTCCATTTTTAATAATCTTTATATGTAAATGGCGTAGAAAAACGCATAGATTAACATGATGTATTTACTTTCCATGTTTAACAACTCTAAAATTATGTTTAGGGAAGAACAGTAGCTAATTCAAAATATGCATATGAGGATTTTTCGGAATTGTTGTTGTTGTTGTTTCCGGCCTCGTTTATACTTGCATAAATAGTTAGTTTAATTATGCTTCACCTCATGACATGTTTAACAACATTTAATATTGTTGAGTACCGAACCAGGAGTGAACTAAATAATTGATGTGGTGTTTCGTCAATATGCAACTCGTTGCGTATTGAGCTCCACTTAATTTCTAGTATGTTTGTGCACTTTTCCATGCCATGCCTCATTAAACCGGACATCCATCATACTTGGTTCTGCATCATGCCATGTTTATGTGATGGTTGTTTACTATGTTCCTTACATCTTTCTGGGTTGCTTCCCTCGTTAGCTTCAGTTTCGTTCCGGAGTTTTGAGGATTCGTTCCACTATGTCCATTTGTCTTCTTCATGGACTCGTTCTTCTTCCTTGCGGGATCTCAGGCAAGATGACCATACCCTCGAAATCACTTCTATCTTTGCTTGCTAGTGGTTTGCTCTACCGCTATGTCGCGCTACCTACCACTTCTTATATCATGCCTCCCATACTGCCATGTCAAGCCTCTATCCCACCTTCATAGCAAATCGTTGTTTGGCTATGTTACCGCTTTTGCTCAGCCCCTCTTATAGCGTTGCTAGTTGTAGGTGAAGCTGAAGTTTGTTCCATGTTGGAACATGGATATGTTGGGATATCACAATATCTCTTATTTAGTTAATGTATCTATATACTTGGTAAAGGGTGGAAGGCTCGACCTTATGCCTGGTGTTTTGTTCCACTCTTGCCGCCCTAGTTTCCGTCATGCCGGTGTTATCTTCCTTGATTTTGCGTCCTTATGCGGTTGGGTGTTATGGGAACCCTTGACAGTTTGCTTTGAATAAAACTCCTCCAGCAAGGCCCAATCTTGGTTTTAGCACTTTCCACCTAAGCCTTTTCCCTTGGGTTCTGCAGACTCAAGGGTCATCTTTATTTTAACCCCCGGGCCAGTGCTCCTCTAAGTGTTGATCCAAAGCAGAGCCACTTGCGGTGCCGCCCCTAGTAAACTTGGGGTATCGTAGGTTGCCATACATAGTGTTCATCCAGTGTGCCCTGAGAAGGAGACACATGCGAATCCTATCGGGATTTGTTGGCACAATGGGCGGCTTTGCTGGTCTTGTTTTACCATTGTCGAAATGTCCTGTAACCGGGATTGCGAGACTGATCGGGTCTTTCCGGGAGAAGGAATATCCTTCGTTGCCCGTGAGAGCTTGTGATGGGCTAATTTGGGACACCCCTGCAGGGTATAAACTTTCGAGAGCCGTGCTCGCGGTTATGTGGCGGATGGGAATTTGTTAATATCCGGTTGTAGATAACTTGAAACTTGACTTAATTAAAATACATCAACCGTGTGTAGCCGTGATGGTCTCTTCTCGCTGGAGTCCGGGAAGTGAACACGGTCTTGTGTATTGCTTGAATGTAAGTAGTTTTTAGGATCACTTCTTGATCACTTCTAGCTTCTCGACCGTTGTGTTGCCTCTCTTCTCGCTCTTATTTGCGTATGTTGGCCACCATATATGCTTAGTGCTTGCTGCAGCTCCACCTCATTACCTTATCCTACCCATAATCTTAAATAGTCTTGATATCATGGGTGTGAGATTGCTGAGTCCTCGTGACTCACGGATACTTCGAAACAGTTGCAGGTGTCGATGATACCAGTGCAGGTGACGCAACCTGTCCGGTTTCGGGTTCCGCCAGACCCTTGAGGTTCGAACACTGGGGTGCGCACGGAGATCTCTCCCCTACCGATATACGTCCGATCCTCTCATGCGAACTAAGACAAAAATGATGAACAACACAAGGGACACGATGTTTATACTGGTTCGGGCCACCGTTGTGGTGTAATACCCTACTCCAGTGTGTCGTGTGGTGGATTGCCTCTGGGCTGATGATGGACAGTACAAGGGAAGAACAGCCTCGCGAGAGGTGTTCTTGAGCTGGTGCTATGAACTGCTAGGGTGAGTTCAGTCGCCTCTCTCTCTCTGCTATGGTTCTACTAGATTTCCAGCCGTCGTGGTCTCTGTGTCTTCCCCTCTCTACTCTGTCGTGGCTAGTTCTATTTATAGAGGCCCTAAGCCTCTCCCCAAATAATGAGCGGGAAGGGTGCCAACAATTGGCCATTTCGAAGGGGAACATGTAGTACAAGTTATCCTGACCAAAGGTGGTCTTCGGCTGCCAAAAGCACTGGTGATGACGCTGTCTTGGGCTCCACGATGACCTCCGTCCCGCCGTCCGGCTAGTCTTGGTCTCGTTGCACCGGAATGGTAACCTTTGCCTGATGACTTGGCCTGTGCTTGCCCCCTTTGCACCAAAGGGGAAACAAGGACACTGCGCAGGCCGGCGCCTGCCTGGTCTCAATCGTCATGGCTTGCATCACGGGTTCCTCGCGAGGTACCCCTGCCTTGATCTCTCCGCCTCCTCGCGAGCCTGCCTGATGAGGCTGCCTCTGAGGAAGCTTCCTGTCGTTCGCCCCGCGAGGCTTGGCCCCTCGCGAGGGTCTTGAGCTTGAGCTGATGAAGATGGGCCGCGTTGGGCCCCCGCTTGAGCCACGCCACAGGCCGTAGGCAGGCATGTCTGGGGACCCCCGTTCCCAGAACGCCGACAGTAGCCCCCGGGCCCAAGGCGCGCGCGGACTTGGCTTAGAAGAGAAGCGAAGGGGCAAGCGCGAAGCGCCGCGGGCCCTAACAGCCTGCGGCCTTGGGCGCCGCGTGGCGGTTGGTTGGGCGTGGGGGTGGGCGTCTGCTCTTCCCATGACGCCTCGGCAACTGCACGATTGACAAAAGAGGGGGGGGGGGCCTGGCCAGGCTTACTTGCCCCGCTCTCGTCCATCTTGCCCTAGATCCCCTTTCTCGTTCTCCTTCCTCTTGCTCCTGAAATCCTCCAGATCCGTCTCAACCCTTCGCATCTAGCACGCCATGGCGCCTCGCAAGTCCCCGGCTGATGCTTGGTACTCGCCGGCCCTGGATTCCCCGAATTTGTCGGAGAAGAACCTCGCCCTCGCGCGCCTGATGACGATGGCGCAGGGCAGCGAGGGAGCGACTGTGCTCATGGTCGGCTCCAATCAGCCTGAGGGCAAGGGGAGCACCTTCTACCCGTTCTTCGTGAGCGCCATTGTCGCTGGTCTGGTGCCTCCTTTCTCTGAGTTCTTCTATGTCGTTCTCCGCCAATACAACTTGCAGGCCCTGCATCTCCACCCCAACTCTGTCCTTCTCCTAGCAATTTTCACCTACTATTGCGAGGCTCATGTTGGTGTGAACCCTCGGTGGCCTTGCTGTGCCACTTTTTCTCCCTCCGGGTTTCTGGCGCTCACGTCTCCGCATACGTGAGCTTCATTGCATATTCCAGCTCGAACGCCATCTCGAAGCCTGGGAAGAGGATTGAAGGCTACCGGAGCAAGTGGGTCATGATGGATGTTGTGCGCCTCCACCCTCGTCTGGTATTGCCCACGGGGCAACCTAAGTCCGTGGATGCATGGTCCCGCACGGAGCTCGTCGACCCTCGCGCGAAGGCGGTGTTGAGGAGGATGAACGCGGACCTGAGACCAAGCAACTCGGAGGTGGCGAAGCTGACCGGGGCCATGCTCCTGAGGGATTTCTTGGAGCACCGGGTAGCTCCGCTCCAGGAGCACCCGCTCCCACTATGGAGGCTAGGAGGAGCTGACGCCGCCCTGCGCCTGAGCTCCGAGGCCCTGACCGATGAGGATCTGGCCGCGGCCCTCCATTCCTTGGTTGGGGGAGACGTGGCGAGCCCGGTGGGCGCCCCCGTCCCCCTGTTCCTTCGTGACGACTGGGAGCTGGTGGTGAACGCCATGCCCACCTTCAACGGTGAGGGGCTGGTGCCCGCGGCAGCTCCCGAAGATCTGGCGGTCTTGGCGATGGTGAACTTGTCCTCTGGCAGCTCCAGCAGGGAAGAGGAGGAAGAAGAGGCGGAGGAGGAAGCGTCTGACTCGGAGGAGACTGGCGAGGATTGGGGGGAGTCCTTCCCTCGGCGCAGGTCCCAGGCCCTCCGCTCCATGCCGGACGACGACGAGGCCAGCGCCAGGAGAGGAAGGGAGGGCTCTTCCTCGGTCACGAGGAAGGGCAGGTCGAGCCTGGTTCCCCCAGAGTCTGCTCTGGTCTCTGGGGGGTCCAAGGCCAGCTCCATCGCTCCTGACGCGCCTTCTGCTTCCAGGCCCTCCAAGGCTGACCCCCGCTGCAGGCTCTCGGGCTTCAAGTTTGGCCGGGAGTTGCTTGATTCCACGGACGACGTCCAGTAAGTGCTCGATTCGTGCTCTGCTTGGTTTTTGCCACTGAGGCTTGACGTTTGTGCCCTTTTACCAGGGCGGCACCTGTGACCAAGAGGTTGAAGGAGGCTCCTGCGGCCCTGCTTAGGGCGAATCCGTCTGCCGGGGCGATGCCTTCGGCTGTTGGGGGAGAGGACGGAAAGGCCCGCGCCTCTTTGACCCCACCGCCCTCGCGAGGCCAATTGGGGCGCCCCGGTGAGGAGTCAGCCCCCGTGGCCCCGCTGGACCTGGAGTCGACTGTGCCAGATGTTGCGGCCGTGGCGGCCAAGGCTCAGGAGGACCCTTCCTGCCAAGCCGTGGCCACGCTGCCATCTTCTCCGCCTGCTCCACAGGTTCTTGTCTCTTCTGCTCCCTCCGCCGCTGTCCTGGACCAGGTTGCCAACGAGCTGAGCCAGCTACGTGAGGATCTCCTGAGCGCGGACCCTCGTCTCGTGGCCGGGCGCCTGGAGTTGGCCTTTGGCTGGGCTAGTTCTGCTGCCTCCGTCCGAGCGGCGTTGAGCCAGGCCGCGTCGTCCTCTGATGAGGAGAGGCGGGCCGCCAACCAAGCCAAGGCCGCTCGTGATGCTGCCCTAGGCGACGCCGCAAATGCCCAGGGCCGCTACAAGACGCTTGAGGCCGAGCTGCAGGGTCTGCGGGACGAGCTCGCCAAGGAGGTGCGCAGCCGCCAGGAGAAGGAGAAGGAGATGAAGGCTAGGGAGGCGGCCGCCAAGGACCGGGACGCCAAGCTTGATGACCGCGATAGCCGACTGGAGACGCTGGAGCGGTCGCTGAAGGCGGATATGACCGAGCTGGATGCCAAGGCAAAGGTCCTGACGGAGGACCGGGTGGCCTTCGCGGAGCTGGAGAAGAAGGCTCGAGGCATACTGAAGATGATGTATGAGAGCGTCCTGGAGGAGCCGTTGGCTGGTGCGGAGGACGGCCCCGCCAAGCTGCTCCCCTTCCTGGTTGATGCTCTTGAGGACGTCGCAGATGGCCTTGGCCCCACGGTCGAGGCCGAGGCGCGTGCCCTGTCTTCTGTGGTGCTGACGCGTGTCCTCAGCCATGTCTACCTGCGCGACCCCAACGTCGACTTTGACAGCCTGCTGGAGCCCGTGAGCGGCGACCATGCCGCTGTCGCCGCTGAGGCCGTGAGGGGCCGAGCCGAGGTTTTGCTGGGGAAGTTCCGCTCCCCCAGCGTCCTGCCCGGGCGCGGTGCCGCCAGCCTTGCGACCTCGAGCGGCGAAGCCGTCCAGCGTGACTCCACCACCGGTGACGGCGTTACTGGGGAGTGATTCCTTCGCGACTTCCATCCTGTTTTATTCCTGAACATGCACCACGCCTCGCGGAGGTGTTAAAACTTGTGTTTGGCGTTGTGGAACAATCTTATGGATTGTAATATTTGCTTTGAATTTCCCGAAATTTTCATTTGCCTCACCTACTTGTTTACGCTCTACGTCGGCAGGGATCGGCCCCGCGCGTACCTCAGCCAGCGTTAACCCCGACCGGAAACCGAGGACGGGACTAAGGATTGAGGGGCTACGTGGCAAGTTAGGCTCCTGAGTCGCGATGCTCAGGAGTCCCCCTTGACGCACGAGCAACAAGTAGGGAAGGGGGGAGCGAGGAGTGGATTGATTGTTCTACGTCGGCAGGGCCCGGCCCCGCGCGTACCTCACCCAGCGTTAGCCCCGACCGGAAACCAAGGACGGGACTAAGGAGTGAGGGGCTACGTGGCAAGTTAGTCTCCTGAGTCACGATGCTCAGGAGTCCCCCTAGACGCTCAAACGGGTTTCGTACCTTGGCTCCGCTTGGGGAGTGGCGCGCGACGACTAGGTCCAAGGGACCTGGCTAGGTGGCGTGCGCTCGGGCGAGGCCCGGGCGTAGCCCCCATGTCCAGCCCCCTCGCGCGGCACTCCCGAGGGGAGGCGTTGCGATGGTGCCGGACACTGAGCTCTGGGCTTCCTGAGGTTGGTACGGCCATGGGCTGCCCTCAGTTGTTTATCACCAGCCCGGAGCATTGCGCTTCCGTATGCGTACGGGCATAGCCGCTCCTCGGCGGTGTCGTCAGCCAGCACAGAGCATGGTGCTTCCACTGGTGCGTGGGAGGTGGCTCCCCTCCGAGAGGAGCCCCCGGGGCATGTACAACCCCGCCCTGACACATGGCCGGCACGGTAGGGCTAGGAGAGGTGTATTTGGGCACCCGTGAGCCAGCGCGGGACTCACGAGGCCCTGCCTCGAGGCGGGTTGCGCCTGGCTCTGGGCCTTTATCAATTGGTGTGTTCCTGCAGGGTTGTTAGAATACAAATGCTCTACGTCCTCAGGTCCCGGCCCCCGAGCGAGCTCAGCCGCCGCTGGTATGACAGGTCGCGATGCTGTGGGTCAAGGCCAGGGGTGAGGGCTGGAGAGCCAGTAAGAGCCCATGAGTCCCGATGCTCAGGCTCCCCCCTTTTAATGTGCAAGCGCTTTGCACGACGACAAGCAGTATGTGATAATTATGGGAATCAGATTAAGCGTGAAAGAACAACTTCATCCTAGGGTAAACGCTGGAAAAGCAACTGCCGCTGGGTCGGGCCCGAGCGGTGTGGGGATGATGCAGCCGGAGGGGCGCCCCCAACAGGGTAAGTAAAGAGCATAACCAAAATGGATACATGCCGCGGGGACGGACCCACGCGGCCTGGGAATGGTGCAGCCCTGTGGGTGCTCCCAGCTAAAACTAGAACTCTGAAAGATGTCACCTGGTGCTGTTGAAGACGAAGTGATGCTGATCAAGTGAGCGATGCACGGTGAAGACGTCGGCCCTCATGAGCCCCCAGGCCCAGGGGCCTCGGGAGGCTCTGGTGGCATGTGCATGTCTTCGGGGACCATCGCCACCTCCGCCAGGACCGCGCGATGCCTGACCTCCTGAGCCTCCAGAATGCTCATCAACAGGCACTGATGTGCAGCGACCACGCTTGACAGACCGAAGGGCATGTGAACGTAGTTGTGGGGTGGTCCCACGCAGCGTCCTACGGCTGAAGGCCATAGGCGCTCCTGGGACACAGCTCGGTTGAGCCCTGGTATGTCGACGCAGACACGCAGTCCTCCATTCTCGCCTGGATGTGGGGCCACGGCAGGTAAGCGGCTACTACCGTGCATGACTCTGGACTCTTGTAGCTCTTGGGTATTCCTTGCGATGAACTCCTAAGGGTGTTGTCTCCTTTGACTTGTACCTTTCTGAGGGAAGCGTTCCTGAAAGCACCCCTCCAAGTGGTGCCCAAGCACCTCCCCCGCGACCTTGGCAAGGTCGGTGGCTCTCCAAGAGAGAGCCCCCGAGCCCTGCCTGAGGAGGGCACCGGGCGCGCCTTCCTATGCGTGAGAGGGCGGCGCTCCCTGATCGGGCGCGAATCCTGACGCAATACCTCTGGAGGTGCCTGCTTCCTTGTGGCTCTGGCCAGGTGAGGTCTTCTTCTTCTTGAGGGTCGCCTCGGAAGGCCCCCCGCTCCTGCGATCTGGGTCTTCGATTGCTGCGGCTTGGAACGCACGCTCGAGCGAGCACACTGCGTCACTTTCTTCACAGGGTACGGTGATGACTCCATCGCTTCCTGGCATTTTGAGGACATTGTAACCATGGTGAGTCACTGCCATAAACTTGGCTAGGGCTGGGTACCCAAGGATGGCGTTGTACGGCAGGCGGATGTGAGCGACGTCGAAGTCGATGAGCTCGGTGCGGTAGTTGTTGTGTTGCCCGAAGGTGACCGAAAGGCGAACCTGCCCAATCGGAACAGTGGAACCATCGGTGACTCCTGAGAAAGGCTTGGTCGGCTGAAGCTGGTCATATGGCACTTGGAGATTGTGGAACACCTCGACGGACAGGACGCTGAGTCCTGCCCCGCCATCAATGAGGGTCCTGGTGACCTACACGTTGCTGATGACTGGGGAGCAAAGCATCGGGAGGACTCCTGCCGTTGACACACACTTGAGCTGGTCTGCGGAACTGAATGTAATCGCGCACGAAGACCACCTGAGAGGGCGCGTGGCCTAAAGCTTGGGAAGGACTGCATTCACCTCGCGAGCAAACTGCTTGAAGATGCGCTGTGAGGCTGGGGCCTGGGCGCCGCCCAAGATGCAAGCAATTGCACGTGGCTCTTGGAAGCCCCCAGTCCCATCGTCTTGGTGTTGGTCTTCGTTCCTCCTTGGTGAAGGCGGCAGAGGAGGGAGGCCTGCGTTGCCATGGGGACGGTCCTCACGAGGCTGGTCCCTCCAGCCTCCCTCGCGAGGCTGGTCCTGCCAGTGGTCCTCGCGAGGGCCGTCACGCCATCCCTGGCGAGGGCCACAGTCTTCCCATCGTCCACCGCCTCTTCCTCCTCCTCGGCCATAGCCCCTGTCGTTGCGCTCTGGGCGTCGGCCGATTCACCCATCTTGCACGGCTCTGAGCTCTTGACATTCGTTGTTGTTGCGGGTGTGGAGGTCGTGGTACACGCAGTACCGTCTGCCCTTGGATGACTCAGGTTGATCCCTGCCTCGCTTGGTGTCTGGTTCCGCTGCTAGCACGACAGCCCCCTTGCGCTTCACGTCCTTGGCCTTGAGCTTCTTTTCTTCCGCGTCGGCTGCCAGGAGCTCGAGGAGGGAGAGACGCCCTTCCTCAGCCCTGGCGCACTTGGTCGCCAAGTTGAACAGCTCCAGGGATGTGCACAGGTCTTCATGGATTGCTAGCTCTTCCTTCATCTTGACGTCGTGCACGCCGTCGGAGAAGGCTGAGATGATGGCTTCTTCAGTCACCTTGGGGATCTTGAGGCGAGCATAGTTGAAGCGCTGGATGTACTTCTGCAGGGTTTCTCCTGGCTGCTGCTTGATGCGGCGTAGGTCGCTCACAGCCGGGGGCCAGTCACGAGTGCCCTGGAAGTTGGCGATGAAGCGGGTACGCATCTCGCTCCAGGAGAAGATCGTGCCGGGAGCCAGGTTCAGGAGCCAGGTGCGGGCGCCATCCTTGAGCGCCATGGGGAACCAATTCGCCATGACCTTCTCGTCTCCGTTGGCGGCTATGATGCCCAGCTCGTAGAGCTGCAGGAACTCCGTGGGGTCCGCTGTGCCATCGTAGCAGGGAGGGAGGTCAGGCTTGAACTTGCCTGGCCATGTGACGCCGCGCAGCACGGGGGTGAAGGCGAGGCAGCCCGCCATGGCCAACGGCGCCCTTTGCTGGTGTTGGACTCGTTCTTGCAGGTCACCACGTGCCGCCACTAGGAGCAGCGCGGGGTTTTGTCGTGGAGGCGCTGGGGCGCGATCTTGGCGCGCCGGCGCTGGGAGCGCGCGAGCACCTTCCCGGGGACGTGGGATCTCTTGGCAGCTCCCTTCTTGCTGCGCAGGCGCCGGACGTGGAGGGTCTCGCCCTGGGGCTGCACGTCTTGGAGCCAAGGCACCTTCTTGTGGAGGAGGCGGCGAAGGCGCCTCCTGATCCTCACCCCTTGCACGGGACGGAGGGCGAGGCAGCGAGAGGGACCGCAAGGGGGAGCCCCCCGTGGCACTGACGAGCTCGGTGATGCGGGCAAGCCAGTCCTCGTAGAGGTCATCGACGGGGAGATAGTGCAGGAGCTCCCGAGCCAAGAGTAGTGAGGCGTGCGCATCCATGGGTGCGTGATGAGCGTGGGACGATGAGCCGGCTGGAGTCAGTGACGTGGTGGCGCTGCGGCCATCCCGCCACACCGAGGGGTGCTGGGACGAGGCCTGCTGCTTGTTCCCCGCCGGGCCGGTGGTGGCGTTGGCGGCGGGCGACGGGGAATGACGAGGGGGGCCGCCGACGGGCGCCGTCTGGGCGACGCGAGTGGCTTGAGCAGCCCGGTGCTCGGCGCGAGCCTGACGAGCGTCAGCCATGGACACGACGGAAGATCACACGCGAACAGCGGAAGGAAGATTCCGGTGCACCCCTACCTGGCGCGCCAAATGTCGGGTTTCGGGTTCCGGCAGACCCTTGAGGTTCGAACACCGGGGTGCGCGTGGAGATCTCTCCCCTACCGATCTACGTCCGATCCTCTCGTGCGAACTAAGACGAAAATGATGAACAACACAAGGGACACGATGTTTATACTGGTTCGGGCCACCGTTGTGGTGTAATACCCTACTCAAGTGTGTGGTGTGGTGGATTGCCTCTGGAGCTGATGATGGACAGTACAAGGGAAGAACAGCCTTGCGAGAGGTGTTCTTGAGCTGGTGCGATGAACTGCTAGGGTGAGTTCAGTCACCTCTCTCTCTCTCTGCTATGGTTCTACTAGATTTCCAGCCATCGTGGTCTCCATGTCTCCCCTCTCTACTCTGTGGTGGCTAGCTCTATTTATAGAGGCCCTGGGCCTCTCCCCAAATAATGAGCGGGAAGGGCGCCAACAATTGGCCATTTCGAAGGGGAACATCTAGTACAAGTTATCCTGACCAAAGGTGGTCTTCGGCTGTCAAAAGCACTGGCGATGATGCCGTCTTGGGCTCCACGGTGACCTATGTCCTGCCGTTCGGCTGGTCTTGGTCTCATTGCACCGGAATGGTGACCTTTGTCTGATGCCTTGGCCTGTGCTTGCCCCCTTTGCACCAAAGGGGAACAAGGACACTGCGCAGGCCAGCGCCCGCCTGGTCTCGATTGTCATGGCTTGCATCACGGGTTCCTCGCGAGGTGCCCCTGCCTTGATCTCTTCGCCTCCTCGTGAGCCTGCCTGATGAGGCTGCCTCTAAGGAAGCTTCCTGTCGTCCGCCCCACGAGGCTTGGCCCCTTGCAAGGGTCTTGAGCTTGAGCTGATGAAGATGGGCCGCGCTGGGCCCCCGCTTGAGCCACGCCGCAGGCCGCGAGCAGGCAAGTCTGGCGACCCCCGTTCCCAGAACACTGACACAACCGAGCTCAAGTGGGAGCTCGAAGAAGATCTTGGTCGTTGTTATGTGTCTTTTCCGAATGATCAGTAGTGGAGCCAAGTTGGGACAATCAGGAATCTAGCATTTGGGGTTGTCTTCTTGTATTTTGGTTCCGTAGTCGGACCTTTGATTGTACTCTGGATGATGTATGTTTAACTAGTTATTTGTGTGAAGTGGCGATTGTAAGCCAACTATTTATCTCTTTCTTATTCAGTACATGGGATTGTGTGAAGATTACCCCTCTTGCGACAAAACTACCATGCGTCTATGCCTCTAAGTCGTGCCCCGACACGTGGGAGATATAGCCGCATTGTGGGTGTTACAGCGGTCCATGCTCGAACCGCGCCAGTTTTCTCTGAACCACCACCTACCGGCCCATGGGCCCAATGTGAGCACCATCTGCCTATTCCCCTCCCCGTGCACTTGATAACTATACTACGCTCACGTTGTTTTTTTCATGAAATGGCTAAGTCCTCAGCATCATGTTTGCATCTTCATCATGCCATATCTGCGTGCACGTTGCTCCATTTGCGTGCATGATATGTCAAATTGTTCATGTCTGAGTGCTCTACATGATAGTGTCATTTGCTTGCATGTCGCTGTTCATATTGATGCCTTAATCACCGGTGCAAAAATTCTAAATGATATAACCTGCTAAAATTGTCATAACTTGCTGTTTTGTCTTTTTCATTGCATTTTGTGTGTTCATCTTTTGAGAATCATGTCAATATGTTTTAGGAGCATATTCATGCCTTCTTTACAGTGGTGCGATCCATGTATTTTTATGTGCCTTGTGGTAACTAGCACAAGTTGTGAAGTGTGATACTCGATGTTGCTGATTTATGAGACTTAGTGATTTTTGGTAAGTCTGTAACTGTTACATTGTGTTGTTATGTTAATTTGAAGCTACCATCTATTCCATGCGTAATGTGGAGGTGCGTAGTTGACATGTTTTGATTTCCATGTTGTGCTATATCATGCCAGGCCTTTTGATGCCACATATATGTCATGTAGCATATGTTTTCATTGCCATGAACATGCCTAAATGATGTTCCAGCTTTCTGTTAACTTCGTGATGCCATGTTGTGAGATTGTTATTGATTAATCTATGCCTCTTTTGGAGTTGCTACAATTACACGAGTTGTAGTATGCTATGAGTACTTTGTCCACATGCCAAGTTTGATAATTTTGGACTTCATATGACATCTGTTCCAAGTTTGCAAACATGCTATGCTGATGTTGCTGTTTTACACTTGCTGAAATTGTTACAACATTCAAATTTGTCTTGATGGTTCCCACTAGTCCATGAGTCATATGTATATGATGCCTTGATGATATTTGATCCCTGTTATCTGTACTTTGATGCCATGCCCTTGGTTTCCACATAACTTGCTCAAACTTGTCTCTTTTTTGTTGTAGCATCATAATGTTATGTTTTGCATTCCCAGATTTCCCTAAGTCTGAGAATTAGCTTATATCATGTTGCATCTTGTCTTATTGGTTGCCCTTGATGTAGGGTTCATATGGAGATGCTTAGTAATCATGTTTTGCCATGTTTGACCTGTACTTTAATGCCATGCTTTTGTTTGCCATGATATTGCACTATATCATCATTTTTTCATGTCTCCAACATGTCAACATGTTATTCCTGCTCATGTATGCTCTATTTTTCACTACGTCATAATCTGTGTTATTAAGTTGCTTTTAGCATTGACCATCTTGGATTAATCCTAATGCCTATGAACCTGAACCTTAATGATATTTGAAGCATGTTGTCTGTACTTTAAGTGCATGTCAAGTTTGTGCTCATATGGTTCATGTAGCATGTTGCTTCCTTGATTGCAAAGTGCTTAGTTCCTGTTTTGGGCAGATTGTCTTTGAATCTTGTATTGAGTGTATGTGTTGAACCGTTGCTCGGAGTATGCTCTATATGAAACTTGCTTGGTTTTGCATGTAGTTTCACGTTGCCTTGTTGCATCCTTGTATTGGAGTGTTTGTGATGTTGTTTTGCTTGCATTTGCATCAATGCAATGTTTAACTTGTTTTGCTTATATCTTCTAGGCCGTAGCTCCGAATTAAACGAATTTTATATGTAACTTGACTAGAAAACCGTGTAGATCATCTTGGTGCACTTTAACTTGATGTTTAACAACTTCAACATTGTGTTTTAATCAGATCTGGACCAATTTCGAAATTTGCATATGAGGACTTACCATAATTGTTGTATGTTGTTTCCGGCCTCATTTAAACTTGGTTTGGTGTGTTGCTCTCGTTTGCATCATCTCTTGCCATGAGTAGCATCATGTATCCTTGTCATGCATCATACTTGGTTGAGCATCACGTCTTGTTTATGTGTTGTGCGTTTACCTTGTTGTTTGCTTCTTTCCGGTTGAGCTCCTTCTCGATAGTTCCCGTTTCGTTGCGATTCTGAGGATTCGTTCGGCTACGTGGCATCTTCGTCTTCTTCTTCTTCATGGACTTGTTCTTCTTCCTAGCGGGATTTCAGGCAAGATGACCGTATCCTTGGATCTCACTACTATATTTGCTATGCTAGTTGTCTCGAGGCTCTCACTATGTCGTGCTACCTACCACTTGTTTATTAAGCCTCCCAAATTGCCATGATAGCCTCCAACCTTTTCACCCTTCCTAGCAAACCGTTGTTTGGGTATGTTACCACTTTGCTCAGCCCCTCTTATAGCATTGCTAGTTGCAGGTGCAGTTGGAGGTTGTTCCATGTTAGGACATGGATATCGTGGATATCATGAGATATCACAATATCTCTTATTTAATTAATGCATCTATATACATGGTAAAGGGTGGAAGGCTCGGCCTTATGCCTGGTGTTTTGTTCCACTCTTGCCGCCCTAGTTTCCATCATACCAATGTTATGTTCCTTGATTTTGCATCCCTAACACGATGAGGGGTATGGGGCCCTCTTGACAGTTCGCCTTGAATATAACTTTTCCAGCAAGGCCCAACATTGGTTTTACCATTTGCCTAATAACAACTAAAACTTGCATAGGGACTTGCCGGCCCCAGTGGATTTTTGATCAAACCCCCCCCCCCAGGCCAGTGCTCCTCCGAGTCTTGGTCCAAACTGGGCGATGTCCGGCGCCCCCTGGGCAACCAGGGTCTTAGCCAACCCGACGTTTTGCCCATCTGGTGTGCCCTGAGAACGAGATACATGCAACTTCTATCGGGATTTGTCGGCACATCGGGAGGTTTTGCTGGATTAGTTTTACCGTCGAAATGTCTTGTGCATCGGGATTCCGAGTCTGATCGGGTGTCCCGCGATGGCAGATTGTCTCCGCGGATCGTGAGCTTGTCATGGGCTAAATTGGGACACCCCTGCAGGGTTTATACTTTCGAGAGTCGTGCCCGCGGTTATGTGGCAGATGGGAATTTGTCAAAATCTAGTTGTAGAGGACTTGAAGTAAACTCAATTAAAATGCACCAACTGCGTTGCGTAACCGTGATTGTCTCTTCTCGGGGAAGTTCGAGAGGAGAACACGGTTGGGTTATGTTTGAACGTAAGTAGTTCAGGATCACTTATTGATCGTTACTAGTTTGCGACCGTTTGCTTAGTTTCTCATCTTACTCTTGTACTCGTGAGGTAGCCACCATACATTGCTTAGTCGCTCCTGCAACCTCACCACTTATTCGCTGCTACACCCATGGTAGTGGGATTGCGGAGTCCTCGTGGCTCATAGTTTAGTACAACAACACTTGAAGGTACATGTACTATGATGTGCATGACGTGAGAGCGATGTTTTGATTGTCTTGGAGTTCTTCTTATTCTACGTCGATCTTGGTAAGGCTCCTGGTTGGCAGCCTGGGCTAGCAGGGTGGATGTCGTTTGAGGTTCTGATTGTGTTTCATCCGTAGTCGGATGTTGATCTTATGTATGATGTATTGATGTATTCTCATGGCATTTGTATGCCTTGTATGTATCCCGAAATATTTATGTAATGGTTCGATGTAATGACATCCACCTTGCAAAAGTGTGTCAATATGCGGTTCTATCCTTGGTGGGACCTTTGAGTCTCTTTAGGATGGAGTCGCATATTGGGAGTGACAAGTTGGTATTAGACCCTCGACCGACCATAGGAGCCCCCTTGTTTGACTCCCTATAGTTCGGTCGTTGTCGAGCCTAGAAGATTTTTTTTTGGAGTCTAGTTATATCAGAGAGTAGGAATTATTTTTAGTCCCCAGCCCCCTTCGTCGCTCTGGTAAGGAATCTTGACGTAGGTGTTTTGACTTCTCTTCCCCTACAATTGTGTTTTAGGATCATGCGTTAGTTTTCGTTCGTTGCGATGTTAGCTCTTTACATCCGATGCATTTCTCGTCAAGTTGATTCGACCCACGTTGTCTTAATCGCAATCAATCCTCAGTTCTTTCTCAACGATGTTGTTTTCCCCGCCCTAAGTTGTCCTTCTTTTTCCCACCTGCCCACCCTTTTCTTTTCGGAGCCGGAGTCCATAATCGAGTATCCATCCTACTCGTGCGAAGCCTTTGCATTCTTTCCTCGATTATTTCAACCGGTGCTTTTCCTCTTCAAGTTATTTGTCGGTTCCCCATTCCGAGTTGCCTTTGTTTTTCCCGCCCCCCCACCCCTTTATGTTCCAGAGTCTGAGCCTCTATTCGAGCATCAATTTCTTTCGTGCGGAGTCTCTTCAGTCTTTCTTCAATCATCTCGACCGGTGAATTATCTTCTAGTTAATCATTGTTCGTCTCGTTTTATGTCCGGTGGATCCAATTCAAGTTTTTCGTTGTTGATCATATTCTTTTCATTGACTCAAGTGTTTCCCCTTGCTCATTTGCCTCTCGCGAGTTTATCCTTCTAGAGTGCTCAAGACATCTCAGAAGATTTGTGTTTGCATTCAATTAATTCGGGGTTGTCACCTCATTCAAGTCTTTCAGTTGTTCCAGTGCATCATCTCTCTCTCCAACAAGTCCTTTTCAACGGTGTTTATTTTTAGTGGGCCCTAACCCCCAGGTTTTTACCTAGTATCTTACCTGACTCGTCTAATTTTCCTGCAGTTATTCTCAAACTCTTTTCAAATTTGACGTAAGTATGAGTTCCATCAGTCAGATGCTTTTCCAAGATCGATTTCAAGTTATTTCATTGTCAGTTCAACCTCTTCGTTTTTCATTCTCTCGGAGTTTCTCAACAAGTGTGGTGGTGTTCCTCGTCGTCTTTCTGAACATTTGAAGACCAAAGAAGAGTTTTCACTCTAAATCTTGTCCGCTCTCTCGGAGTTTTGTGGTCTAAGCTTGATGTTAACCTCTCAGATTGTTTCCAATCGTGTGATTCTTTTCTTACCCATTCGGAGTATTTCAGGAGTTGTTTTTCCGTTTCGATCATCTGGAGGCCTCAATTTCGGAAGATTCCTTCATCCCAAGTTTTCAGCTCCGTTCGTTCCCATATTTGTACCGGTGCTTCGTTCAAGCATTCTTTAATCACTTCGTGATCTCTTTGTTCTCTCGCATCTTGATTCACCCAAGTATCTGTGTTTGTTTTCTAATTCTTTCCAGCGATTCGTTCTCTTCTCTTCGTTCGTTTTCATTGCCACGGTGGTTCGTTTGAGAATTTAATTTCCGTTCTTATCATATATATTCATTCGTTCTTTCCAATCCTACCGGTGGTTCAGGAAGACCTTTCCAAGTTTTGCATTATATCTCCCCTTAATCTTTCCTAATATGAATAAGTTGTATGCAATCCATTGCTTCTCAGCAATTTAATTGATGAAGGATAAGCATAACATAATTCTTATTCTTCTTTCATCAAGTGGACTAATTCCTTCCTTCGGATATTGTTTGTGATGAATAATCTCTTGGTTCTAAGTCGTCCATTTTTCTATTTCGGAGTTCAAAGTTTCCTCGGTTGTCTCGCGGTGAAGCTCCATGTAAATCATTGCAAGGCTTTAATCTTATTCTTTTCATAGTCCAACTCTATCTCACCATCCCTTTTGTTACCTAAGTTCTTCATGGTGGTTCATAAGGATTTAATTCATTCTTCAAGTGCATCAAGGTTCTTCTTGGAGGAGCTCAAGTATCTTTTCTTCTTGTACCTCGAAGTGCAATTAAGTCTCTGTATGCTTTTGAAGTGCAGTTTTTCGTTTCTTTGTTTCTTCTCACACATTCAATATTTTTCGTTTGTGGTCGGTTATCACCTCATAATTTTGAGATGTTTTTCCATAAGTCCACAACAAGCTTCTTCTTTTCTTGTTGATTCTTCCAACAACTCCGTTCAATCCTTCCTTCTAAGGATGCCTTTCAAACTCACTTGTGGTAGAAGATGTCATTTTATTCTTCGTTCTTTTCATTCAACCTTTTCAATTCTTCCGGAGACATGGTGTTGTCCATCTCGTCAAGTATCGTTCCATCTTGTCAAGTTCATGTTCTTTTCCATTCCATGTTAAGCCAGAGTGCTGCCTAAATTCTTTCGTTCTTATTCCTCTCCTATCTTGTTCTAACCGGTGTAGTTTCAGAGTCTATCTTGTTCCTCGAGCTTTCGATTCTCATCTTATACACCATTCCTCATCTCTACCCGAGTGCTCTCGGTCCTCTCACCTTCTCTCTTGCACTCTTGCTTACCTTGTCCTTTTTCTCTTCTGTCTCGTTCCTAAGATCTCGGGACGAGATCTTTTGTTAGTGGAGGAGAGTTGTAACGCCCCAAGTCCGATGCGCCAGGTGTCTTCCAGTTATTCGCTGTCGTTGCCATGTCATTTGCTTCAGTGTTGCATTTTGCCATATCATCATGTGCATCTCATTTGCATTCATGTTTGTCTCTTGCATCCGGTCGCTTTCTCTGTTGTCCGTTTCGGAATCCGTCACTCTCACTTGCACCCGTTGCACCTCTCAGACCTTGTTTCGTGAGCGCGATAAATAAAAACATTCTCGGAATGGGCCGAAATTTGTCGAGTGGTCTTGGTATATCACCGGTAGACCGCCTGTAAAATTTTGTTCCATTTGGAGGTCGTTTGATACCCCAACGGTTAACCGCGTTAACCGAACCCCTCCTTCTATTTGCAGCCCAGCACCCCTTCATAACACCCCACTAGCCCATCTAAACCCCCTCCATGCTCTCCGTCGTTGGATCACAATCGTGTGGGCGAAAACCGCACCCCATTTGGACTCTCCTAGCCCCCTCTACCTATATAAACACCCCCCTCCATTTTTCGCGGACGAAACCCTAGTCTTCCGCCTCCCCGTGCCGCCAGACACGTCCGCCGACGGCCGGGCATGTCCACCGCCATCAGCCACGTCGCCCGGACTCATCCTGGGGTGACGCGTCACCTCCGCTGCCTCCCTCCTCCACTCACCGGTCGCCACGTGGCCTTCCGCCACTGCGGCCCGCCCGAGCCCATCCAGGGCCCGAGTCCCCGCCGCCCGTCGCCCGCTCGCTCCGCCGTCGCCGGACGAGCTCCTCCCGCTGCTCCTCAACCCCGTTGTCGGCGAGCCTTGCCGCCACATCCTTCGTCGCCCCCGCAGGACCTCACCGCCGCCAAGCTCCACCTCGACACCTCTGCAACACCGCGTCGCCTGCGCCTCCTCGTCCCCGATGCCGCTCACGGAGCGCGCTGCCTCGGCTATGCCCCTCAGCCCGACCCCACCGCCTCGCCGGAATCCAGCCCGCGCCGAAGCCTACCACAACCCGGATCCGACCGGATATTGCCCCGCCGGCCCCGGATCCGCCATACCCGGCCTCCTCCACCCCGGTTCCCCTGCTTCGCCGGCCTCGCCGGACCCCTGCGCCACCGTTCCGCTGTTTGCCATCACCTGACTCCCGCCGACGCCTGGACCGGCCGGTTTGACCGGTCCGATCCGGTTCGTCCTGGATCGACCCCGGTTCACCCGGTCAACGCCCGAACCGCGTCGGTTTTCTCTTAGCCACCCCCTACCGGCCCATGGGCCCAACGTGAGCACCATCTGCCTATTCCCCACCCCGTGCGCTTGATAACTATACTACGCTCACCCTGTTTCATTCATGAAATGGCTAAGTCCTTAGCATCATGTTTGCATCTTCATCATGCCATATCTGTGTGCATGTTGCTCCGATTTGCGTGCATGATATGTGAAATTGTTCATCTCTGAGTGCTCTACATGATAGTGTCATTTGCATGCATGTTACTGTTCATATTGATGCCTTAATCACCATTGCAAAAGCGCTAAATGATATAACCTGCTAAAATTGTCATAACTTGTTGTTTTGTCTTTTTCATTGCATTTTGTGTGTTCATCTTTTGAGCATCATGTCAGTATGTTTTAGGAGAATATTCATGCCTACTTTACAGTGGTGCCATCCATGTATTTTTATGTGCCTTGTGGTGACTAGCACAAGCTTGTGAAGTGTGCTACTTGATGTTGCTGATTTCTGAGACTTAGTGATTTTTGTTAAGTTTGTAACTGTTACATTGTGTTGCTATGTTAATTTGAGAATACCATCTATTCCATGCATAATCTGGAGGTGCCTAGTTGACATGTTTTGATGTCCATGTTGTGCTATATCATGCCAGGCCTTTTGATGCCACATATATGTCCTGTAGCATATGTTTTCATGTTTGATAATTTTGGACTTCATATGTCCTCTATTCCAAGCTTGCAAACATGCTATGTTGATGTTGCTATTTTACACTTGCTGAAACTGTTACAACATTCAAATTTGTCTTGATGGTTCCCACTAGTCCATGAGTCATATGTATATGATGCCTTGATGATATTTGCTCCTTGTTATGTGTAATTTGATACCATGCCCTTGGTTTCCACATAACTTGTTTTAGCATGTCTCTTTTTTGTTCTCAAGTTGCATTCATGCTAAATCATTCATCCTGTTAACATCATGTTCCTTTTTGCAAGCATCATAGTGATTAGTCCATGCTTCATATGAACTTGTGCCCTTGGACTAAGTTGAAGTATATCATGTCTACTACATGCGCATGTATTTTGAATGATTATTAAAGTTGCTATGGTTGCTGTTATGTGCCTCCAAAGTCAGCATCATAATGTTATGTTTTGCATTCCCAGATTTTTCCAAGTCTTAGAATCAGCTTATATCATGTTGCATCTTGTCTTGTTGGTTGCCATTGATCTAGGGTTCATTGGAGAAGCTTAGTAATCATGTTTTTCCATGTTTGACCTATACTTTAATGCCATGCTTCTGTTTGCCATGATGTTGCACTATATCATGATTGTTTCATGTCTCCAACATGTCAACATGTTATTCCTGCTCATGTATGCTCTGTTTTTCACTAAGTCATAATCTGTGTTATTAAGTTGCTTTTAGCATTGACCATCTTGGATTAATCCTAATGCCTATGAACCTGAACCTTAATGATATTTGAAGCATGTTGTCTGTACTTTAAGTGCATGTCAAGTTTGTGCTCATATGGTTCATGTAGCATGTTGCTTCCTTGATTGCAAAGTGCTTAGTTCCTGTTTTGGGCAGATTGTCTTTGAATCTTGTATTGAGTGTATGTGTTGAACCATTGCTCGGAGTATGCTCTATATGAAACTTGCTTGGTTTTGCATGTAGTTTCACGTTTCCTTGTTGCATCCTTGTATTGGAGTGTTTATGATGTTGTTTTGCTTGCATTTGCATCAATGCAATGTTTAATTTGTTTTGCTTATATCTTCTAGGCCGTAGCTCCGAATTAAACGAACTTTATATGTAACTTGACTAGAAAACCATGTAGATCATCTTGGTGCACTTTAACTTGATGTTTAACAACTTCAACATTGTGTTTTAATCAGATCTGGACCAATTTCGAAATTTGCATATGAGGACTTACCAGAATTGTCGTATGTTGTTTCCGGCCTCATTTAAACTTGGTTTGGTGTGTTGCTCTTGTTTGCATCATCTCTTTCCATGAGTAGCATCATGTATCCTTGTCATGCATCATACTTGGTTGAGCATCACGTCTTGTTTATGTGTTGTGCGTTTACCTTGTTGTTTGCTTCTTTCCGGTTGAGCTCCTTCTCGATAGTTCCTGTTTTGTTGCGATTCTGAGGATTCGTTCGGCTACGTGGCATCTTCTTCTTCATGGACTTGTTCTTCTTCCTAACGGGATTTCAGGCAAGATGACCGTATCCTCGGATCTCACTACTATATTTGCTATGCTAGTTGTCTCGAGGCTCTCGCTATGTTGCGCTACCTACCACTTGTTTATTAAGCCTCCCAAATTGCCATGATAGCCTCTAACCTTTTCACCCTTCCTAGCAAACCGTTGTTTGGCTATGTTACCACTTTGCTCAGCCCCTCTTATAGCATTGCTAGTTGCAGGTGCAGTTGCAGGTTGTTCCATGTTAGGACATGGATATCATGGATATCATGAGATATCACAATATCTCTTATTTAATTAATGCATCTATATACATGGTAAAGGGTGGAAGGCTCGGCCTTATGCCAGGTGTTTTGTTCCACTCTTGCCACCCTAGTTTCCATCATACCGATGTTATGTTCCTTGATTTTGCATCCCTAACACGGTGAGGGGTATGGGGCCCTCTTGACAGTTCGCCTTGAATAAAACTTTTCCAGCAAGGCCCAACATTGGTTTTACCATTTGCCTAATAACAACTAAAACTTGC
>NC_041382.1:345678438-345722917 GCF_002162155.2 Triticum dicoccoides
TGGGCGATGTCCGGCGCCCCCTGGGCAACCAGGGTCTCAGCCAACCCGATGTTTTGCCCATCCGGTGTGCCATGAGAACGAGATACATGCAACTCCTATCGGGATTTGTCGGCACATCGGGAGGTTTTGCTGGATTAGTTTTACCATTCTCGAAATGTCTTGTGCACCGGGATTTCGAGTCTGATCGGCTGTCCCGCGATGGCGGATTGTCTCTGCGGATCGTGAGCTTGTCATGGGCTAAATTGGGACACCCCTGGAGGGTTTAAACTTTCGAGAGCCGTGCCCGCGGTTATGTGGCAGATGGGAATTTGTTAATATCCAGTTGTAGAGGACTTGAAGTAAACTCAATTAAAATGCACCAACTGCGTTGTGTAACCGTGATTGTCTCTTCTCGGGGAAGTTCGAGAGGAGAACACGGTTGGGTTATGTTTGAACGTAAGTAGTTCAGGATCACTTATTGATCAATAGTAGTTTGCGACCGTTTGCTTAGTTTCTCATCTTACTCTTGTACTCGTGAGTTAGCCACCATACATTGCTTAGTCGCTCCTGCAACCTCACCAGTTATTCGCTGCTACACCCATGGTAGTGGGATTGCGGAGTCCTCGTGGCTCATAGTTTACTACAACAACAGTTGAAGGTATAGGTACTATGATGTGCATGACGTGAGAGCAATGTTTTGATTGTCTTGGAGTTCTTCTTATTCTACGTCGATCTTGGTAAGGCTCCTGGTTGGCAGCCTGGGCTAGCAGGGTGGATGTCGTTTGAGGTTCTGATTGTGTTTCATCCGTAGTCGGATGTTGATCTTATGTATGATGTATTGATGTATTCTCGTGGCATTTGTATGCCTTGTATGTATTCCGAACTATTTATGTAATGGTTCGATGTAATGACATCCACCTTGCAAAAGTGTGTCAATATGCGATTCTATCCTTGGTGGGACCTTTGAGTCTCTTTAGGATAGAGTCGCATATTGGGAGTGACAAGTTGGTATTAGACCCTCGACCGACCATAGGAGCCCCCATGTTCGACTCCCTATAGTTTGGTCGTTGTCGAACCTAGAAGATTTTTTTTGGAGTCTAGTTATATCAGAGAGTAGGAATTATTTTTAGTCCCCAGCCCCCTTCGTCGCTCTGGTAAGGAATCTTGCCGTAGGTGTTTTGACTTCTCTTCCCCTTCAATTGTGTTTTAGGATCATGCATTAGTTTTCATTCGTTGCGATGTTAGCTCTTTACATCCGATGCATTTCTCATCAAGTTGATTCGACCCTCGTCGTCTTAATCAAAATCAATCGTCAGTTCTTTCTCAACGATGTTGTTTTCCCCGTCCTAAGTTGTCCTTCTTTTTCCCACCTGCCCACCCTTTTCTTTTCGGAGCCGGAGTCCATAATCGAGTATCCATCCTACTCGTGCGAAGCCTTTGCATTCCTTCCTCGATTATTTCAACCGGTGCTTTTCCTCTTCAAGTTATTCGTCGGTTCCCCGTTCCGAGTTGCCTTTGTTTTTCCCGCCCTCCCACCCCTTTATCTTCCAGAGTCTGAACCTCTATTCGATCATCAATTTCTTTCGTGCGGAGTCTCTTCAATCTTTCTTCAATCGTCTCGACCGGTGAATTCTCTTCTAGTTAATCATTGTTCGTCTTGTTTTATGTCCGGTGGATCCAATTCAAGTTTTTCATTGTTGATCATATTCTTTTCATTGACTCAAGTGTTTCCCCTTGCTCGTTTGCCTCTCGCCAGTTTATCCTTCTAGAGTGCTCAAGACATCTCAGAAGATTCATGTTTGCATTCAATTCATTCGGGGTTGTCACCTCATTCAAGTCTTTCAGTTGTTCCAGTGCATCATCTCTCTCTCCAACAAGTCCTTTTCAACGGTGTTTATTTTTAGTGGGCCCTAACCCCCAGGTTTTTCCCTAGTATCTTACCTGACTCGTCTAATTTTCCTATAGTTATTCTCAATCTCTTTTCAAATTTGACGTAAGTATGAGTTCCGTCAGTCAGATGCTTTTCCATGATCGATTTCAAGTTATTTCATTGTCAGTTCAACCTCTTCGTTTTTCATTCTCTCGGAGTTTCTCAACAAGTGTGCTGGTGTTCCTCATCGTCTTTCTGAACATTTGAAGACCAAAGAAGAGTTTTCACTCTAAATCTTGTCCGCTCTCTCGGAGTTTTGTGGTCTTAGCTTGATGTTATCCTCTTAGATTGTTTCCAATCGTGCGATTCTTTTCTTACCCATTCGGAGTATTTCAGGAGTTGTTTTTCCGTTTCGATCATCTGGAGGCCTCAATTTCAGAAGATTCCTTCATCCCAAGTTTTCAGCTCCGTTTGTTCCCATATTTGTACCGGTGCTTCGTTCAAGAATTCTTTAATCACTTCGCGATCTCTTCGTTCTCTCGCATCTTGATTCACCCAAGTATCTGTGTTTGTTTTCTAATTCTTTCTAGCGATTCGTTCTCTTCTCTTCGTTCGTTTTCATTGCCACGGTGGTTCGTTTGAGAATTTCATTTCCGTTCTTATCATATATATTCATTCGTTCTTTCCAATCCTACCGGTGGTTCAGGAAGACCTTTCCAAGTTTTGCGTTATATCTCCCCTTAATCTTTCCTAATATGAATAATTGTATGCAATCCATTGCTTCTCAGCAATTTAATTGGTGAAGGATAAGCATAACATAATTCTTATTCTTCTTTCATCAAGTGGATTAATTCATTCCTTCGGAGATTGTTTGTGATGAATAATCTCTTGGTTCTAAGTCGTCCATTTTTCTATTTCGGAGTTCAAAGTTTCCTCGGTTGTCTCGCGGCGAAGCTCCATGTAAATCATTGCAAGGCTTTAATCTTATTCTTTTCATACTTCAACTCTATCTCATCATCCCTTTTGTTACCTAAGTTCTCCATGGTGGTTCATAAGGATTTAATTCATTCTTCAAGTGCTCATCAAGGTTCTTCTTGGAGGAGCTCAAGTATCTTTTCTTCTTGTACCTCGAAGTGCAATTAAGTCTCAGTATGCTTTTGAAGTGCAGTTTTTCGTTTCTTTGTTTCTTCTCACACATTCAATCTTTTTAGTTTGTGGTCGGTTATCACCTCATAATTTTGAGATGTTTTTCCATAAGTCCACAACTAGCTTCTTCTTTTCTTGTTGATTCTTCCAACAACTCCGTTCAATCCTTCCTTCTAAGGATGCCTTTCAAACTCAATTGTGGTAGAAGATGTCATTTTATTCTTCGTTCTTTTCATTCAACTTTTTCAATTCTTCCGGAGACATGGTGTTGTCCATCTCTTCAAGTATCGTTCCATCTTGTCAAGTTCATGTTCTTTTCCATTCCATGTTAAGCCGGAGTGCTGCCTAAATTCTTTCGTTCTTATTCCTCTTCTATCTTGTTCTAACCGGTGTAGTTTCAGAGTCTATCTTGTTCCTCGAGCTTTCGATTCTCGTCTTATACACCATTCCTCGTCTCTACCCGAGTGCTCTCCGCCTTCTCACCTTCTCTCTTGCACTCTTGGTTACCTTGTCCTTTTTCTCTTCCGTCTCGTTCCTAATATCTCGGGACGAGATCTTTTGTTAGTGGAGGAGAGTTGTAACGCCCCAAGTCCGATGCGCCAGGTGTCTTCCAGTTATTCGCTGTCGTTGCCATGTCATTTGCTTCAGTGTTGCATTTTGCCATATCATCATGTGCATCTCATTTGCATTCATGTTTGTCTCTTGCATCCGGTCGCTTTCTCTGTTGTCCGTTTCGGAATCCGTCACTCTCACTTGCACCCGTTGCATCTCTCAGACCTTGTTTCGTGAGCACGGTAAATAAAAACATTCTCGGAATGGGCCGAGATTTGTTGAGTGGTCTTGGTATATCACCGGTAGACCGCCTGTAAAATTTTGTTCTATTTGGAGGTCGTTTGATACCCCAACGGTTAACCGCGTTAACCGAACCCCTCCTTCTATTTGCAGCCCAGCACCCCTTCATAACACCTCACTAGCCCATCTAAACCCCCTCCATGCTCTCCGTCGTTGGATCACAATCGTGTGGGCGAAAACCGCACCCCATTTGGACTCTCCTAGCCCCCTCTACCTATATAAACACCCCCCTCCATTTTTCGCGGACGAAACCCTAGTCTTCCGCCTCCCCGTGCCGCCAGACACGTCCGCCGACGGCCGGGCATGTCCACCACCCTCAGCCACGTCGCCCGGACTCATCCTGGGGCGACGCGTCACCTCCGCCGCCTCCCTCCTCCACTCACCGGTCGCCATGTGGCCTTCCGCCACTGCGGCCCGCCCGAGCCCATCCAGGGCCCGAGTCCCCGCCGCTCGTCGCCCGCTCGCTCCGCCGTCGCCGGACAAGCTCCTCCCGCCGCTCCTCGACCCCGTTGTCGGCGAGCCTCGCCCCCACATCCTTCGTCGCCCCCGCAGGACCTCACACCACCAAGCTCCACCTCGACGCCTCTGCAGCACCGCGTCGCCTGCGCCTCCTCGTCCCCGACGCCGCTCGCCGGAGCGCGCTGCCTCGGCTCCGCCCCTCAGCCCGACCCCACCGCCTCGCCGGAATCTAGCCCGCGCCGAAGCCTACCACAGCCCGGATCCGACCGCATCTTGCCCCGCCGGCCCCAGATCCGCCATACCCGGCCTCCTCCGCCCCGGTTCCCCTTCTTCGCCGGCCTCGCCGGACCCCTGCGCCGCCCTTCCGCTGTTCGCCATCGCCTGACTCCCGCCGATGCCTGGACCGGCCGGTTTGACCGGTCCGATCCGGTTCATCCTGGATTGACCCCGGTTCACCCGGTCTACGCCCGAACCGCGTCGGTTTTCTCTGAGCCACCCCCTACCAGCCCATGGGCCCAACGTGAGCACCATCTGCCTATTGCCCACCCCGTGCGCTTGATAACTATACTACGCTCACCCTGTTTCATTCATGAAATGGCTAAGTCCTCAGCATCATGTTTGCATCTTCATCATGCCATATCTGTGTGCACGTTGCTCCGATTTGTGTGCATGATATGTGAAATTGTTCATCTCTGAGTGCTCTACATGATAGTGTCATTTGCATGCATGTTACTGTTCATATTGATGCCTTAATCACCATTGCAAAAGCGCTAAATGATATAACCTGCTAAAATTGTCATAACTTGTTGTTTTGTCTTTTTCATTGCATTTTGTGTGTTCATCTTTTGAGCATCATGTCAATATGTTTTAGGAGAATATTCATGCCTACTTTACAGTGGTGCCATCCATGTATTTTTATGTGCCTTGTGGTGATTAGCACAAGCTTGTGAAGTGTGCTACTTGATGTTGCTGATTTCTGAGACTTAGTGATTTTTGTTAAGTTTGTAACTGTTACATTGTGTTGCTATGTTAATTTGAAGCTACCATCTATTCCATGCATAATCTGGAGGTGCCTAGTTGACATGTTTTGATGTCCATGTTGTGCTATATCATGCGAGGCCTTTTGATGCCACATATATGTCCTCTAGCATATCTTTTCATTTTTGATAATTTTGGACTTCATATGTCCTCTATTCCAAGCTTGCAAACATGCTATGTTAATGTTGCTATTTTACACTTGCTGAAACTGTTACAACATTCAAATTTGTCTTGATGGTTCCCACTAGTCCATGAGTCATATGTATATGATGCCTTGATGATATTTGCTCCTTGTTATGTGTACTTTGATACCATGCCCTTGGTTTCCACATAACTTGTTTTAGCATGTCTCTTTTTTGTTCTCAAGTTGCCTTCATGCTAAATCTGTCATCCTGTTAACATCATGTTCCTTTTTGCAAGCATCATAGTGATTAGTCCATGCTTCATATGAACTTGTGCCCTTGGACTAAGTTGAAGTATATCATGTCTACTACATGCGCATGTATTTTGAATGATTATTAAAGTTGCTATGGTTGCTGTTATGTGCCTCCAAAGTCAGCATCATAATGTTATGTTTTGCATTCCCAGATTTTTCCAAGTCTGAGAATCAGCTTATATCATGTTGCATCTTGTCTTGTTGGTTGCCATTGATCTAGGGTTCATTGGAGAAGCTTAGTAATCATGTTTTTCCATGTTTGACCTATACTTTAATGCCATGCTTTTGTTTGCCATGATGTTGCACTATATCATGATTGTTTCATGTCTCCAACATGTCAACATGTTATTCCTGCACATGTATGCTCTGTTTTTCACTAAGTCATAATCTGTGTTATTAAGTTGCTTTTAGCATTGACCATCTTGGATTAATCCTAATGCCTATGAACCTGAACCTTAATGATATTTGAAGCATGTTGTATGTACTTTAAGTGCATGTCAAGTTTGTGCTCATATGGTTCATGTAGCATGTTGCTTCCTTGATTGCAAAGTGCTTAGTTCCTGTTTTGGCAGATTGTCTTTGAATCTTGTATTGAGTGTATGTGTTGAACCATTGCTCGGAGTATGCTCTATATGAAACTTTCTTGGTTTTGCATGTAGTTTCACGTTTCCTTGTTGCATCCTTGTACTGGAGTGTTTGTGATGTTGTTTTGCTTGCATTTGCATCAATGCAATGTTTAACTTGTTTTGCTTACATCTTCTAGGCCGTAGCTCCGAATTAAACGAACTTTATATGTAACTTGACTAGAAAACCGTGTAGATCATCTTGGTGCACTTTAACATGATGTTTAACAACTTCAACATTGTGTTTTAATCAGATTTGGACCAATTTCGAAATTTGCATATGAGGACTTACCAGAATTGTTGTATGTTGTTTCCGGCCTCATTTAAACTTGGTTTGGTGTGTTGCTCTTGTTTGCATCATCTCTTGCCATGATTAGCATCATGTATCCTTGTCATGCATCATACTTGGTTGAGCATCACGTCTTGTTTATGTGTTGTGCGTTTACCTTGTTGTTTGCTTCTTTCCGGTTGAGCTCCTTCTCGATAGTTCCTGTTTCGTTGCGTTTCTGAGGATTCGTTCGGCTACGTGGCATCTTCTTCTTCATGGACTTGTTCTTCTTCCTAACGGGATTTTTGGCAAGATGACCGTATCCTCGGATCTCACTACTATATTTGCTATGCTAGTTGTCTCGAGGCTCTCGCTATGTCGCGCTACCTACCACTTGTTTATTAAGCCTCCCAAATTGCCATGATAGCCTCTAACCTTTTCACCCTTCCTAGCAAACCGTTGTTTGGCTACGTTACCACTTTGCTCAGCCCCTCTTATAGCGTTGCTAGTTGCAGGTGCAGTTGCAGGTTGTTCCATGTTAGGACATGGATATCATGGATATCATGAGATATCACAATATCTCTTATTTAATTAATGCATCTATATACATGGTAAAGGGTGGAAGGCTCGGCCTTATGCCTGGTGTTTTGTTCCACTCTTGCCACCCTAGTTTCCATCATACCGATGTTATGTTCCTTGATTTTGCATCCCTAACACGATGAGGGGTATGGGGCCCTCTTGACAGTTCGCCTTGAATAAAACTTTTCCAGCAAGGCCCAACATTGGTTTTACCATTTGCCTAATAAAAACTAAAACTTGCATAGGGACTTGCCGGCCCCCGTGGATTTTTAATCAACCCCCTAGGCCAGTGCTCCTCCGAGTCTTGGTCCAAACTGGGCGATGTCCGGCGCCCCCTGGGCAACCAGGGTCTCAACCAACCGGATGTTTTGCCCATCCGGTGTGCCCTGAGAACGAGATACATGCAACAGCTATCGGGATTTGTCGGCACATCAGGAGGTTTTGCTAGATTAGTTTTACCATTGTCGAAATGTCTTGTGCACCGGGATTCCGAGTCTGATCGGGTGTCCCGCGATGGCGGATTGTCTCCGCGGATCGTGAGCTTGTCATGGGCTAAATTGGGACACCCCTGCAGGGTTTAAACTTTCGAGAGCCGTGCCCGCGGTTATGTGGCAGATGGGAATTTGTTAATATCCAGTTGTAGAGGACTTGAAGTAAACTCAATTAAAATGCACCAACGGCGTTGCGTAACCGTGATTGTCTCTTTTCGGGGAAGTTCGAGAGGAGAACACGGTTGGGTTATGTTTGAATGTAACTAGTTCAGGATCACTTATTGATCGTTACTAGTTTGCGACCGTTTGCTTAGTTTCTCATCTTACTCTTGTACTCGTGAGTTAGCCACCATACATTGCTTAGTCGCTCCTGCAACCTCACCACTTATTCGCTGCTACACCCATGGTAGTGGGATTGCGGAGTCCTCGTGGCTCATAGTTTACTACAACAACAGTTGAAGGTACAGGTACTATGATGTGCATGACGTGAGAGCGATGTTTTGATTGTCTTGGAGTTCTTCTTATTCTACGTCGATCTTTGTAAGGCTCCTGGTTGGCAGCCTGGGCTAGCAGGGTGGATGTCGTTTGAGGTTATGTTTGTGTTTCATCCGTAGTCGGATGTTGATCTTATGTATGATGTATTGATGTATTCTCGTGGCATTTGTATGCCTTGTATGTATCCCGAACTATTTATGTAATGGTTCGATGTAATGACATCCACCTTGCAAAAGCGTGTCAATATGCCGTTCTATCCTTGGTGGGACCTTTGTGTCTCTTTAGGATATAGTCGCATATTGGGAGTGACAAGTTGGTATTAGACCCTCGACCGACCATAGGAGCCCCCTTGTTTGACTCCCTATAGTTTGGCCATTGTCGAGCCTAGAAGATTTTTTTGGAGTCTAGTTATATCAGAGAGTAGGAATTATTTTTACTCCCCAGCCCCCTTTGTCGCTCTGGTAAGGAATCTTGCCGTAGGTGTTTTGACTTCTCTTCCCCTTCAATTGTTTTTTAGGATCATGCGTTAGTTTTCATTCATTGCGATGTTAGCTCTTTACATCCGATGCATTTCTCGTCAAGTTGATTCGACCCTCATCGTCTTAATCGAAATCAATCCTGAGTTCTTTCTCAACGATGTTGTTTTCCCCGTCCTAAGTTGTCCTTCTTTTTCCCACCTGCCCACCCTTTTCTTTTCAGAGCCGGAGTCCATAATCGAGTATCCATCCTACTCGTGCGAAGCCTTTGCATTCTTTCCTCGATTATTTCAACCGGTGCTTTTCCTCTTCAAGTTATTCGTCGGTTCCCCGTTCCGAGTTGCCTTTTTTTCCCGCCCTCCCACCCCTTTATCTTCCAGAGTCTGAGCCTCTATTCGAGCATAAATTTCTTTCGTGCGGAGTCTCTTCAGTCTTTCTTCAATCGTCTCGACCGGTGAATTATCTTCTAGTTAATCATTGTTCGTCTCGTTTTATGTCCGGTGGATCCAATTCAAGTTTTTCGTTGTTGATCATATACTTTTCATTGACTCAAGCATTTCCCCTTGCTCGTTCGCCTCTCGCCAGTTTATCCTTCTAGAGTGCTCAAGACATCTCAGAAGATTCGTGTTCGCATTCAATTAATAGGGGGTTGTCACCTCATTCAAGTCTTTCAGTTGTTCCAGTGCATCATCTCTCTCTCCAACAAGTCCTTTTCAACGGTGTTTATTTTTAGTGGGCCCTAACCCCCAGGTTTTCCCCAGTATCTTACCTGACTCGTCTAATTTTCCTGGAGTTATTCTGAAACTCTTTTCAAATTTGACATAAGTATGAGTTCTGTCAGTCAGATGCTTTTCCAAGATCGATTTCAAGTTATTTCATTGTTAGTTCAACCTCTTCGTTTTTCATTCTCTCAGAGTTTCTCAACAAGTGTGGTGGTGTTCCTCGTCGTCTTTCTGAACATTTGAAGACCAAAGAAGAGTTTTCACTCTAAATCTTGTCCGCTCTCTCAGAGTTTTGTGGTCTTAGCTTGATGGTATCCTCCCAGATTGTTTCCAATCGTGCGATTCTTTTCTTACCCATCCGGAGTATTTCAGGAGTTGTTTTTCTGTTTCGATCATCTGGAAGCCTCAATTTCAGAAGATTCCTTCATCCCAAGTTTTCAGCTCTGTTCGTTCCCATATTTGTACCGGTGCTTCGTTCAAGCATTCTTTAATCACTTCGCGATCTCTTCGTTCTCTCACATCTTGATTCACCCAAGTATGTGTGTTTGTTTTCTAATTCTTTCCGGCAATTCGTTCTCTTCTCTTCGTTCGTTTTAATTGCCATGGTGGTTCGTTTGAGAATTTCATTTCCGTTCTTATCATATATATTCATTCGTTCTTTCCAATCCTACCTGTGGTTCAGGAAGACCTTTCCAAGTTTTGCGTTATATCTCCCCTTAATCTTTCCTAATATGAACAAGTTGTATGCAATCCATTGCTTCTCATCAATTTATTTGATGAAGGATAAGCATAACATAATTCCTATTCTTCTTTCATCAAGTGGATTAATTCCTTCCTACGGAGATTGTTTGTGATGAATAATCTCTTGGTTCTAAGTCGTCCATTTTTCTTTTTCGGAGTTCAAAGTTTCCTCGGTTGTCTCGCGGCGAAGCTCCATGTAAATCATTGCAAGGCTTTAATCTTATTCTTTTCATACTTCAATTCTATCTCATCATCCCTTTTGTTACGTAAGTTCTTCATGGTGGTTCATAAGGATTTAATTCATTCTTCAAGTGCTCATCAAGGTTCTTCTTGGAGGAGCTCAAGTATCTTTTCTTCTTGTACCTCGAAGTGCAATTATGTCTCCGTATGCTTTTGAAGTGGAGTTTTTCGTTTCTTTGTTTCTTCTCAGACATTCAATCTTTTTCGTTTGTGGTCAGTTATCACCTCATAATTTTGAGATGTTTTTCCATAAGTCCACAACAAGCTTATTCTTTTCTTGTTGATTCTTCCAACAACTCCGTTCAATCCTTCCTTCTAAGGATGCCTTTCAAACTCAATTGTGGTAGAAGATGTCATTTTCTTCTTCGTTCTTTTCATTCAACTTTTTCAATTCTTTCGGAGACATGGTGTTGTCCATCTCGTCAAGTATCGTTCCATCTTGTCAAGTTCATGTTCTTTTCCATTCCATGTTAAGCCGGAGTGCTGCCTAAATTCTTTCGTTGTTATTCCTCTTCTATCTTGTTCTAACCGGTGTAGTTTCAGAGTCTATCTTGTTCCTCGAGCTTTTGATTCTCGTCTTATACACCATTCCTCGTCTCTACCCGAGTGCTCTCGGTCTTCTCACCTTCTCTCTTGCACTCTTGGTTACCTTGTCCTTTTTCTCTTCTGTCTCGTTCCTAAGATCTCGGGACGAGATCCTTTGTTAGTGGAGGAGAGTTGTAACGCCCCAAGTCCGATGCGCCAGGTGTCTTCCAGTTATTCGCTGTCGTTGCCATGTCATTTCCTTCAGTGTTGCATTTTGCCATATCATCATGTGCATCTCATTTTCATTCATGTTTGTCTCTTGCATCCGGTCGCTTTCTCTGTTGTCCGTTTCGGAATCCGTCACTCTCACTTGCACCTGTTGCACCTCTCAGACCTTGTTTCGTGAGCGCGATAAATAAAAACATTCTCGGAATGGGCCGAGATTTGTCGAGTGGTCTTGGTATATCACCGGTAGACCGCCTGTAAAATTTTGTTCCATTTGGAGGTCATTTGATACCCCAACAGTTAACCGCGTTAACCGAACCCCTCCTTCTATTTGCAGCCCAGCACCCCTTGATAACACCTCACTAGCCCATCTAAACCCCCTCCATGCTCTCCATCATTGGATCACAATCGTGTGGGCGAAAACCGCACCCCATTTGGACTCTCCTAGCCCCCTCTACCTATATAAACACCCCCTCCATTTTTCGCGGACGAAACCCTAGTCTTCCGCCTCCCCGTGCCGCCAGACACGTCCGCCGACGGCCGGGCATGTCCACCACCATCAGCCACGTCGCCCGGACTCATCCTGGGGCGACGCATCACCTCCGCCGCCTCCCTCCTCCACTCACCGGTCGCCACGTGGCCTTGCGCCACTGCGGCCCGCCCGAGCCCATCCAGGGCCCGAGTCCCCGCCGCCCGTTGCCCGCTCGCTCCGCCGTCGCCGGATGAGCTCCTCTCGCCGCTCCTCGACCCCGTTGTCGGCGAGCCTCGCCGCCACATCCTTCGTCGCCCCCGCAGGACCTCACCGCCGCCAAGCTCCACCTCGACGCCTCTGCAGCACCGCGTCGCCTGCGCCTCCTCGTCCCTCATGCCGCTCACCGGAGCACGCTGCCTCGGCTCCGCCCCTCAGCCCGACCCCACCGCCTCGCCGGAATCCAGCCCGCGCCGAAGCCTACCACGGCCCGGATCCGACCGGATCTTGCCCCGCCGGCCCCGGATCCGCCATACCCGGCCTCCTCCACCCCGGTTCCCCTGCTTCGCCGGCCTCGCTGGACCCCTGCGCCGCCGTTCCGCTGTTTGCCATCTCCTGACTCCCGCCGATGCCTGGACCGGTCGGTTCGACCTGTCCGATCCGGTTCGTCCTGGATCGACCCCGGTTCACCCGGTCTATGCCCGAACCGCGTCGGTTTTCTCTGAGCCACCCCCTACCGGCCCATGGGCCCAATATGAGCACCATCTGCCTATTCCCCACCCCGTGCGCTTGATAACTATACTACGCTCACCCTGTTTCTTTCATGAAATGGCTAAGTCCTCAGCATCATGTTTGCATCTTCATCATGCCATATCTGTGTGCACGTTGCTCCGATTTGCATGCATGATATGTCAAATTGTTCATCTCTGATTGCTCTACATGATAGTGTCATTTGCATGCATGTTATTGTTCATATTGATGCGTTAATCACCATTGCAAAAGAGCTAAATGATATAACCTGCTAAAATTGTCATAACTTGTTGTTTTGTCTTTTTCATTGCATTTTGTGTTTTCATCTTTTGAGCATCATGTCAGTATGTTTTAGGAGAATATTCATGCCTACTTTACAGTGGTGCCATCCATGTATTTTTAAGTGCCTTGTGGTGACTAGCACAAGCTTGTGAAGTGTGCTACTTGATGTTGCTGATTTCTGAGACTTAGTGATTTTTGTTAAGTTTGTAACTGTTACATTGTGTTGCTATGTTAATTTGAAGCTACCATCTATTCCATGCATAATCTGGAGGTGCCTAGTTGACATGTTTTGATGTCCATGTTGTGCTATATCATGCCAGGCCTTTTGATGCCACATATATGTCCTGTAGCATATGTTTTCATTTTTGATAATTTTGGACTTCATATGTCCTCTATTCCAAGCTTGCAAACATGCTATGTTGATGTTGCTATTTTACACTTGCTGAAACTGTTACAACATTCAAATTTGTCTTGATGGTTCCCACTAGTCCATGAGTCATATGTATATGATGCCTTGATGATATTTGCTCCTTGTTATGTGTACTTTGATACCATGCCCTTGGTTTTCACATAACTTGTTTTATCTTGTCTCTTTTTTGTTCTCAAGTTGCCTTCATGCTAAATCTGTCATCCTGTTAACATCATGTTTCTTTTTGCAAGCATCATAGTGATTAGTCCATGCTTCATATGAACTTGTGCCCTTGGACTAAGTTGAAGTATATCATGTCTACTACATGTGCATGTATTTTGAATGATTATTAAAGTTGCTATGGTTGCTGTTATGTGCCTCCAAAGTCAGCATCATAATGTTATGTTTTGCATTCCCAGATTTTCCCAAGTCTGAGAATCAGCTTATATCATGTTGCATCTTGTCTTGTTGGTTGCCATTGATCTAGGGTTCATTGGAGAAGCTTAGTAATCATGTTTTTCCATGTTTGACCTATACTTTAATGCCATGCTATTGTTTGCCATGATGTTGCACTATATCAAGATTGTTTCATGTCTCCAACATGTCAACATGTTATTCCTGCTCATGTATGCTCTGTTTTTCACTAAGTCATAATCTGTGTTATTAAGTTGCTTTTAGCATTGACCATCTTGGAGTAATCCTAATGCCTATGAACCTGAACCTTAATGATATTTGAAGAATGTTGTCTGTACTTTAAGTGCATGTCAAGTTTGTGCTCATATGGTTCATGTAGCATGTTTCTTCCTTGATTGCAAAGTCCTTAGTTCCTGCTTTGGGCAGATTGTCTTTGAATCTTGTATTGAGTGTATGTGTTGAACCGTTGCTCCGTTTGGAGTATGCTCTATATGATACTTGCTTGGTTTTGCATGTAGTTTCACGTTGCCTTGTTGCATCCTTGTATTGGAGTGTTTGTGATGTTGTTTTTCTTGCATTTGCATCAATGCCATGTTTAACTTGTTTTGCTTCTATCTTCTAGGCCATAGCTCCGAATTAAACGAACTTTATATGTAACTTGACTAGAAAACCGTGTAGATCATCTTGGTGCACTTTAACTTGATGTTTAACAAATTCAACATTGTGTTTTAATCAGAGTTGGACCAATTTCGAAATTTGCATATGAGGACTTACCGGAATTGTTGTATGTTGTTTCCAGCCTCATTTAAACTTGATTTGGTGTGTTGCTCTTGTTTGCACCATCTTTTGCCACGAGTAGCATCATGTAGCCTTTTCATGCATCATACTTGGTTGAGCATCACATCTTGTTTATGTGTTGTGTGTTTACCTTGTTGTTTGCTTCTTTCCGGTTGTGCTCCATCTCGATAGTTCCTGTTTCATTGTGATTGTGAGGATTCGTTCGACTATGTGGCTTCTTCTTCTTCATGGACTGGTTCTTCTTCCTAGCGGGATTTCAGGCAAGATGACCGTCACCTCAGATCTCACTACTATCTTTGCTATGCTAGTTGTCTCGATGCTATCACTATGTCGTGCTACCTACCACTTGTTTATCAAGCCTCCCAAATTCCCATGATAGACTCTAACCTTTTCACCCTTCCTAGCAAACCGTTGTTTGGCTATGTTACCGCTTTGCTCAGCCCCTCTTATAGAGTTGCTAGTTGCAGGTGTAGTTACAGGTTGTTCCATGTTAGGACATGGATATCATGGCATATCACAATATCTCTTATTTAATTAATGCTTCTATATACTTGGTAAAGGTTGGAATGCTCGTCCTTATGCCTGGTGTTTTGTGCCACTCTTGCCGCCCTAGTTTCCGTCATACCGGTGTTTTGTTCCTTAATTTTTCGTCCCTAACACGATGAGGGTTATGAGGCCCTCTTGATTGTTCGCCTTGAATAAAACTCTTCCAGCAAGGCCCAATATTGGTTTTACCATTTGCCTAATAACAACTAAAACTTGCATAGGGACTTGCCGACCACCGTGGATTTTTAATCAACTCCCCCGGGCTAGTGCTCCTCCGAGTGTTGGTCCAAACCGGGCGATGTCTGGCGCCCCCTGGTCAACCAGGGTCTCAGCCAACCCGACCTCTTGCCTATCTGGTGTGCCATGAGAACGAGATACGTGCGGCTCCTATTGGTATTTGTCGGCACATCGGGAGGTTTTGCTGGATTAGTTTTATCATTTTCGAAATGTCTTGTGCACCGGGATTCCAATTCTGATCGGGCGTCCCGCGATGGTGTATTATCTCTGCCGATCGTGAGCTTGTCATGGGCTAAGTTGGGACAACCTTGCAAGGGTTAAACTTACAATAGCCGTGCCCGAAGTTATGTGGCGGATGGGAATTTGTTAATATCCGGTTGTAGAGGACTTGAAGTAAACTCAAGTAAAATGCACCAACCACGTTGCATAACCGTGATTGTCTCTTTTCGGGGAAGTTCGAGAGGAGAACACGGTTGGGTTATGTTTGAACGTAAGTAGTTCAGGATCACTTATTGATCATTACTAGTTTGTGACCGTTTGCATAGTTTCTCATCTTACTATTGTACTCGTGAGTTAGCCACTGTACATTGCTTAGTCGCTGCTGCAACCTCACCACTTACCCTTTCCTTCCCATTATGCTTTGCTAGTCTCAACACACATGGTAAGGGGATTGCTGAGTCCTCGTGGCTCACAGTTTACTGCAACAACAGTTGCAGGTACAAGTAATGCGATATTCATGACATGAGAGCGATGTTTTGATTTTCTTGGAGTTCTTCTTCATTTTCGTCGATCTTGGGTTAGGCTCCCGGTCGGCATCCTGGGCTAGCAGGGTGGATGTCATTTGAGCTTCTGTTTGTGTTTCATCCGTAGTCGGATGTTGATCTTATGTATGATGTATTTATGTATTATCGCGTCATTTGTATACCTTGTATGTATCCCCAACTACTTATGTAATGGTTCGATGTAAAGATATCCACCTTGCAAAAGCATGTCAATATGCGTGTCGGTGCACAAAAGGAGGGGTCCTATTTTGTACCCCTTTACTTGTGCGTGGGCAATTGGAGCCGCGCCTGCGGCCACGCCTAGCGATGTAGATGAAGGAAGCAATGCCACAAGACAACCACAACAACGCCAAGCCAGAAACACGAAGAGAAGAGGGGCGAGGTGGACTCCCCCGGCAAGGCCCTTACCAGGGTGGCCTCCGCAGCCCCAGCAAGAACCTCGCCGGGGCAACTTGCCCAACACCAACATCGCGGACACCCTTGAGCCTGTGGGTTCCGACGCCATCGACAAGATTGGAACCGAGGCTCGGGAGGAACCACCATGGTGGCATGCAAATCTTTGTGGAAACCAAAAACACACAAGACTAGATGACGCCCAGAAGACGACCATCCTCGGTAAGATCCTTGCCAAGGATACCCACGAGACCCCTGGCAAGACTCTTTCCGGGGACGACCAAGATGCCGTGGCAAGACCCTTGCCAGGGCCCCGGCAAGACTCTTGCCGAAAACATTTGTGGGGCCGCAGCCAGGCCCACGTCTACCAAGACTCCGCCGTCGTTCCCATGCAGCTACCAGCCCAACAGTTGGGCAGGCACCTGCATGGAGACGTGTGGCCTCTAGGTCAACTCGACAAGCACCTGCATGGTGGCATGCAGATCTTCGTGAATATTCAGCCACCGCAACAATCCACCAGCCAACCAACGTGGCACTACACGGCTTGTCAGTTCGGACGCGCGTCAAAGCCAGGCGATGCAGCGACAACTGGGACGAGCTTCCTTGCCGTCCCCGATAAAGCAAGAAGGGCACGTCGGCAGCACATTAAATGTGTTTGTCCTACATTAGACTCGATTACTGTATACCTTTCCACCTCTTGTGTGCCACTGTGGCAGCCCCTTTTGACTATAAAAGGAGGACCGCGACGTATTGGGAATGGATTCGGATTTTTTGGACTATACATGCATCGTAGCTAGTTCAAGAACTCAAGAACACTCAAATACACACCAAAGCAGGACTAGGGTATTACACATCCTCGTGGCCCGAACCTGGGTAAACGATCCTCATGTTGGCTTCTAGACTCGCTCTTTGCACAACCCCATGCCCGCCAACCGTAACAAAAAGGGGTACCATCACTCCCATAGGCGTCGTTTCCCTCGACATCTCTGGAGCGCCAGGTAGGTGGTGTGCGGTTGTGAAAATCCGGTTTGAAGGTTAGCACACCGACTACATCATCACCATGGCCCCCAAGAGAAAGGGCATCACTACGATCGGTTAATCCGGGGCCGGCCCGTCCGCGCCAGCGCGAGCTGACAGCATGGTACCCATGGATGGGGCCGAAGACGTGGCCCGCGAGCGTCCACGACATTCTAGAGATCGGAGCCAGGCAAGCAGCATCGTCCGAATCCGAGACGACGAGCCGCGCGCCGCTGGGTCCGGGGTGGGGCCGTGCTGCCCACGGGCGGCGCAGCAGCCTCTACGTAACCCCAGCTGGCGTCCGTGTTGTGCCCTTCCCTGGCCACGCGCGATGAGCAACACCGCGATGCCGGAGCCCCCGGGCACCGCCACGGAAAAAGCCCTATGCACCACTCGCAGGACGAACCAGGCCGGCGTGCGTGCTTAGACGCACGTGCAGGCAGCGCGCGACCAAAAGACCATGACCGAGCCCTTCTAACCTGGTTAGAAGCTGGAGCGCATCACGGTCTACGCAGATCTCGCCCCTGCTTACGCCAGCAGAAGCGCTGGCGCATGTGCAGCTGCTCCTCGACCCCCCCCCCCCATAGTGGAGAAGCTCGACGAGTGGAGAGCCACCATCCGAAGCTTTGTCAGCATCGCCAACAAAGACGAACCGCTCCCAACGGGACCCTCACACTGGCGGCCTGACGAACCGGTGCATTTTGGCGGTGGGGGGGCCAGAGACGCTGCGACCACGGTGCACTCTCCCATGTCGCGACCGTAACAACAACCACCGGTCCGTCGACCCAACGTCGGTGACAACGTTTCCACCACGTCGTCCGACCAGCGAACCCACCGTGACCAACATCAAGTCCTTCAGGAACGAGCCCAGGAAGACGCTCGACCTACCATCGAACGACGACAGGAGACACGCCATTAGTCAGATCCGCGTGCGGGGACTACTATGGACCACCCGGTGCCAGGGGGCCCCGGCGACCTACCTTACGAGGTGGGTTGTCCAGCCTTTACCCGAGAGCTACGACAGTTCTAGTGGCCCTCCCACCGCACGTTCAAGCCCGATGCTGGCGAGAAGTACAACAGCAAGACCCACCCGTCGGAGTTCCTCAGCATCTACACCATCGCGATGCAAGCTGTTGGAGCCCGCAACGACAAGGTGCTTGCCAATTACTTCCCGTTGGCACTCAAACCCAACATCATGTCGTGGTTGATGCACTTGCCAGTGGATTCCATTTCTTCTTTGTCAGATTTGTGTGATGAGTTTGTTGGCGCCTTGACTGCAGGCCACCAAGCTCATGGCCAAGCAAGCGATTTGCACATCATCCCCTAGAAAGAAGGAGAAAACCTGCGCAAGTACATACAAAAGGTTAAGCCAAGTGCAGTAAAACATCCCAGATGTTCATCCCGCTGTAGTTATCAGCGCATTCCATCAGAATGTGTGCAACCGCAAGATGCGTGAGGAGTTGGCGATGAACAAGGTCAAGGATGTGGCCGAACTTTATGTTCTGGCCGATAGATGTGCTTGAGCTGAAGAGGGGAGGAAGTACACCGGCGAGGACGCCGGTGCAGAAACTGACTCCATAGAAGAAGACACCGCCGCTCCAGCGAAGAAGGGCCGGCGTCGCAACAGGAAGTGCAAGGGCAAGACTGTGCTTGCCGTTGAGGGATCCGGCGAGCTCGGCGTCGCCAAAAAGGCCAAGGCTGATGACCCCAGCAAGGGGGTTGACGGGTGCGCCGCCTGCTTGGCCCTGCCGGTTGCCACCGACAAGTTGAGCTGCTTGTTGAAAAGCAGAAGGGTGAATAAGATGTTGGGGAACGTTGCAGAAAATTAAAATTTTTCCTACGGTTTAACCAAGATCCATCTATGAGTTCATCTAAGCAACGAGTCAAGGGAGAGAGTTTGCATCTACATACCACTTGTAGATCGCGTGCGGAAGCTTGCAAGGTGATGATGTAGTCGTACTCGACGTGATTCGAATCACCGATGACCAAGTGCTGAACGGACAGCACCTCCCTGTTTAACACACGTACGGGACGGGAGACGTCTCCTCCTTCTTGATCCAGCAAGGGGGAAGGAGAGGTTGAGGAAGACAGCTCCACCGGCAGCACGACGGCGTGGTGATGGTGGAGAGGCAGTACTCCGACAGGGCTTCGCCAAGCACACAACGGAGGAGGAGAGGTGTTGGGGAGGGGAGGGCTGCGCCTTGGAGGGTGGTGCGGCTGCCCTCCCCTCACCCCTCTATTTATAGGGGGAAGGGAGAAGGGGGCCGGCCCCCTAGAACCCATCTAGGGGGGGTGCGGCGGCCTAGGGGAGAGGGGAGAGGGTGGCTTGCCCCCCAAGCCAAGGGGGGCGCCCCCTCTAGGGTTCCCCCCTCAACCCTAGGCGCATGGGCCCAAGGGAGGGGGTGCGGCCAGCCCACCAGGGGCTGGCTCCCTGCCCCACGCAGCCCATGTGGCCCCCCGGGAGGGGTGGCCCCTCCCGGTGGACCCCCGGAACCCTTCCGGTGGCCCCGGTACAATACCGGTATGACCCCGAAACTTCCCGGTGTCTGTTTGACAACTTCCCATATATAAATCTTTATCTCCGGACCCTTTCGGATCTCCTCGTGACGTCCAGGATCCCATCCGGGACTCCGAACAACATTCGGTAGTCACATACTAGTCTTCCTAATAACCCTAGCGTCACCGAACCTTAAGTGTGTAGACCCTACGGGTTCGGGAGACATGCAGACATGACCGAGACGCTCTCAGTCAATAACCAACAGCGGGATCTGGATACCCATGATGGCTCCCACATGCTCCTCAATGTTGTCATCGGATGAACCACGATGTCGAGGATTCGATCAAACCCTGTATGCAATTCCCTTTGTCAATCGGTACGTTACTTGCCCGAGACTCGATCGTCGGTATCCCAATACCTTGTTCAGTCTTGTTACCGGCAAGTCACTTTACTCGTACCGTAATGCATGATCCCGTGTCCAACACCTTGGTCACATTGAGCTCATTATGATGATGCATTACCGAGTGGGCCCAGAGATACCTCTCCGTCATACGGAGTGACAAATCCCAGTCTCGATCCGTGTCAACCCAACAACTACTTTCGGAGATACCTGTAATGCACCTTTATAGTCACCCAGTTACGTTGTGACGTTTGATACACCCAAGGCACTCTTACGGTATCCGGGAGTTACATGATCTCATGGTCGAAGGAAGAGATACTTGACACTGGCAAAGCTCTAGCAAAACGAACTACACGATCTTTTATGCTATGCTTAGGATTGGGTCTTGTCCATCACATCATTCTCCTAATGATGTGATCCCGTTATCAACGACATCCAATGTCCATAGTCAGGAAACCATGACTATCTGTTGATCACAACGAGCTGGTCAACTAGAGGCTCACCAGGGACATATTGTGGTCTAAGTATTCACACGTGTATTACGATTTCCGGATAATACAGTTATAGCATGAATAAAAGACATTTATCATGAACATTGAAATATAATAATACTTTTATTATTGCCTCTAGGGCATATTTCCAACAGTCTCCCACTTGCACTAGAGTCACCAATCTAGTTACATTGTGATGAATCAAACACCCATAGAGTTCTGGTGTTGATCATGTTTTGCACGCGAGAGAGGTTTAGTCAGCGGATCTGCGACATTCAGATCCGTGTGCACTTTGCAAATCTCTATGTCTCCATCTTGAACATTTTCACGGATGGAGTTGAAACGACGCTTGATGTGCCTGGTCTTCTTGTGAAACCTGGGCTCCTTGGCGAGGGCAATAGCTCCAGTGTTGTCACAGAAGAGTTTGATCGGCCCCGACGCATTGGGTATGACTCCTAGGTCGGTGATGAACTCCTTCACCCAAATCGCTTCATGCGCTGCCTCCGAGGCTGCCATGTACTCCGCTTCACACGTAGATCCCGCCACGACGCTCTGCTTGCAGCTGCACCAGCTTACTGCTCCACCATTCAACATATACACGTATCCGGTTTGTGACTTAGAGTTATCCAGATCTGAGTCGAAGCTAGCGTCGACGTAACCTTTTACGACGAGCTCTTCGTCTCTTCCATAAACGAGAAACATGTCTTTCGTCCTTTTCAGGTACTTCAGGATATTCTTGACCGCTGTCCAGTGTTCCTTGCCGGGATTACTTTGGTATCTTGCTACCAAACGTACGGCAAGGTTTACATCGGGTCTGGTACACAGCATGGCATACATAATAGATCCTATGGCTGAAGCATAGGGGATGACACTCATCTCTTCTTTATCTTTTGCCGTGGTCGGTGACTGAGCCGAGCTCAATCTCACACCTTGTAACTTAGGCAAGAACCCCTTCTTGGACTGATCCATTTTGAACCTCTTCAAAATCTTATCAAGGTATGTGCTTTGTGAAAGACCTATGAGGCGTCTCGATCTATCTCTATAGATCTTGATGCCTAATATATAAGCAGCTTCTCCAAGGTCCTTCATTGAAAAACACTTATTCAAGTAGGCCTTAATGCTGTCCAGAAATTCTATATTATTTCCCATCAAGAGTATGTCATCTACATATAATATGAGAAATGCTACAGAGCTCCCACTCACTTTCTTGTAAACGCAGGCTTCCCCATAAGTCTGCATAAACCCAAACGCTTTGATCATCTCATCAAAGCGAATGTTCCAACTCCGAGATGCTTGCACCAGTCCATAAATGGATCGCTGGAGCTTGCATACTTTGTTAGCGTTCCGAGGGTCGACAAAACCTTCCGGCTGCATCATATACAGTTCTTCCTTAAGATGCCCGTTAAGGAATGCCGTTTTGACGTCCATTTTCCATATCTCATAATCATAGTATGCGGCAATTGCTAACATGATTCGGACGGACTTCAGCTTCGCTACGGGAGAGAAAGTCTCGTCGTAGTCAATCCCTTGAACTTGTCGATAACCCTTAGCGACAAGTCGAGCCTTATAGATTGTAACATTACCATCCGCGTCCGTCTTCTTCTTAAAGATCCATTTGTTTTCTATCGCTCGCCGATCATCGGGCAAGTCTGTCAAAGTCCATACTTTGTTTTCATACATGGATTCTATCTCGGATTTCATGGCTTCAAGCCATTTGTTGGATCCGGGCCCGCCATCGCTTCTTCATAGTTCGAAGGTTCATTGTTGTCTAACAACATGATTTCCAGGACAGGGTTTCCGTACCACTCTGGTGCGGAACGTGTCCTTGTGGACCTACGAAGTTCAGCAGTAACTTGATCCGAAGTACCTTGATCATCATCATTGTTTTCCTCTTCAGTCGGTCTGGGCATCACAGGAACGGTTTCCTGCGCTGCGCCACTTTCCCGCTCAAGAGGTAGTACTTCATCGAGTTCTACTTTCCTCCCACTTACTTCTTTCGAGAGAAACTCTTTTTCCAAAAAGCATCTGTTCTTGGCAACAAAGATCTTGCCTTCGGATCTTAAGTAGAAGGTATACCCGACAGTTTCCTTAGGGTATCCTATGAATACGCATTTTTCCGACTTGGGTTCGAGCTTTTCAGGTTGAAGTTTCTTGACATAAGCATCGCATCCACAAACTTTTAGAAACGACAGCTTAGGTTTCTTTCCAAACCATAATTCATACGGTGTCGTCTCAACGGATTTAGACGGTGCCCTATTTAAAGTGAATGTAGCTGTCTCTAGAGCGTATCCCCAAAATGATAGCGGTAAATCGGTAAGAGACATCATAGACCGCACCATATCCAATAGGGTGTGATTACGACGTTCGGACACACCGTTTCGCTGAGGTGTTCCAGGCGGCATGAGCTGTGAAACGATTCCACATTTCCTTAAGTGTGTACCAAATTCGTGACTTAAGTATTCTCCTCCACGATCTGATCGTAAGAATTTTATCTTTCGGTCACGTTGATTCTCTACCTCATTCTGAAATTCCTTGAACTTTTCAAAGGTCTCAGACTTGTGTTTCATTAAGTAGACATACCCATATCTACTCAAGTCATCTGTGAGAGTGAGAACATAACGATATCCTCCGCGAGCCTCAACGCTCATTGGACCGCACACATCGGTATGTATGATTTCCAACAAGTTGGTTGCTCGCTCCATTGTTCCGGAGAACGGAGTCTTGGTCATTTTGCCCAAAAAGCATGGTTCGCACATGTCAAATGATTCATAATCAAGAGACTCTAAAAGTCCATCGGCATGGAGCTTCTTCATGCGCTTGACACCAATGTGACCAAGGCGGCAGTGCCACAAGTATGTGGGACTATCGTTATCAACTTTAAATCTTTTGGCATCTACACTATGAACATGTGTAATATTACGCTCGAGATTCATTAAGAATAAACCATTGACCATGGGAGCATGACCATAAAACATATCTCTCATATAAATCGAACAACCATTATTCTCAGACTTAAATGAGTAGCCATCTCGTATTAAACGAGATCCAGATACAATGTTCATACTCAAACTTGGCACTAAATAACAATTATTAAGGTTCAAAACTAATCCCGTAGGTAAATGTAGAGGCAGCGTGCCGACGGCGATCACATCGACTCTGGAACCATTCCCGACGCGCATCGTCACCTCGTCCTTCGCCAGTCTCCGTTTATTCCGCAGCTCCTGCTGTGAGTTACAAATATGAGCAACGGCACCGGTATCAAATACCCAGGAGTTACTACGAGTACTGGTAAGGTACACATCAATCACATGTATATCAAATATACCTTTGGTGTTGCCGGCCTTCTTATCCGCTAAGTATTTGGGGCAGTTCCGCTTCCAGTGACCCTTCCCCTTGCAATAAAAGCACTCAGTCTCAGGCTTGGGTCCATTCTTTGACTTCTTCCCGGTAACTGGCTTACCAGGCGTGGCAACATCTTTGCCGTCCTTCTTGAAGTTCTTCTTACCCTTGCCCTTCTTGAACTTAGTGGTCTTATTGACCATCAACACTTGATGTTCTTTCTTGATTTCAGCCTCTGCTGACTTCAGCATCGAGAACACTTCAGGAATGGTCTTTTCCATCCCCTGCATGTTGTAGTTCATCACAAAGCTCTTGTAGCTTGGTGGGAGCGACTGGAGGATTCTGTCAATGACCGCCTCATCTGGGAGGTTAATGTTCAGCTGGGTCATACGGTTGTGCAACCCAGACATCTTCAGGATGTGCTCACTGACAGAACTGTTTTCCTCCATCTTACAACTGTAGAACTTGTCGGAGACATCATATCTCTCGACCCGGACATGAGCTTGAAAAACTAGTTTCAGCTCTTCGAACATCTCATATGCTCCGTGGTGCTCAAAACGCTTTTGGAGCCCCGGTTCTAAGCTGTAAAGCATGGCGCACTGAACGAGGGAGTAATCATCAGCACGAGACTGCCAAGCATTCATAATGTCTTGGTTCTCTGGGACGGGAGCGTCACCTAGCGGTCCTTCTAGGACATATTGTTTCCTGGCAGCTATGAGGATGATCCTCAGGTTCCGGACCCAGTCCGTATAGTTGCTGCCATCATCTTTCAGCTTGGTTTTCTCTAGGAACGCGTTGAAGTTCATGTTGACATTAGCGTTGGCCATTGATCTACAAGACATATTTGCAAAGGTTTTAGACTAAGTTCATGATAATAAAGTTCTAATCAAATTATGAACTCCCACTTAGATTAGACATCCCTCTAGTCATCTAAGTGTTACACGATCCGAGTCGACTAGCCCGTGTCAGATCATCACGTGAAACGGACTAGTCATCGTCGGTGAACATTCTCATGTTGATCGTATCTTCCATACGATTCGTGTTCGACCTTTCAGTCTCCGTGTTCCGAGGCCATGTCTGCACATGCTAGGCTCGTCAAGTTAACCCTAAGTGTTTTCGCTGTGTAAAACTGTCTTACATCCGTTGTATGTGAACGTAAGAATCCATCACACCCGATCATCACGTGGTGCTTAGAAGCGATGAACTGTAGCAACGGTGCACAGTTAGGGGAGAACACTTCTTGAAATTTTATAAGGGATCATCTTATTTACTACCGTCGTCCTAAGTAAACAAGATGCATAATACATAATAAACATCACATGCAATTATATAGTTGTGACATGATATGGCCAATATCATATAGCTCCATTGATCTTCATCTTCGGGGCTCCATGATCATCTTGTCACCGGCTTGACACCATGATCTCCATCATCATGATCTCCATCATCGTGTCTTCATGAAGTTGTCACGCCAACGACTACTTCTACTTCTATGACTGACGTTTAGCAATAAAGTAAAGTAGTTTACATGGCGTTATTCAATGACACGCAGGTCATACAAAAAAATAAAGACAACTCCTATGGCTCCTGCCGGTTGTCATACTCATCGACATGCAAGTCGTGAATCCTATTACAAAGAACATGATCTCATACATCACAATTCATCATTCATCACAACTTCTGGCCATATCACATCACATGATCAATCGCTGCAAAAACAAGTTAGACGTCCTCTAATTGTTGTTGCATCTTTTACGTGGCTGCAATTGGGTTCTAGCAAGAACGTTTTCTTACCTACGAATCACCACAACGTGATTTTGTCAACTTCTATTTACCCTTCATAAGGGCCCTGTTCATCGATTCCGCTCCAACTAAAGTGGGAGAGACAGACACCCGCCAGCCACCTTATGCAACTAGTGCATGTCAGTCGGTGGAACCGGTCTCACGTAAGCATACGTGTAAGGTTGGTCCGGGCCGCTTCATCCCACAATACCGTTGAGCAAGAAAAGACTAGTAGAGGCAAGTAAGATGACAAAATCCACGCCCACAACAAAATTGTGTTCTACTCGTGCAAAGAGAACTACGCATAGACCTAGCTCATGATGCCACTGTTGGGGAACGTTGCAGAAAATTAAAATATTTCCTACGGTTTCACCAAGATCCATCTATGAGTTCATCTAAGCAACGAGTCAAGGGAGAGAGTTTGCATCTACATACCACTTGTAGATCGCGTGCGGAAGCTTGCAAGGTGATGATGTAGTCGTACTCGACGTGATTCGAATCACCAATGACCAAGTGCTGAACGGACAGCACCTCCGCGTTTAACACACGTACGGGACGGGAGACGTCTCCTCCTTCTTGATCCAGCAAGGGGGAAGGAGAGGTTGAGGAAGACAGCTCCACCGGCAGCACGACGGCGTGGTGATGGTGGAGAGGCAGTACTCCGACAGGGCTTCGCCAAGCACACAACGGAGGAGGAGAGGTGTTGGGGAGGGGAGGGCTGCGCCTTGGAGGGTGGTGCGGCTGCCCTCCCCTCACCCCTCTATTTATAGGGGGAAGGGAGAAGGGGGACGGCCCCCTAGAACCCATCTAGGGGGGGGGGTGCGGCGGCCTAGGGGAGAGGGGAGAGGGTGGCTTGCCCCCCAAGCCAAGGGGGGCGCCCCCTCTAGGGTTCCCCCCTCAACCCTAGGCGCATGGGCCCAAGGGAGGGGGTGCGGCCAGCCCACCAGGGGCTGGCTCCCTGCCCCACGCAGCCCATGTGTTCCCCCGAGAGGGGTGGCCCCTCCCGGTGGACCCCCGGAACCCTTCCGGTGGCCCCGGTACAATACCGGTATGACCCCGAAACTTCCCGGTGTCTGTTTGACAACTTCCCATATATAAATCTTTACCTCCGGACCCTTTCGGATCTCCTCGTGACGTCCAGGATCCCATCCGGGACTCCAAACAACATTCGGTAGTCACATACTAGTCTTCCTAATAACCCTAGCGTCACCGAACCTTAAGTGTGTACACCCTACGGGTTCGGGAGACATGCAGACATGACCGAGACGCTCTCAGTCAATAACCAACAGCGGGATCTGGATACCCATGATGGCTCCCACATGCTCCTCGATGTTGTCATCGGATGAACCACGATGTCGAGGATTCGATCAAACCCTGTATGCAATTCCCTTTGTCAATCGGTACGTTACTTGCCCGAGACTCGATCGTCGGTATCCCAATACCTTGTTCAGTCTCGTTACCGGCAAGTCACTTTACTCGTACCGTAATGCATGATCCCGTGTCCAACACCTTGGTCACATTGAGCTCATTATGATGATGCATTACCGAGTGGGCCCAGAGATACCTCTCCGTCATACGGAGTGACAAATCCCAGTCTCGATCCGTGTCAACCCAACAGCTACTTTCGGAGATACCTGTAATGCACCTTTATAGTCACCCAGTTACGTTGTGACATTTGATACACCCAAGGCACTCTTATGGTATCCGGGAGTTACACGATCTCATGGTCGAAGGAAGAGATACTTGACACTGGCAAAGCTCTTGCAAAACGAACTACACGATCTTTTATGCTATGCTTAGGATTGGGTCTTGTCCATCACATCATTCTCCTAATGATGTGATCCCGTTATCAACGACATCCAATGTCCATAGTCAGGAAACCATGACTATCTGTTGATCACAACGAGCTGGTCAACTAGAGGCTCACCAGGGACATATTGTGGTCTAAGTATTCACACGTGTATTACGATTTCCGGATAATACAGTTATAGCATGAATAAAAGACATTTATCATGAACATTGAAATATAATAATACTTTTATTATTGCCTCTAGGGCATATTTCCAACATAAGAAAGGCGAGACAAGGAGAAAGGTCAGGATGGTGCTCAGGGATCCGGCAAGTAGCGTGGCAGTCAAGCGGGTCGCCGCGGCAAAGATAACCAACAATCGAGGCCCGCTCAAGGTCGCGACAAGGAAGAGGAGGATGATGATCACGACGACAATGATATGTCCGGAGAGCACGAGTTCCAGAAGGCTACAGAGGCCATGTGCATCAACGGTGGCGCCTCGTTGCACACCTCACACCGCTAGCTGAAGCAGTGGGCATGTGAGGTCGCTGCGGCAGAGCCGTCGTTTGATGCCCAAAATCCCATGAAGTGGTCCCACACGCCCATCGTTTTCAACACCAAGGATCACCCAGATTGCACAATTGTGGTCGGGTTTTTGCTGTTGTTGGTCTTGCCAACGATACACAACCTCAAGGTGACGAAAGTGCTGGTTGACGGTGGGGCCAGTCTGAATTTGATCTCACCCGCTGTGATCATGAAGCTGCAGATTCCTGATGGATACCTCGAAAAGACGGACACGTTTCAAGGGGTCAACCCGGGAAGGAGCCAGCCTAAAGGTAAAATCACGCTGCCCGTTATGTTTGGAGGCGAGCTGAACTATAGGACGGAGAAGATCGTCTTCGATGTCACCGGGATCCCCTTGCCATACAATGGGATCCTTGGCCGCCCAGCGCTGGCCAAGTTCACGGCCGTGTCCGACTATGCCTACAACATGTTAAAGATGTTAGGGTCGTTGACCATCATCACCGTCCCCTCCGACAAGAAAGATGGGCTCATCTGCGCCGATCAACTTTACCGAGAGGCAGTTGCAGCAACTGCCGCAAAGACACTTGCCGCTGCCGCTGAAGCTCCAAGGAAGAAGAAGGCCGACAAGACCCCTTCTGGCAAGACCACTTCCGACGAGACCTCTTGCACCCACTCCAGCAAGCGCACCTCTTCGGAGTGCTGCGCTCCCGTCAAGGACGTGCCTGAGAGATCTGCAGGCAAGAGCAATAAGTCCAACGCTGCACCAGAGACCAAGAAGGTGTCCGTCAAGGAGGACGGCATGGGCGGGGCTTTCACCATAAGCTCCGCCCTCGACAGCAAATAGGAAAGCGCGCTCGTCGCCTTCCTGCGGGCGAGTGTCGATGTGTTTGCATGGCAAGCATCCGACATCCCCGGTGTTCCCAGGGAGGTGATTGAGCACCATCTTGATGTCTGTCCTCATGCGCGGCCCGTCAAGCAAAAGGTCGGGAAGAAAGCTTTGGAACGACAAGAGTTCATTGTACAAGAGATCAGGAAGTTGGAGGCGGTAGGGCTAGTTAGAGGAGTACTCCACCCCACGTGGTTGGCCAATCCGGTGGTGTTGCGTAAGGAAAATGGGAAGTGTAGGCTTGTATTGATTACACAGATATCAATAAAGCTTGTCTGAAGGATCCTTTCCCTTTGCCACGCATCGACCAGATTTTAGACTCCACTGTCGGGTGTGACCTGCTGTCATTCCTCGACGCTTATTCAGGATACCACCAGATCTTCATGATGAAAGAAGATGAAGAGAAGACCGCGTTCATCACCCCATGTGGTACGTATTGTTTTGTACGGATGCCTTTCGGGTTGAAGAGCGCCGGTTCGACGTTTTCCCAAGCAGTCCAAATCGGTTTTGAGCCTCAACTGTATAGAAATATGGAATCCTATATGGATGATATAGTGGTCAACATCAAGGACAGGGCCACGCTCGTACAAGACCTAGAAGAAACATGTGCAAATCTGCGTAAGATCAACCTCAAGCTCAACCCAGAGAAGTGCGTGTTCGGTGTCCCGTCCGGCAAACTTCTTGGTTTCTTTGTGTCTCAGCGCGGAATTGAAGCAAACCCCGACAAGATCAAGGCGATCGAGCAGATTGAGGCACCGAAGCAGGTCAAAGACGTCCGTAGGCTCACCGGCTGCGTTGCCGCCCTAAGTAGATTCATCTCCAAATCTGCTGAGCGCGCCCTCCCCTTTTTCAAAGTTTTGAAAAAGGCGGTTCCAGTAAAGTGGACTCCGGAGGCAGAGGCCGCACTACAAGATTTGAAGAGGTACCTCTCCTCCACGCCGATACTAGTCGTGCACAAGCCTCAAGAGCCGTTGCTGCTATACTTGGCAGCAACGAATCAAGTGGTCAGTGCCGCGCTGGTGGTGTAGAGGGAACTTGAGGAAGAGGCAGCAGTAGCAGCAGAGCCATCAGGTGGTAGGCCGGGGCCATTCCTGGCAGGGTCTGACACCGGCAAGACAAAAACCCCGGCGAGACCCGATCCTGGTAGGGCGGAGTCTGAGCAGATGAGCAAAGTAGGGCAGAAGAAGAAGATGGTGTAGCATCCAGTTTATTTCGTCAGTTCCCTCTTGCAGTGGGCTAGGTCAAGATATTTTGGTATGCAGAAGTTACTCTTCAGCCTCCTCATGCCCTCGAGAAAGCTGCGCCACTATTTCCAAGCACATGAAATCACCATCGTCACGCGCCTCCCATTGCAACGAATCTTGCACAACCCAGATGCGACTGGGAGGATTGTGGAGTGGGCATTGGAGCTGTTGAGCTTTGGCCTCAAGTTTGAAAGTACTTCAACAATCAAGAGCCGATCACTGGCAGAGTTCATAGTAGCATGGACCGCAACCCTGACGAGAAGATTCAAGAGACCACCCTTCCCAGCAAGGAGACGAGCAGTGAGTGGATTTTGTACTTTGATGGAGCTTTCTCACTCCAAGGTGCTGGTGTCGGCGTATTTCTCATTGCGCCCACCAGAGAGCGCCTCAAGTACGTAATCCACATGCACTTTCCCTGGGAAAAATCGACGAACAACACAGCGGAGTACGAGGGGTTGTTGGCTGGTCTCAGGATCGTGGCAGACCATGGAATCAGAAAGCTCATCATTAGAGGTGATTCACAACTCGTCGTAGCAAGTAAACAAGGACTACCAGAGCCCGTTGATGGAGGCCTATGTGGATGAAGTGAGGAAGTTGGAAGAGCGCTTTGACAGATTGCAAGCAGAGCATGTTCCCCGAGCGAAGAACGACATTGCCGATGACCTGTCAGAGCGTGCTACCCTCAAGTTGCCTGTGGAACTAGGTAACTTTGTGCTTGAGCTAATTCACCCATCTGTTGAACCATCAACATGATAGAACAAATGAAGGAATGCGGGCCGCAGCAAGTACTTTCCTGCTGAGCTCCCAGGAGCCGCCGGCAAAGAGGTCGCCGGGAGTCCCAAACTTCCCGGAGGGCAGCAACCCTTGGCAGGTCCTCACGCCCTGGCGATAGAAGCAGCTGCCCTTACGGCCGAAGATGAGCCTTTAGTCCTTGCCGTTGAGCCCCAGGCTCCGGCATGGGCGCAGCCCACCATCCGTTTCCTCCAAACAGGACAGATCCCCGAGGAGCAGGAACAAGCAGAGAAAGTAGCCGTCGGTCCCGCATGTACTGGTTCGTGGATGATGCCCTCTACAGGAGAAGACCGAACGGTGTGAAATTGAAGTGCATTCCTTGAGAGGACGGACTGAGGCTATTGGCAGAGATACATGGAGGCATGTGTGGCTCCCACATAGGGTCAAGGGCTATTGCCGATAACGCATTCCTACAAGGTTTCTTCTGGTCCACCGCCCTCTAGGATGCAACTGCGCTAGTAACCAAGTGTGAAGCGTGCCAGTTCCATTCAAAGTAGCATCATCAACCCGCCCAAGCTCTTCAGACAATCCCTCTTTCCTGGCCATTTTCGGTTTGGGGGCTCGACACACTGGGCTCCTTTCCCCATCCTGCTGGGGGCTTTGAGTACTTGTACATCGCGATCGACAAGTTCATAAAGTGTACGGAAGTGGAGCCAGTGAGAAAAGTAACATCACAGTCAGCCGTCAAGTTCTTTAAGGGACTACTCTGCCATTTCGGTGTGCCGATCAGACTCATCACCGACACTAGCACGCCATTCACGAGCCGCACCTTCATGCAGTACATTCAAGACCTCGGCAGCAAGGTCTGTTTTGCTTTTGTTGCCCATCCCAAAAGTAACGGCCAAGCTGAGAGGGCAAATGCGGAAGTGCTGCGGGTCCTCAAGACTAGGTCTTTTGACAAGCTGCGCAAGTGCAGAAGGCATTGGATTGATGAGTTGCCAACGGTTCTTTGGTCAATCAGGACAACACCAAATCGAGCCACTGGCCAGACACCCTTTGCCCTGGTATACAGGGCAGAAGCAGTTCTCCTCACTAAACTCATATATGGGTCACCTCGAGTGCTCTCCTATCATTAGCTTGAGCAAGAGTAGCTGCACCAAGATGATGCGATGATCCTTGAGGAAGATCGTCTTCGGGCTGCTGTGCGAGCTGCTCGATATCAGCAAGCCTTGCGCCGCTATCATAGCTGCAAGGTTCACGCCCGAAGCCTTGAGGAAGGCGACCTTGTCCTTCGGCGGATCCAATCCCCCAAGAATCCAGACAAGTTGACGCCAAAGTGGGAAGGCCCTTATTGGGTAATATGAGTCACCAGGCCTGGCGCAGTCCGTGTGGAGACCGAATATGGCATTCCGGTGAGCAACTCCTGGAATATTGAACATCTTCGCAAGTTTTACCCCTAAGGCGCAGTTGCCAGGAGATCCGACAACCCACGTTTCATACTAGTTGTGCGGCCGAAGCATGTAATGCTATGTACGGAGCCAGGCGCAGACCCTGTGCGCAGTCAGGGAAGAGGAATCCCTTAGTATGTATAGTTTCTGATGTAGGGTAGCACCCTAATCGCCCGATATTTCACGAAAGGAGCGGATCCCGCGAAGAACGCGAAGAACATGAGGAGGGAAACGAGGGAAAACACAAGGGGAAACACAAGAGGAACACTCAAACTAACAAGAACAAGTCACACATGTGCTAGATGCTCAGGTACATAGAATGATACACGAATCCATGGACAACTAAGGATGATACAAAAGGGTAGCCGGTTCTTCTCCGTGAGGAGGTCTTGAATCCACGGGGGGATCTTCTCGGCGAGGAGGTCCTGAATCCAAGTGGATCTTCTCCGAAGAGGGGCCGCGGTCTCTCTCGTGGAGTAGATCCGGATGGATGAGCGAAGCTCTATCTCTAAGTATGAGCTAAACCAACGCTTACCCTAACTAGGAGGAGGTGGGGGAGTATATATAGTGCTAGCCACAAAGGGGTAAGTGAGAGGGGGGATACATGGCCCCTTGGCCCGAGTCTTTGCACGCAGGCAGGCCGGAAGTTCCGGGTGGGGCCGGAAGTTCCGGGCAGGTTCCGGCCGAGTTCCGGGCTATCCAGGGAGTTGGCATGCTCGGGGCAGGTCTGGACTCCGGGGTCGGAGGTTCCAGGAAGGTCAGAAGGTCCGGGGGCCGGAAGTTCCGGGCAGAGGCTGGAAGTTCCGGGCTTTCCAAAAGCTCGTCCTTGCTTCTTCTTCCTTCTCCTCTTCCATGCTTGGCCTTGGTCCTTGGATCCTCCATGGTTGTCTCGGTTGTACCTGAGTATATGCAAGGTCCATGCATGAGGTAGTAGCCATGTCTCATATGTGGAAAGTGATGGTTCGAAGAGGAGTGAGTTCACCTTGTGTCCAATGGCGTATGGTCGAGGTCTCATTGTATGTCCTCTTGGGGCTTGGGGAGTAGTCGAAGTGTACATGGGGATGATCGTAGGATGCTCCGCATCACCTCCCCTCCCTTGGTAAAGATCCGACATCGGATTGAAAACCTCATCACCATGGAAACGGTTGTCGTGGAAGGACTTGTAGTAGGACGAAGTGGAAGACATTGCGCTACTCAAGTACTCCGAGGTGTCCCCGGAGTGGTGTACATGCAAAAAGAGCAAACACAAGGGACACTCGGAAATACAATGGTTAGCGCACACGAAGTGTCGATCATGTAAGAATGAGTCTGTGCAACAAGATTGTTCGTGACAAAGTGCATGAAGCTTATCAAGATGATCTAGAATGATATGCAAAGCATTCATGGGAGAAAATGCAATCAATGTGCACACAAATGTGTTGTGAATATGATCAATGCAACCATGGTGCAAAATGATGTCATAGAGAGACGGTTTATCACTAGCATGAATCTGGCAATGGTTGCTCAAGATGAGTATGTGATCATGCAATTGATGATGGGTAATATGATCATGATGTATGAATATGCCATCAAGAAAGATCACAACAAATTTGCTAAGGAAATGCACAAGCTCATATATCATTGATGACATGGGAATACAAGATGCAACAAGGCAATCATAATGTGAGTCAATCCATGCATAAGATGCAAATTTGTCATGTGTATGATATGTCCATTGAGCATGACATGGGTGAGCACAATCAATAAGTATGGAGGTGTTGGCGTACGAATGCTCGATGTCATTGCATGAGTGGAGGTTCGAAGGTGCCTCCAATAAGTCCGAGCACTCCTCAATGTGAAGGTCCATAGAGTCAATCTTCAATGTCGCTCCTCCGTTCGCGAGATGTACCATGTAGACAACAAGAAGGAAACAACAATGAAAGAGTGACCCATCCAATATGCATATTTGAGGATGGCTCAAAGGGGAGGAGTTCACCTTTAGGAGATTCTTGCAAATGTTGGTGTTGCACATCGTGTACATCTTCACATGATCAAATTGTGTCATGACGGTATCGCCTTGTGAATCCCTCAACATGAAAGAACATGACAAACACTTGGAAAAACAAATGAGGTTATCGGAGATGCAAAATCTATCATTCGTGTGGTAAAATACCCAACAAGTGGATGCATCATTCTCATCATAAGAAAGGACAAGGGAGCATTTCATAGTATGGAGGCATATGATGCGAGAACAACCAAATAGAATCGGCGCAATCAAGCAAGCATGCATCACAAGTAAAGTGTCCAAGTCTACAAGATCAATAATCATAGATGCAACAATTGGAGGCAAGCGACAATGAACAAAATATATCATGTGAGAGGCACGAGCATATATGTCATCAACCCAAGAAAGCGAGTAAGAGTTGAACATGGGTGATGCGACAAAGCAAGCAATGATGGTGATCAAGTCAAGCAAGCTAGTAGTGCGAAGATGCAACATACTAGAAGGAATCATGGCAAGCATGTCATGGGTGCAAATAGTGTGCATGAATAATTCACATGACATAACACAAGCATGAAAGGAGGATATGAGCAAAATAGCATCAATAGCATGAGGCACATGATAAACATGGTAATAGCAACAAGGATCTCCACCAAGCATGCAAATACACATAGGAGTAGCATAATGGTGAATCATGGGTAGATGCAAGCAAGGGTCACAATTGCATGGTAAAGGCATAGAAGCAAGCATAGCATGCAAAGTGAACACGGTAAAATGAGAAAGTAGCGAGAAGCGGTATATAGCCCATAGCCGTGTGAGATCCAAGTGAGAGAGATGCGCGTAGTCGTTGCGTGAAGAGAGCGGTGGTAAGGGTAGTTCACGGGATCCCAAGTCATCTATGCTCTCAAGAGCTCGTTTCGTCAACTCTTGGGATTGAGAGGTTGACGAGTATACGTGAGTACCTACACAAAACAAAGACAAAGGGAAAATTGTGTGTGCGTGGTAGATGTACACATCATCCATCATGATGCGCACATGCTTGTGTTGGTTAGCACAAAATAGCCAATGATCAAATAAATGAGATGTGTGATATAGAAACATGTCATCCATCATGATAGGTTTGTTGTTATGTATAGCATAATGGAGACTCAAATGATGTAATGCATCATGGGAAATATCTAGAGCATTGTGAGGAATGGTATGCATATGGTGTACACAAGGGATATAATCATGTGATACACCATAATTTTCATGGCATGGCATATGAGATGAATTGTGAAAATTGTGAAAAGGAAGCATAGCAATATCATCACATGAAAAACAAAAGCCAATGACCATCATCTCATCATCTATGCCGTAAGTGCAAATGGGATTTATGTGAATGGGGCATGCATAGTCACTATGTTGAGATTGAAATGATGCAATATGGGATATCTCACTCATAGCATATGACAAGGTTAATGGATTGTCAAACATGATGTGACCAAAAGAATTTTCACATGATATCCTATGGAGCATAGCATCACAACTAGGCAAATCAACATGCTCGTCATCATATTTATCATAAATAGGTAAGTCATGACATGAAGAAGTGGCACTAGCATGAAGCATGGGTATAGGTGTGTCAACATCATGCAAGCAATCATTCGAAAAATAGTCCATTAGTGGGACAAGAGAAGCACCATCACCTATGTTACCTTTGGAGCATCGCTCATGTGTTGTAAGTGAGGTGTCGAGGACCAAGTCGTGGTCATCTTCATCGTGATGGAACCATGTGGGGGGTGTAGCATCGTCCAGCATGTCCATCATCATCTCCATTGGAGGTATGGACTCGTCAAGGATCGGCGTGTCGTCATGTAGGAGACCTAGCACCAAAGAAGAAAACACACTAGAAGTAGAGGTTAAGTCGTTAGAAATCAAAGTGCCTCACATGCTGTGTCAACTACCTCACTCACTAAGTGTTGTGGCTCACTCACTCCCTCTCGAATGCTCTCACTCATATGGTTGGTGGAGTCAATCAAGTGGCTCTCAACCTCACATAGGATGTGTGGCATGCTCTCAAGTGTGGGGCTAGTGGTGGTCACACTCATCCTCTCATAGGAAATGCTCTCAATGTCACGTGTGGTGGAGTCACTCATGTCACTCATGTGGTGTTGGCTCTCCTCACATGGCAATTGGGGCATCTCGTCACATGTCGTTGTCGGAGAGATGTTGGTGCGAATGTCTCCATGCTCAATCATGTCGTGGTCGTAGCCATGGATGAAGGCTGAAGATGGCACATCATCACTCTCCTCAAAGACCAAAGATAAGGTCTCATGAGTGGTCTTGTAGCTTGACTCGGAGTATGAGTCCAATATGGGTGCCGTCTTCATGTTGTTGAAGAGGTTCGTGCTCGTCGCCATGGTTGAAGGGGATGGCCCTTGCTCGACCTTTTTGTCACCGTCTTGTTGTTGGAGGCCCAAATGATGTGGCACCTCGTAGCTTGTCTCCATGACAGAAGGGAAATTCCCATCCTCGGCCATCTTCCTTGAGGGCCTTCCAAAGATGGAAGTGCCTCCCTCGCTCGTAGTTGGTCGCCTTGTAGTTGAAGATGTTGATGTAGGCGAACTCATGGGAAGTAGGCGAAGATGCCGTACGTCCGAAGGCGAAGATGCCTTGATAACACTTGACGAAAATGTCGAAGTGGTTGTTGTAGCCGTAGCATGCTCTTGGTGGTGCTTGTATTGCGGTCTTCTCTTGTGGTCATAAAGTTTGGACTTGGCGTGAAGTAGGGCTTGTTGGGACTTGTAGGTAGGTGCATCTCGAGCATCTTCATGTTGATGGTGGCGTTGTCGCACTTGAGCTCGTAGTAGATGTCGTTCGTCGTAGTCGTGCACATGTTGCTTGGACGTGACTTGCCCTTCATGACGAGGTGGATCATGAACGTGATGGTGGTCGCCACGGAGATGTGGACGTGGACGTGCGCTTACATCTTGTTTGCGCTCCGAAGACTTGTGACTTGAATGTCGCCGCGTTGAGGATGATGAAGGGGAAGTAGACTTGATCAAGGCCCAAATCTCCTCCATCCTTGCATCTTGCTCCTCCTTTTGTGTGGAAAGCTTGTTGTCGATGTAGTCCCTTTTCCTCGCTTCAGAGTGATGGAATGCCGATGGAGAGGTTCTCGATGCGATCTCGCAATCTTGATTGTGCGCCTTGCATTTGTCGTTGTAGATCGAAGATTGACGCTTTGGTGATGTAGTTGTTCATGCCATCGTTGTTGTGGAAGACCGGAGATGAAATGCCTTGCCTATACATCACAAGATTCGAGCCAATATGAGTGCAGAAAGAGAAGAACGAATACCAAATGTACCTTGACCGAAGTTGAAAGTGGATCAATGATCACTCCAATGTGGACAAGGAAATAGCACAATTGGTACCAATTCTTGTCGGTTTCTCACACCTACACAAATAAGGCTTATGGTGGAGCTCGGTGAGGATAGTGGCACAATTTTTTTTATGCAAAATGTTAGCAAGAGTCAATAATGTTGAAAGAGATTCACAAATTCGCAAGTGAAACAAGTAGACCAATAGCAATATGTGGCACACGAAAACACACACACGGATAGATAAATGGGGTCATGCAACCAAGGAATGAGCTCAAAATGTGGAATCCACGGAAAATGCTCTTGTTGCACAACTCTAGAGAGACGCTAGCATGATTGCTCAATAGGCGGATACGACACGTGTGCACAACCTATAGGAGACAAAAATGCAACGACTTCTATCCCAAGTATGCTATGTATATATGGTTCCGGGTGTTATGATCCAAGATGATCTTATATGACAATGTGGTATGATGCTATGGCACTTGCTTACAAGCTCTTTGTTCACTCTTTTTCTTTGCTTAAAAGCTTTATTCTTTTTTTGTAAGGCCACTTTTGCACAATGCACAAAAAAAGATAGCTATTGTGTATATGCGGGAACAAACTTGAGGCACACGAGATGATATGATAACAAGATGATACCTATTGTATGGTATGTATGCAATGGGAGGTGTAGCTCGATGATCACTAATGTGCACAAGTAACGTTGCCGGCAATACGCAAATGGCTAGTCTCGATAGGCAAGTGACGCAAAATGGCTAGGGGTTATCAATGCAATGGCAAGGGAATATACAATGGAGGGATACCACAATACCAATTTGATATGGAGGTTACCGTCCGCGGTGATGATGAGTGGCGGTGATCTTGATGGAGATACCAAGATGATGGATACTCGTCCCTAAGTAGCTGAAACACCTTAGGAAACGGAAAAACCGCGAACTCAAAATCTCAAATGTCAAATGTCAAATGGTGGTAGCGGGATATGGTGGTGGTTTTGTGGAACCTCAATGGAATTGCGGAATGTCAATGATGGGTTATGGAGTACGCAATGCGGAAATGAAGGTTAAGGTGGTGTACTATACATGGTGTCAGAGTTGGAAGCACGGTCCCTAAGTAGCCGAAACACGTTAGGAGACACAACTCACAACACAAACAAAATTCGGTTAGGTTGGGGTGTAAGAAGTGTATGGTTGGTAAGCCTATGCGGAAGTTATGGTGGTGGTGGTGGTTGATGAATAAGTAACCGTCCCTAAGTAGCCTAGACACCTTAGGAGACTCAAATCACTCCTCAAGCAACCACATATGCGATGGGTAACAAAATTGGTTAGGTTGCTGAAGTCTGCGGTGGTGTAGCGGATGATGTTGTGGAAGCCCTAGGCAAAGATGCCAAAATGCACAAAATTTGATGGTGTCAAAAAGGTGGTAAAACCAAGGTGAGGTCCTCGATCACTTCGATAGCTTCAAAACGAGCCAAAGAACACTCAAATCGGAGTTCGGAGCGACAAGTTGTGACCAAAACGGTGAAAGAGGCTCATGCTGAAATTTCGGGGAAAGTTTCTGGTTAGGCCGGAAGTTCCGGGCCTAGGGCCGGAAGTTCCGGGATCCGGAAGTTCCGGGGGTGGCTGGAAGTTCCTGGGGTCGCGGAAAAACTGCGGGGAGTCTGGGGATTTTTGGGGTAAACTTTCTGCTTAGCCCGGAAGTTCCGGGGCTAGGACGGAAGTTCCGGGGGACGGAAGTTCCGGGGGTTGTTGAATTTATTCCGGGACGAACCCTAAATTCCAGATCTGAGAATGGGGGCGGAAAAACTCGATTTTCAGGGTCAAAATTGGGAAGATTTCATGGATAAAAATGGGGGAAAAGATGGGGAATGCTAGATCCACTTGAGACACAACGAATCCATGGATCAAATCAACAAAACATAGTCAAACCAACAAATCACAAAACAAATTGGGGCTATTTTTGGTGGGCATTTTCGAAATTGGGGAAGAACACAACAAAATTAGGCTAGAAAACGAAGAGGGGAGGCTCCGAAATCATGATCAACATGGCTCTAATACCAAGATGATGTAGGGTAGAACCCTAATCGCCCGATCTTTCACGAAAGGAGCGGATCCCGCGAAGAACGCGAAGAACACGAGGAGGGAAACGAGGGAAAACACAAGGGGAAACACAAGAGGAACACTCAAACTAACAAGAACAAGTCACACATGTTCTAGATCCTCGGGTACATAGAACGATACACGAATCCACGGACAACTAAGGACGATACAAAAGGGTAGCCGGTTCTTCTCCGTGAGGAGGTCTTGAATCCACGGGGGGATCTTCTCCGCGAGGAGGTCTTGAATCCAAGTGGATCTTCTCCGAAGAGGGGCCGCGGTCTCTCTCGTGGAGTAGATCCGGATTGATGAGCGAAGCTCTATCTCTAAGTATGAGCTAGACCAACGCTTACCCTAACTAGGAGGAGGTGGGGGAGTATATATAGTGCTAGCCCACGAAGGGGTAAGTAGCAGGGGGATACATGGCCCCTTGGCCCGAGTCTTTGCACGCAGGCAGGCCAGAAGTTTCGGATAGGTTCCGGTCGAGTTCCGGGCTATCCAGAGAGTTGGCATGCTCGGGGCAGGTCTAGACTCCGGGGTCGGAGGTTCCGGGAAGGTCGGAAGGTCCGGGGGCCGGAAGTTCCGGGCAGAGGCCGGAAGTTCCGGGCTTTCCAAAAGCTTGTCCTTGCTTCTTCTTCCTTCTCCTGTTCCATGCTTGGCCTTGGTCCTTGGATCCTCCATGGTCGTCTCAGTTGTACCTGAGTATATGCAAGGTCCATGCATGAGGTAGTATCCATGTCTCATATGTGGAAAGTGACGGTTCAAAGAGGAGTGAGTTCACCTTCTGTCCAATGGTGTATGGTCGAGGTCTCATCGTATGTCCTCTTGGGGCTTGGGGAGTAGTTGAAGTGTACATGGGGATGATCGTAGGATGCTCCGCATCAGTTTCCTGTCGATTTCCATGTTTGTGTATATACGTATATGCATGCTTGTCCAGGGTATTGTACTTCTTTTTTTGGTAACAGTAAATGTTAGTGAAACACCGAGGTTCCGTGCTTTTGTCCTCACTTCTCCCCAGTCACGGCAAATATGTGCGATCCCGCCAAGGACCCGGCTCCGGCAGGAAGTCGAGAAAACCGCCTGGCACGACGATCCCCGACAAACCAAACAGATAAAGTTTACCTCTTGCCCATTCGTATTCGTAACCTGTGACTTGTGCATTAGAAAACCTCGCCAGTCGTATTTAAGGACTCGGGGGCTCCCATTTCCGACTCGAACACTGCTTCGGCCAGAATGGTCTTGGTGACCCTTGTCAAAAAGAGGTGGACGGGGGGCTGGCCCCTTTGTTTGTATCCCGGCAGATGTGATTCTTCAGCAGGCGCAAGGGGCACTGGCAAGGTGGCTTGCCGAAAGGACTCATTTATTTACACTAAGAAGGCATTTTGCCTCCGCATGAACGTACATGTGCACGAGTTACCGGCAGGACTAGAGTTTTTCATTAATATGTTGATGCAAGTACAAAGGTTACTGGATACAAGCATGGGCTCGAGAGATTGCATTATATAGAAATAAAGGTTTGGCAAGTGCCTACAATTTAAGGAAAAATATAGGTTCCCCGTGATCTCCATTATTGCCCCTTTCCTCCCAGGTGCGGCAGGTGAAGGCAAACAGAGAATGGCGGGGAGCGCGCCGATGGAGAGCTTGACGAGGAAGACCCTCGGCAGGGCGCGGGACTGAGGGAGGGAGGGGGGGCGGCGTGGTCAGTCGGAGTCGGAGTCGACGTCTTCCCGCTGGACGCCCTCGTCGTCGCTGTCGCTGCCCTCCTCGTCACTCCCGCTCGAGGAGGAGGAGGGTTCGCCATTAGAGGAGCTCTCCGCACAACACCTGAAGCGAGTACCCATGAGCCCGAAGCCCTTGACGGAGAGCAGGCCATCCTCCATCAATTTAAATTGGAGGACGAGCCCCTCCGATAGGCTATGGGCACGGGCCAAGGTCTTCCATCCATGACAGAGATACATAACGTGAGGGGCTGGGAAGTCGACATTGACCTGCATGCTGCCATTCCCGAAGCCCCTCATGTGCAGCCTCAGAGCCTGAGGCGGATCAAGCTCTATCTCCCGAGAAAACGAAGTGGGGAGATGAAGACGGCCGCGCACTGGCCCATGCAGCCTGATTTAAAACTCGCGGGGCTGGTCTCCGACATGGCCCTCCATTGGAAGGGCCACAGGCGGAGGCGAAGCCGGTGCGCCACCCCGTCCTCCTCCTCCCCGAGCGCCACGACGGCCTCGGCCTCACCCCCTGCCTCTCCCTCTCGTGGCTGGCTCCGCTGCCATGAGCTCTTGGTAAGTAAGGGCGCGTTGTCGAGTAGAGGCCCTCGACGCCGCCATCGGAGCACCAGCACGCCCGCTCGCCATGACGAAGGGAAGTAAGGAGTCGAGGCAGAGGAGATGAGCACTGAAGGATCGAAGGATGCCATCCCCCCTCCCCTCCTTCTTATAAAGGGGCGGGGCCGAGGCTCGGCTGCCCCGCTCAACCAATCCAGCCGCCAAGAGGCGCGGGGAATCGAGACGAACCCGCTGCTCCAATCAGTGATGGCCCAGTTTTCCTGCTTCCACATTATTGCTTGTGCCCTCCGCATCCACCACCTACCCTCCTCGAGGCATGAAGGACACGTGGAAAGCGAACCGGAATCAAGAGGACGACTGAAGCGACTGCATTCCACCCCGTGACCATGGGCCGCGGGCACCTTGAAGGCCGCGGCCCGAGTCCACTTGGTAAATGAGCCGCGCCCCAGCATTTTCCTCCATTTTCTGGGGAAGGCATGGGCCGCCTCTTCACCATTTACTATGATGTGACGCATGAGGGAAGCAACTGCCCCACGCATGACCCTCACGTCACGCATGACCCCCATGTCGCGCATTCAACGCGGGTCGTGGGGAAGTGCGACGGGCGAGGGAGTTACAACAGTAAGACTCGACCCCGCATGCCCGCACACCGTCTGCCTAGCCCAACAATGCGTCGCACTGATGTATGGCCCAGGCCTGGGGGCTCCCATCGGTGCACAAAAGGAGGGGCCCTATTTTGTAACCCTTTACTTGTGCGCAGGCAGTTGGAGCCATGCCTGTGGCCATTCCTAGCGGGGCAGAGGAAGGAGACAAAGCCACAAGACAACCAGAACAACGCCAAGCCGGAAACACGAAGAGCAGAGGGGCGAGGTGGACTCCCCCGGCAAGGCCCTTGCCGGGGCGGCCTCCGCAGCCCCGACAAGAACCTTGCCGGGGCAACTTGCCCAACACCAACATCGCATCCACCCTTGATCCTGTCAGTTCCGATGCCATCGACAACATTGGAACCGAGGCTCAGGAGGCACCTCCATGGTGGCATGCAAATCTTTGTCGAAACCAGAAACACACAAGACTAGTTGACGCCCAGAAGATGACGATCCTCGGCAAGATCCTTGCCAAGGATACCCATGAGACCCCCGGCAAGACCCTTGTCGGGGACGACCAAGATGCCGCGGCAAGACCCTTGCTGGGGTCCCGGCAAGACTCTTGCCGAAATCATCCGCGGGGCCGCAGCCAGGCCCACGTCTGCCAAGACTCCACTGCCGTTCCCATGCAGCTGCCAGCCCACCTGCTGGGCAAGCGCCTGCGTGGCGACGTGCGGCCTCTAGGCCTACTCCACAAGCACCTGCGTGGTGGCATCCAGATCTTCGTGAAGATTCGGCCACCGCACCAACTCAGCAGCCAGCCAACATGGCACTACACGTCTCGTCAGTTCGGATGCGCATCAAAGCCGAGCGAGGTGGCGACAACTGGGACGAGCTTCCTTGCCGTCCCCGATAAAGCAATAAGGGCACGTCGGCAGCGCATTAAATGCGTTTGTCCTACGGTGCCAGGAGATAGACTCAATTACTGTATACCTTTACACCTCCTGTGTGCCACTGTGGAAGCCCCTTTTGACTATAAAAGGAGGCCCGCGGCGTACTAGGAGAGGATTCAGATTTTTTGGACGATGCACGCATCATAGCTAGTTCAAGAACTCAAGAACACTCAAATATACACCAAAGCAGGACTAGGGGTATTACGCATCCTCTTGGCCGGAACCTGGGTAGACGATCCTCGTGCTGGCTTCTAGACCCGCTCTTTGCACAATCCCGTGCCCACCAACCGTAACAAAATGGTGTCCCAGCAATCCCATAGGTGTCATTTCCCCCGACAATGCGGTTCTATCCTTGGTGGGACCTTCGACTCTCTTTACAATAGAGTCGCATATTGGGCGTGACAGGCGATGAGAGTTGGATTGTTTCGAGCCCCTGCGTAGACTCTTGGATTTTCTTGGCGTGGAAATAGCAGTCTTCGCATGATTGGACCAGCTCGGTGGCGTCATGGACTGCTGTGGGAAAATAGAAGCCACATCCGAAAACCTTACCAACGAGGGTGCATGGCGAGGAGTGGTACCTGCAATCTCCCCCATGGATGTTGGCGACCAACTTGCATTCTTGCACTTTCGAGATGCACTACAACGAAACTCCATTGGGGCCCTGCGGTACAGCTCACCGTCTCACAAGCAGCATGTAGTGGCTTGCCGAGCAATGTTCCATGGATCAGCTAAGCCTTGAACTCCATAGCCTTGCAGTCTGCGTGAGGCTCCAGTGCTAGTAGCAAGCGGGCTCCCGAGGTAGGGCCATAGTCCGGTGCACCTG